>NC_133381.1:32100186-32242902 GCF_049309525.1 Garra rufa | reverse complement strand
TATCAAATATAAAAAAATAATAATAAATAATAAGAAGAATAAATATTATTATTGGTAGTAATAATGAAAGTGATCGAAAAACTGCATAAAAATCTACAGGTATTTTGAAGTAGTTTATTGATAATTATCAATATTAAAAATAATAAATAATTATTATTAATGATAATAAACATGTCAAGTGATAATTCTCAAATATATTAAAAAATTATATATTTTTAAAATTTTAAAAAGCAATGAAGATGATAAAGATTATTATTACTTTTAATATTATTTTAAAAAAATAATAAAAGTGAAATATGATCATTAATAAACATTAAAATACAGAAACTTTATTATTGTTATTAATAATAATGACATTATTCCAAAATTTGTTTCAAAGTGTTGGTCAATAGCAAAAAGCTATATATAGCACAATAACATTTTATAGTCCACAGTAAAAATCTCAATACCAGTTCAAAGTAGTGGGCAATAGCAAAAAAAGAAAAAGAAAATTTAAAATCAATTATTTTGTGATCCACAGTAAAATGCCAAAATGTTTTTGGAATGACATGAGAGTATGTACATTAAATGACAGAATTGAATAAAAAAATGAATTAAATTTATGATGAAATTTCTGTTTTAAAGGGCACTACACATGTTGAAATGCTTACGCAAGTCTTCATCCCTGATGATTCTCTGCTTGTGGACAATCATGTGATATAATGTGGAAAACAGGAGAGCCACTAACTGGGATTGCTGACTTCATATCCTGTCACTGCGTCACATCCCATCATCTTCATACTCGATTTTGTTTACCACTACATTTTTGTTTTACATTTTCCCTTTAGTGTCATTCATGTGACTGTTCAGAGCAAAACTGCAGTTGACAAACCAGTATCAGCATCTTTCACAGCGTAGTAGTACTGAAATTGTTTCACAGCTCTTTGTCGCCCTTCTGTGGACTGTTTGCATAACTGCAGTCATTCTAGAGCACTAGTATCTTCTCTGTAAGTGTTCGGTGATCACTGATGGCAAAAGGTTCTCTAAAAATCAATGACAAACAACTATTCTGCACACAAGTGACATAGTAACGATTAAAGCAGAGTGATATGAAACATTGCAATTACGCGTTAGAGAAACTAAAAATATAACATTGATTCCCAAAAGGAATTAGGATAGTGTGCAGTGTGTGAAATGGTGTTGTGTGTGAGGATGCGTTCATAATGATTCTTATGGTCAATTGCGCCAACTCAAGCAGCAAAGCTTTTTAAAGAGACATGCCATGTTTATTGCTAAACAAATTTGCCTGGTTCACTGTACATGAACATGATATGCAGTGTTAATGTTTTATTGAACGTGTTAAAGGAATACTTTTCGGTCATCATTTACCCACCCTTTGTCGTTAAACCGCTGCTTCCATGGAAAACAAAGTTGAAATTTATATTACATGTGTGCTCTTTACCAAGTCTGAAGCTATATGACAACGTTGTGAGATGAACAAATCTAAATGTAAGTTTTTTTTTGTTATTATTCACTCAAAATTTGACACTGTGTGAGTTCAAACGCTGTGACTGGATCATTAAATATCTTTGACTGCACACATTTTTATCAGCTTGAATAAATCCAGTCAATTTAATGCAGTTCACTCAAAATAAAATTCTGTCATCATTTACTCACCTTCAAGTTCCAAAGCAGTGTTGCGAAGTCCGCGGGTTTCCTGCGGAATTGGGCTACTTTTATATTGTTGAAGCAGGTTGAAGCGACCACAATAACGTAATATTTAGCCCCTGGAATGCTAATTTTACCAGAGGAATCCCATCACAAAACTTGTATTTTACCGGGGGACCCCCCCTTGAAACGCAGTTTGGCTAGTTTTGAGTAGCAATTGGGCAACCCTGTTCCAAAATTGTGTGAGTTTCAATTGTAAACAGTTGACAGTAGCCATAGTAGATTTACACAGTCATAACAGTCAAAAACTGACAATAAGCGTTTTTTCCAGTTCACTGACAAAAATGAAAATTATGTCTTTTTAATTTCTCACCCTAATGCCGATACAAACCTGTCTCATTCATTCATCTTCGGACGAATAATATACACTACATTGCCAAAATTATTCGCTCACCTGCCTTGACTCGCATATGAACGTAAGTGACATTCCATTCCTAATCCATAGGGTTCAATATGACGTCGGTCCACCCTTTGCAGCTATAACAGCTTCAACTCTTCTGGGAAGGCTGTCCACAAGGTTTAGGAGTGTGTTTATGAGAATTTATGACCATTCTTCCAGAAGCGCATTTGTGAGGTCACACACTGATGTTGGATGAGAAGGCTTGGCTCTCAGTCTTCGCTTTAATTCATCCCAAAGGTGTTCTACTGGGTTGAGGTGCAGGCCAGTCAAGTTCATCCACACCAGACTCTGTCATCCATGTCTTTATGGACCTTGCTTTGTGCACTGGTGCACAGTCATGTTGGAAGAGGAAGGGACCAGCTGCAAACTGTTCCCACAAAGTTGGGAGCATGGAATTGTCCAAAATGTCTTGGTATGCTGAAACATTCAGAGTTCCTTTCACTGGAACTAAGGGGCCAAGCCCAGCTCCTGAAAAAAAACCCCACACCATAATCCCCCCTCCACCAAACTTTACACTTGGCACAATGCAGTCAGACAAGTACCGTTCTCCTGGCAACCGCCAAACCCAGATTCGTCCATCAGATTGCTAGATGGAGAAGCGTGATTCGTCACTCCAGAGAACGCTTCTCCACTGCTCTAGAGTCCACTGCCTCCGACACTTGCTCGGCTATGGAAACCCATTCCATGAAACTCTCTGCGCACTGTTCTTGAGCTAATCTGAAGGCCACATGAAGTTTGGAGGTCTGTAACGATTGACTCTGCAGAAAGTTGGCGACCTTTTCGCACTATGGGCCTCAACATCCGCTGACCCCACTCCATCAGTTTACGTGAGGAATATTTAGGAGTGAGGAAATTTCACGACTGGACTGTAAAAACAGTCTGCATGCCTATAGGTGCTTGATTTTATACACCTGTGGCCATTGAAAGTGATTGGAACACCTGATTCTGGTTGTTTGGATAGGTGAGCGAATACTTTTGGCAATATAGTGCATTTTTAATGAAATCCGTGAGTTTTTCTGATCCTGCATAGACAGAAGCTACCAAGTTTACAGCCCAGAAAGGTAATAAGGACATCTTTAAAATAGTCCATGTGGTTCAACTGCAATGTTATGAAGCTACCAGAATACTTTTGTGCCAGAAGAAAACAAAAATAACTTCAACAATTGTTCACACAATGCATGCGTGATGCTGCCAGTTCCGGCATTCTGACGTAGAACGACCATCTCTCTTAGTTCATTGTCTGTATATTCTGGTTTAAATAAGTAAGGCTGGGGCAAAAAATAATGAGTCATCCTCTCTGTTGAAATCTTCAGACTGTTTTATATACAGCGTAAGTCTTCTTCTGCTTGTAAACAAGATGCAGCAAATCCAGGTTCTACATCAGAACACTGGTGCCTGCGTTGCTGTCTAAGCAGGGTTAGAAAGATCTTGGATTTCATCAAAAATATCTTAATTTGTGTTCTGAAGATAAACAAAGGGTTTGGAACAACGTGAGGGTGAGTAATTAATGACAGAATTTTCATTTTTAGGTAAAATATCCCTTTAAGACACACACAAACTTTTGTAAATGAACTAGTTTAGCAATACAACTAGCAATGGATGTTGGTTGCATAAATTAGGGATGAGATTATCAATATTGCGGTATTGTGATAGCAAAACGGTCTCGATATCATTGTGATCACGTGATGATATGAAACGATAGGTCTTCCGGGCAAAAAGTGTATTTTTTTTTTATCTATTGAAACGTATTCAACGTATTTTTTATCTATTGAAAAGGTTTTTAACCCCTTAGAGTTCCTGTCAAACTTAACTCAATGCAAAACGTCCCTCTGGTGGAACGTTGGAACACTAAGGGGTTAAGGTTGTGTTTTGCGACATTTGGCACAGTATCTGTCCAACGAACTAAAACCGAAAGCACTATATGGACTAATCCCTTCATCAAGCAGTTTTCGTTGCACATTTGAAAGCGAAGTGCACACTTCGATCAGGCGATCAGCTTGGGATCCGGTGTTTTCCATGCCTCAGAACGGCTCAGTTCACAACAAATGCAGTGAACTTGTTTATTACATGTGCTGTGAGTTTAACACACGTTTGGAAATGCATGCCACCATGCTTTATTTTCATGGTAGATGATTACAGCATTTCACTAGATTTGTAGATTTTCACTGAAGCTATACTGCTGTTTCCGTCTAAATAAAAGCTTAAAAGTGCAGCATGAATTGCTGACAGCTAGCGGTTTAACTGGGTGCTTTACTGCAGTCCAAATTCAAAATATCTCTTTCAAATGTAGAAATTAGAAAAGAAGTTTTGTACTTTCCCTACTGTAGTGTAAAGTAAATATAATGTACCTATAAAATATTTATCTTTATTTATTTTACAGTGCAATTGTTTTACAATATATACCTATTACTGTCATAGGATTAACAATAATATAAAATTGTTCTTATTTGTTTGGCTTCCTAAAACACCAGTGTAAATGTAATTTAGACACAGTATACCACAAATAAAAAGAGGGTTGAGTCCCCTTAAAGTTCAGGTACAAGTCAAATCACTGACTTTTTTTAGACTTTAGTTTTCATAGTAAAGAACATGGGTTGCAGCTCTTCATTTTGAACTCTCAAAGAGCATTAGATGCATTAGAATGAATTATTCAGACTTAACCAACTAATTCTGAAAATATTTAATTTTTACAAATCAATCATTGCTACTTAAATAATAAAATTCCCATAATTGCGGCAACAGCTAGGGCAGATTGTGCTTGTTTGAGTTAAATTTCTAGTCTATAAGATTCATAAAACTTGGAATATACCATACAAGTTGTGTCCTTTTACAAAATATTGATAGTGTTTTGTGTCCTTATTGAGCTTGACAGCCTCAGCAAAACTGATTAAAGTCAAATCTACAGGTGCTGCTCAATAAATTAGAATGTCGTGGAAAAGTTCAGTTGTCGTATTCCTTAATAATAATTAACATTTCCACGACATTCCAATTTATTAAGACATATATTTTTTCAGTGTGATTAAAATTTGGTTTGTAAATGTCGTTTTGTGATTTCTGAAAGTTTTGAAAGATACAAACAAACATGATCTCTATCCCTTTGATAGTCGTACATAAAAACATGACACAAATCTTATTTGTTTAAAAAGTATTTATTGTGCTGCAAAGAAACAAAATAATACAAGAAATTGGAAAAAATCTGCTGTGCTACAGGAATTCTGAGTCAACTTTTCATCTACCCCCTTTTTTTTTAATAAATCTGCAGTATCATGACCCATGTTGACATTATTATTTTTTACATGAACATTAAACACCAGTAGTATACAAACTCCAGAAGGATTGATATTTCATGTAGAAAGAAAGAATGAGAGGGTGGAGAGGGAAAACGGGGACACATTTCTAGAAGCTTCTTGGGCTTCAATTTCTTGGAACAAACTCGCTTAGCATCCTTTTGAAAACCGGACATAGGTGTGTGCTCTCAGAAGAACCAAAAGAATAATAAAAAAAGAACAAACAGACACTCCATGAAGTCTTGAACTTTGAAACGCTCTTTGAGAGATCGACACAACGCAAACATTTGTGAGCTGCGTCTTCCGCTAAGTTCAGTTTTTCTGCTCAACAATAAATTATTAAGGTCATAGACAATATATTACATCTCTAATTCTTATTCTCCAAACCTTTTTTGTATTTTTTTTTGTTCAACTTTTTTTTGTATGTTTTGGCGAGTGACACTCAAGTATTTACAACAATACTTAGAGAATGCACTAAAAAAAAATAAAGACTCCACCCTGTAAGACCCAAATAAATGTGCAGGTCTGCCGGCTTTCATCCATGAACTCAAAGCACAGTGTGTTCAGAGGCAATGAGGAGGAAATGTTGTTTTGTGTGTGGAAATTGCATTTCAACTTGAACGTGGGCTATGCACAGATTTCACATTGCTCATTAAATATGGATGACATCTTGCTGAAATGCTGTTGAGTTTATTTTTGTAAAGGTGGTCGGGTCCTCCAGAGCAACGCTGTCTCCAGCGATCCATTAATAATTCTTGCTTACCATCTCTCTGATGCTTTTTGATTGGCCGTGACTGAAAGACAAGACTACCAATCAATTGTTTTACTCCACAAAACAGAAACGTGGTAAAGAATAAACAGGAGCGAAGGTCCAGATCTCTGTAATTAGCCTTAAATCTTCGAGAGCAATTGCTTGTTTGCAAGTTTAAACTTACATCTCGGTTATATCTACACATTTACGTGCTTGAATGAAGGCTGAACCACGACTTTATAGCTTTGTGGTCATAATACAATAAATTATATTGTGAACACAGGCCTAAATATTTATGCAGAACTGAATGTTGTAGTTAAAAAAAAAATTCAGTCCAACATCAAAAGAAAAAAGCAATTTTCTCAAATACAATCAAACCAAATCATTCATTTTTGCATCGTGATGATAATTTAGCACATTGTTCATCACAATTATCATTACTGTAATACAAAACACTCCTAAAAATTCCTTTTTACTGTAATGAGATAGTTTTGCTGTGCTGTATTCTATGGAAGCCCATTTCCACCACTGAATAAAAAAAGGAAATTGTGACACTTTACCTCACCTCACAATTCTGACTTTTTTCTCTCGCAATTCTGACTTTGTTTCTTAGAAATGCGTGATACACATTCGCAACTCACATTTCTGTGAAATAAAGTCAGAATTGTGAGATATATCACAATTTAGGTCAAAATTGCCTGATATAAACTCGCAATTGTAAAGGTGCTTCACGATGCCATAGAAGGACCTTTTTTGTTAAAATGGTTCCATAAAGAACCTTTAACATCTGAAGAACCTTTCTGTTTCACAAAAGGTTCTTTGTGGCAAAGAAGGTTCTTCAGATTATAAAAAGGTAAGAAAGTGATGGTTCTTTAAAGAACTTTTGACTAAATGGTTCTTCTATGGTTCTTCTTAGAAAAAAAAGTCAAAATTCCTAGAATTTTAAAAACTGCTAGAAAAAGTCAGAATTGCAAGATACAAACTCAAATTCAATTTTTTCTTAGAATTGCGAGTTTATATCACATTTCTGAGAAAAAAAGTCAAAACTGCTAGAAAAAAAGTCAATTGCGACTTTATAACTCGCAACTGCAAGTCTGCAATTCTGAGAAAAAAAGCAGAATTGTGAGAACATTCGTTTTTTTCCCTCAAAATTGGACTTTATAACTCATACTTGGAGTCAAAATTGCATGAAAAAACTCCCAATTGTGAGTTATAAAGTCAGAATTGCGAGATATAAACTTACATTCTGCCTTTTTTTCTAAGAAATGTGAGTTTATATCACACTTATAAGAAAAGTCAAAATTGCTAGAAAAAAGTCCATTGTGACCACAAGAGTTTATATTACGCACTTCTGAGTTATTACTCACAATGGTACGTTTATATGCAATTCCAAAGAAAAAAGTAAAAAGAAAAAAAAGCAGAATTGTGAGATATAAACTCGCAATTCCGAAAACTTTGTTTTCCCTCAAAATTGGATTTTATAACTCACACTTGGAGTCAAAATTGCATGACAGAATTACGAGATATAAACTCACAATTCGGACTTTTTTTTTTCTCAGAATTGCGAGTTTATATCACACTTCTGAGAAAAGAAGTCAAAACTGCTAGAAAAAGTCAATTGCGACTTTATAACTTGCAGTTGCAACTTTATATCTCACAATTCTGAGAAAAAAAGTCAGAATTACAAGTTTGTATCACGCAAGTCTGAGAAAAAAAAGTGGAATTGTAAGATATAAACTCAGTTTTTCCCTCAAAAAGACTTTATAACTCACACTTGGAGTCAAATTTGCATGATAAACTCGCAGTTGTGAGTTATAAAGTCAGAATTGCGAGTTTATATCACACTACTGAGAAAAAAGTCAAAATTCCTAGAAAAAAAGTCGATTGCGAGTTTATAACTCGCAACTGCGTTTATATCGCGTAATTCTGAGAAAAAAAAATCAGAATTGTGAGATATAAACTCGCAATTCTGAGAACATTTGTTTTTTTTCCTTCAAAATTGGACTTTATAACTCACACTTGGAGTCAAAATTGCATAACAAACTCGCAATTTGCGAGTTAAGTCAGTATTGCGAGATATAAATTCTAAATTCTGATTTTTTTTTCTAAGAATTGCGAGTTTTATAACTCTATAACTTTATAAAAATTGGACTTTATAACTCAGACTTGGAGTTAAAATTGCATTACAAACTCGCAAGTAAATAAAGTCTCGTATAAAGTCAGAATTCTGACTTTTTTCTATGAAATGCGAGTTTACATCACACTTAAAAAAAAGAAGTTAAAATTGGTAGAAAAAAAGTCAATTGTGACTACAACTCACAATTGCGAGTTTATTTTACACAATTCTGACTCAAAATGGTGAGTTTATATAACGCAATTCTAAAGAAAAAAAGTTTATATCATGCAATTCTGACTTCAGAATTCTGAGTTTATATCTCACAATTCTGAAAACTCGCAATTCTAAGAACATTAGTTTTTCCCCTCAAAATTGGACTTTATAACTCACACTTGGAGTCAAAATTGCATAACAAACTCGCAATTTGCGAGTTATAAAGAAAAAAAGAATTGCAAGTTTGTATCACACAGTTCTAAGGGAAAAAAAGCAGAATTGCAAATTTGTTATAACTTTTTTTTAATTCAGTGGCAGAAATTAGCTTCCACAGTATTGAATCTGCATTTAAAAAAAAAAAAAAAAAAAAAATCATAACAGAATAAAAAAAAAGTTTCTGAGAAAATGTGCTTAATTGTCATAAAAATAATGTCACAATGCAAATTGCGAACAGTCTTAAAAATAGGCTTGTATTTCTTTCTTCAAAAAAAAAAAAAAAGCATATGGTTGAAATATGACTTGAAAGTGTTTTCATGAGATTCACCAGATTACTGCTGCACAGGGTCCCAAAAGGGTTTAGGAAAAAAAACAAACAAAAACAAAAACAAAAAGAAGGGCAACTCTTTCTACCAAAAAAGATGAATTAGAAAACAACGAAACCAAAACAAGAAAGAAACACATAGGTTACTTCTCTCTCTATATAAAAGTGCCAAGTTGTATAGCTCTACAAACAATATCACATATAGATAAAGATACAACCAAGACAAACTATCACAAATAACCAGCCCCACCCATTCTCCCCTCCCCTCCCACTGCCCCGCCCCTTGCCCCGCCCCCTCACTTCAACAGCTTATGTCCATCAACATTCCAGTAGTTCTGACACCTGAAGGGACTCCTGACAGGAAACAATGAAACCAGAGCTTCATCGTTCAGCTGTAAGATCACAATAGATGGCAACGTGACACTGCTTCACGTACAGAAACAAAAGCTTTGTTGCACACAAATTCATTTCGTTTTAAATCTGATCTTTAGAATTGGCTGTCCACACTGTCATTTGTAAAAATGAGATTTCTTGTGGTATTTCACGCTACAAAACAATCTGAAATCTCATTTTTGCCTGTCTAAACAAAGCCAGAGTGACTCTTACGTGCCCCAAAACGTTCAACTGAGCAAAGCTCTACGAGAAAACGAGGGAAAAATTACACACAAAAATAAGGATAGAATGAGATGTTTGTCTTTCTTTCTGCATCATCATCGTCTGTGCTTTTTTTAATTACCACCAAACAAGAAAGGCAATGGAATGCCTGTCATCATCAGATTGCCATTATATAAATCTCTTATTTTACTCAATCATAAATACATTCATTAGGAAAATGAACTAAGAACCTTACCGATGCAGAGAGGTCATGTGTGCGCACTCGTACGTACATGCGAACACATATACATACACACATACATATAGACGCACATAATAATTCAGGTCTTTTCATTTTAGCAATAATATGTACATAAATGTTCCTATAATAGCTTTGGATTTTAGAAGCCAAATTCGTTCTCAGCTGGAAAACCAGAACACAAAGGTGCCTCAGTAATGTTTCAAAGCTTCCAGAAAAGAAGTTTCGTGAACAGTACAAATAAAGAAAACCGAAAACATTTATCCATAAACAGTATACATGTATGCTTCTTTCAGATCCTCTACCAAAAGCCATTTGAACGTTCTTTAGACCTCATTCATAAAACACTTGCACAATTTCTGTGTAAGTCGCTCGTACACTCTTAAAAATAAAGGTTCCAAAAGGTTGCAGTGATGCCATAGAAGAACAATTTCAGTGAACAGTTCTTAAAATGGCCATTTTTGACTATAAAGAACATTTTCTGCATTTGAAAAGTTTTGAAAATGCCACCAAACCATCAATGCCAATAAAGAACCTTTATTTTTAAGAATGTTGAACCATTCTCTCATAAATTGTAGACATTTAGCAACTTTTTGTGTCAATTCTTTGTAAGACAATTCTTGCACATTGGCGCAAATTGTTAGTAAAAACATACACATTTTTTGGTATCTTAGTATAGTAAACAATTTCTGACAAAATCTTTTTTGTGTAAATTATTCACAGAACTAACAGTATTTAGAAATCATTTGTGAGATTGCTCTTCGCTAAACTGATATGAAATATTGTATTTTTTATGTATTCAATTTTCTTTCTATAAAAGTTGTACATAATTATTTTTAAATGTTAGAAGTCATGGTTTGTTTTTTCGGTACAGCAGTACAGCCCCAAGTCATCCAAGAAGTTCATGTCTTTCTTTCTTCAGTCGTAAAGGAATTGTGTTTTTGAGGAAAACATTTCAGGATTTCTCCGTATATAGTGGACTTCTATGGTGCCCCCGAGTTTTAACTTCCAAAATGCAGTTTAAATACAGCTTCACGATCCTAGCCAAGGAAGAAGAGTCTTATCTAGCAAAATGACTTGTTATTTTCTAAAAAAAAGTCAATTTATATACTTTTTAACCTCAAATGCTCCTTTTGTCTTGTTCTGCGGCAACTCTGTGTATTCCAGTTCATGACAGTTAGGATGTCGAAAAACTCCCATCTCATTTTCTACTTTGTCCTACATTACTGTTTTACCTTTTTTGTAAAGAGTGTTTGATCTTCTTTGCATGTTTACTTTGTAAACACTTGGTTGTACTTCTGCAGCGATGTAGAATGATTTTGAAGTTGGAGGAGAAAATAAGATGGGAGTTTGACAGAGCTAGACAAGACGAGCATTTAAGGTTAAAAAGCATTTAAATGGTCAATTTTTTCAGAAAATAACCAATCATTTCGCTAGATAAGACCTTTCTTCCTCAGCTGGGATCGTTTAGAGCCCTTTGAAGCTGCATTTAAACTGCATTTTGGAAGCTCAAACTCGGGGGCACCATAGAAGTCCATTATATAAAGAGAAATCCTGAAATGTTTTCTTAAAAAAACAAAACAACTTCTTTACGACTGAAGAAAGAAAGACATGAACATCTCGGATTACAAGGGGGTGAGTAAATTATCTGTACATTTTTGTTCTACATGTACCATTACACCCCTATTCAGAAATTCACACAAACATTACTACATTTTTCAAACTTGCGGATGTTTTTACGAGCGATTTACACAAAAATCCATTCTGTTCGCATTTCAGGAATAAGGCCCTTTGATTCTGTTTTTCTCTGTAAATGTTTCTTAAAAGACGCAAACAATCCTCACTACTGGTTTTCATCCCTACAAAATGAGGTTTGAAGAATCAAAGCAAAAAAAGCAGCACTTGTAAAGCATAGCCTCAAATCCAAACCACTATCGCTATGTTCCTGCATCTCGCTTCACAATCCTCGGATTCGTTTCAGGAAAATATATATTTGCTAGGAGTGTCAATCTGCCCTTAGTTGTGGGAGAAAGAGCAAATGGTGTTTGTATGATTAAATGGGAAAATGTTCGTA
This sequence comes from Garra rufa, assembly GCF_049309525.1. NCBI lineage: Eukaryota > Metazoa > Chordata > Actinopteri > Cypriniformes > Cyprinidae > Garra > Garra rufa. The sequence goes on along the minus strand of NC_133381.1, from coordinate 32,230,960 downwards.
CATGTAAGCAGAAATACAACATAGAGACCCCACACATCCATTAACAGGAAGAACTCATGTCCACAGAGCAGCTTACTCTGTTTTCCTCCTTTTGTGTTTAAAAGAGAAACAGAAAATGGCCAAACTCACCCACAACACTGGGGAAATCACAATCTTACAGTAGCATCTTCTACAAAAATGCATCTGTTGCAAGAACAGATTATCTTTCGTCAGGTTTTCCCTCTTTTTTTCCCTCTACCCATCTCTCTGCTGTGCTCCGTACACAGTCCAGCGTCTCCTCTGTCTCAAGGAAGTGAACGTCCATCCTCGGCCTCTCGCCCAGTCTGGGCACATCAGGTTTCGTAGACAGAGAAGCTTTGGTTCAGCGTTAAGTGTTCACACAAGCACTTGTGTCAAAAAGTTATCACTCCTAAAATAATTTCTCTCTTTTCCAACAGAAAAAAAGTTAGGAATGCAGGAAAAAAAAATTGTTGAAAACAAACAAACAAAGAAAAATAACACCCCAGTTGTCCTAATCCCAAAAACGTTCATTTGACTTCACGACTACCTTCAACTTGTGCCTGAACATCCACGAAATCTCACGCTTACACACAAAAGATGCTCAACCTACCATACTTCTGATTCACAAAAATATTCTGGAAGAGTCCTCTCCAATTTAACAATCACACTCTGTAATGGTTCGGTTACATAGGTGCGGCTTCCATCTCCTGGTGAGACTTTCGGGTGTCGACGTGTGATATATTTTTTCAATTTGCTTGGAGTGACTTATGTGAATATTATACTTGTTATTCGGTATCAGGGTCTCTTCTCTGACCACTTGGTTTGGTGGCTTTGTCCGTCTCTACAGTTTTTTTTAGTAGGTGTCCATGTGCCGCAAAGGTTTGGCAGCTGAACACGGGCTCAGTCTCTCTCTTTCTCGTTCACTCACTCTCTCTCTCTCTGTCCTGTGTCTCACGCGGTCTGGTAGAAGTTGTCAGCTTGCAGGTTGTTGTGTTTCTGCATGCTGTAGTAACCGCTGTATCTTGAGTCAGGATCTGCAATGCGGAGCATGCGTTGGGAGCTGTCCACCTGGACCTTTGTCCCCTTCTGGCAGTCCACATATACCAGCTGGTTATTGAGACATGTGGGCTATACAGGACAAAAAAAAAAGTCTTGTGAGTCTTGGAACATGCTGGAATACACTATACAATTTTTACTAAGATTTTTGTTGCTATTTTTGTTTTGTTTTGTTCCAAATGGTCACAAAAACGCTCTAAAAATGTTTTTTTTTTTTTGCTATAGTAAAAACACCAGGATTTGTATTTGTTAGGGACAAAATATAAAAATCTCACAATACGATATTTATTGCGATGTTTAAAAAAAAAGACAAATTAATTTTTTTTACATTTTAAAGTTAAATTCTTCTATCTAATGCACTTTGAGAGTTCAAAATTAAGAGCTCCAATCCATGTTCCAAAGTCAGAAAAAAAGCCAGCGAATTGACTTGTAGCTGAAATTTAAGGAGGACTCAACCCTCTTTTTAGTTGTGATATACTATTCCAGTCTCAATTACATTCACACTGCTGTTTTAGAAGCCAAACAAATAAAAATATAATCATAATAATTATAACTATTTTATATTATTGTTATTTCTATGACAGTAATAGCCATATATTGTAAAACAATTGCACTGTTAAATGAAAATGAATATGTCAAAGGTATATTATTTGTTGCTTTACACTAGAGCAGGGAAATTACAATACTTCTTTCCTAATTTCTACACTTGAAATAGATATTTTGAATTTGGACTGCAGTAATGTTACACATTTAAGCTTTTATTTTGACAGAAATGGCAGTAGAGCTTTTATTTTGAAGGAAAACTCCAGCTTAAGTGAAAACAGGCTTGCATCTCACTACAAATCTAGTGAAATACTGTAATAATCTGCCGCGAAAGTGAAGCATAACTGCTGGCTGCACTCCAAAATGTGCGCTAAACTCACAGCACATGCAATACACAAGTTCTCTGCATTCACTGTAAACAGAGCCGTTCTGAGGTGTGAAAAAAACACCAGATCACTTGCTGATCGCTTGAACGAAGTACCCACTTCTCTTTGAAACTTGATGAAGGGATTGAGCCATATTGTGCTTTCGGTTTTAGTTACTTTGACAGATACTGTGCCAAAGCATAATGGCCCAAAACACAACTTTAAAGACCTTTTATGTTAGAATATTTAAAACATCTACACTTTTTGCCCAGAAGAACTATATTGTTTCAATATGTGATCACGATAATATGGAGACATTTTTGCTATCGCGATACCACGATATTGATAATATTGTTACATCCCTAGTGTTTGTGAATACTTCTTATTTCTTTCTTTTTATTTTGTACTGATAACTATACTGCCTTAATGGTTTGATGTTTTGTACTGTTTAAAATGGAAATCAGAAAAAAAAGATTTGCAATAAACACTCCGAAGTCCCAATCTGAATCAAAAGATTCATGCACCTGCACTGAAGTTCCAATCTGATCTAAATAATTCCCGATCCATGCTCTGTAGTCATAATCTAAATAATATTTTGCGAACCATAAATTCAGATCGGGACTTCGGAGCGCAGTCGCAAATGATTCAATTCAACCCGCTCAAAGTTCCGATCTAAATTAAAAGATTCATGAACCCGCACTGATTGGAGCAAATCATTTTGCGAAGCAATGGTTTAACTGATTTGAAGTTGCAAGAAGTGTTTTCACTTATCGCACACTTTTTTAATTTTTATTTTATTTTATTTATTTAACCTTTATTTAACCAGAAAGAGCTCACTGAGATTAAAAATCTCTTTCACAGGAGTGTCCTGGCCAAAATGGGCAGCAATACAATCAATTACATCACAGAATCATTACAAGCGATGTGAATATTTTAAATCGAATGGCTCTTTTGATTTGATGTTTGCTTGAACTGAATGATAAAAGTGACTAGACTGAATCAATTGGAGCAGTTCTAGAGTAAATGACTCACTCAAATGATTCGGTTAGTTATTTCCTTTTTCGTGTCTAGTGAACTCAATTGATTTGATTGTTTTTTTCCTCTTTTCGTGTCTTTATGCGATTGAGGTGTTCAGTCATCATTTACTACCGACATCTGAGCTGCTGAAGATGCAGATTACTTTTGTTTTTTAAAGGAATGTGCCCTCGATCTGCCATGTTCGCACAAATAATTCGTGATCCATCTTCACCTACTTAAGAAGTGAGTATAAGGTTTTTTATTAATGTTTGCAAATCGCCTTTCTAATAATGTGCTAGTTAGCAAGTTCCACGGCTAAATGCGGGTAAAGTTTACAGTCTTAGAAAACTGTTCGTCACCCTACAGAAGATTTGAGTGGGGTGAGCTTATTAGCTCATTAGCATTTAAAGGGACATGCACCGAAACAGCTTGCTGTAAACAGAGCTGCTTTTGACAAGATAAAAAGGGTGTTGTTTTACACTACCATTAAGAAATTTTAACCAAAGTATGATATAGACTTTTCATTAAGACCTTAAAGAATCATATCAACTTGTGAAAAAATGGGCATCCGATGACCCCTTTAAGACCTAAATTAGTGTGTTTCTGAGGATACTAGCAAAGACAGTCATTTTGACACATTCAAGTGTGTGTATTTAACCTTTCAAGCTCTATAAAGCGGCACAAATAAAAAATAACTCTTTTGCTGCTCATTGTTTCAACAGCTTAAAATCTCATTTTTAAACTGCAATGTTAAAAAATGCGTGCAAACTGTACTTTTTCGTGAACATTTGAAACAGCAGCGTGATGTGAGCATGTAACCACAATAGATACAATAGTCTAAAATCTCTACCAGTTGACAAATTTCTACTGGTTAATCATTTCTACTGGTATATCGCCCACCCTTAGTAACCATGTAGCGACCTGTGACATAAATGCAGGTACCTTATTAGGTGTGCGGTAGCAAGGCACAGGAATCCACTGCTTACGCTGGTTGACCAACAGCAGGGCGGCGATAGTGAGCATCATCATTAGGATGGGCAATGCCACCCAGGCCCAGTGCAGACCAGCATCCTCACTGGGCAATGGCGTCTTTCCATCAAGGTAGGGCATCTGCAGACTTCCGAAGTCACCTGGAACAACCCACAACACACTTGTTGGCACATTTTGCCCCTGACAGAAGTGGCTCATTTAGCAATGGCTCACTGCAGCGATGTAAAACAATTCAGAATTGAATCATGCCATATGAAATGCAAATACGGTTTGATTGTAAAAGCAAGTAATGTCAGACGTCCATGTCAGCAATTAAGGCAAATGCCAGAGGCTTGACAGACAGACACCCACTTACATCAACCTTAACAAAAGCAACACATGGAAAATCAAGAAGAAATTATAGATTGCTAACAGGGAAAATGAAAAGAAACAAACAGCCAGCTTTGTGAAACTCTGAGAGTGAAGCTTGATTAAGATTACTTTAGAAGTTACAGAATTTTCTTGCTAATTCCGTAACACAAGCACATGAAATTGCTCAACAGAATGAAATCAGACTTCACTGGTTGTGCTCTGTTTTTTTGTGTGCATCAAGCTAAGACGACCCAACAAAGACTTGCTGTCTTTATGTGACCCTGGAGCACAAATCCAGTCATAAGTAGCACAGGTATGTTTGTAGCAATAGCCAAAAATACATTGTATGCGTCAAAATTATCAATATTTTCTTTTATGCCAAAAATCATTAGGATATTAAGTAAAGATCATGTTCCATGAAGATATTTAGTAAAACTTAATTTTGGTTCGTAATATGCATTGCTAAGAACTACATTTGGACAACTTTAAAGGCAATTTTCTCAATAGTTTGATAATTTTGCACCCTCAGATTCCAAATAGTTGTAACTTGGCCAAATATTGTCCTATCATATCCATACATTAATGGAAAGCGTACTTTGGCTCAATCCCAATTCTACCCCTTACCCCTACACTTAGCCCTACCCCTCCGTTTGGCGCGTTCACGTGAAGGGGTAGGGGTGTCTCATTTCTCTTTTGGTTGGAGGGGTAGGGGTAAGGGGAAGGGCCAGATAGCCCTCCAAACGAAGATTTTTCAGGACCTCACTTCAAACGAAGGGCTAAGAGAAATTTCCAACATGGCTGCTCACTCGAGCAAGCAGACTCATAAATATAAGTAATTTTTGCCTTTAATAAGGATTTTGATGACAATGTTTCATTATATGTATATTACCTTCAATATTGTGTTTGTGTTTATGGTGTTGTTTTGTAAATAAACGTTTGCAAAAAAATCGCTAAAGTTTGCTAGCAGATAGCACTGATTGCACGATATTACAAAATATATTTTTATGTCATATACACTTGACTGCATGTTAGAAACATGAAAGACCAGTGGCACGGCAATTTGCAACGGTGGTGTAGTGGAGGGTGTACGCAGGTATACGGTGTATACACACTTCCACTTTTTAAATCCCCTCTGATGCGCATTATTCAGTAGTGTCCTGCATTCGCCAAAATCATGGCAGTCCACCACATCCAGTCATGTGAATAAATGTAAATATTCGCTAAAAACACCCAATAAAGGCAGTGATGATGCAGTCAGGACCGTGGAGCCGGCTTGCTTTGAAATGTATTTGATGATTGCGCCCGATACGTCTACCGCACCAGTAATTTAAATCAGTACATAATAATAAAAACGATACCTTACAAATAAAAAGAAGCTGATTTTTACGATCAGAAATTTCTTAAACAAGTGAACCCCTGTAAACATTTTAGTCCAAGGATCCAGAAAACGAACGCGTTCAAATAGAAAGTTGAAAACGAAATTCACAAATGAAGCATATATACTTCTCCAGGCACCACTACACTGATTAGCAATTTGCCGCGCATGTGATAATGCGTTGTTTGTTTTGCTTACGGCCACATGTGAATGAACGGTGCGTACACCGTACATTTGTACTTTTTGAAACATGACAACATTTTGACATCTTGGAATGAGTGATAAACATCTGCGCATGTCCTCCGACGTAACATTAGGAACTAGCGACAACCTATGATGACGTATAACAGTGTTGTAGTGGTGTCCCATTTCTTAGGGGAAATATTTTAGCCCTTCCCCTTTACACTTTGTTTCAAGGGACAAGGGGAAGGGGCGAGGGGTAGGCGAAGGGGTAGAAAATAGAATTGGGATTGGGCCTTATTCAGCTTTCAGTTGATGTATACATCTCAATTTCAAAAAATGACTAGTGACCCTTATGACTGGTTTTGTGGTCCGTAGTCACATATATCATCACATATTCTTTTACGCACCTCTGAACTGTGGCATAATATCGTTTTCGCTATGAGTCGGCCATGCTGGTTGATGTCTCTGCTTGTCTCCTCGTTGGTCCGTCTTCTCAATAGGGACATTTGTGGGAGCGTAACTCTCTGTAATTAAAACATCAGTGACACAAGAAACAAAGAGAGAAGAGGAGCGTGTTACAGAAAAACCCACAGCAAAGCACATAATAGAAATCGTAACTACATTAGGAATAGTTGAGAAGTGCCCACTCAGAACAAACAAGATTCGGGTCAGCGTGAAATTGCGGGCTGCAGGCTAATTAAAAGCTCATCTTCAGAGCTGCGTCTTTGAGTGGGAAAGCACCAAAGGGTGAGTGATTACCCAGAGTGCACACGACACCACTCTCAACCCCCACATTGATCCAGAGCCAAGTGACACAGCAATAAAGAGGGCCGTGATCAATGACATTATCTCCCGAATGCAAAGAGAGCTAATTTAGCCTCTGTCCGGCTTCGACTTAATCAATCCTTTTAAATGATTCATCTCGACGAGTCCGTATTTAGACGAAAGACCCATTCAATTAGAGAGAAGGTTCTAAGTAAACACTGCTTTATGAGAGCCAGACAGAGAGAGACACAATGAGATTAAGAGAGAGCGTGAAAAAGAGAGCGAGACGTGTGACAGAACTACAGAGAGCAAAACTAGAGGGGACTTGGATCGGTGATACTGCCATTTATTCTAGTCATTGTGAAGTAGTCCATAGCTGCGTTTCCATCCACTTAATTTATCTGGGGGAAAATGCAAACCGCTTTGCAAATAAAGCAGAATTTAACTTTAGTAATGTGCTGTATGTTCAAATTAAAAATAATATTAAATGGGAAACAGTAGGACATGGTTTGATCAGCATTTAACTGCATAGTGAAAAGGGATTTTATTGGTTAAGTTTATTAGCTCTGCCCCTGTGGCCTTGATTACATCAGCAGATAAGTAAAATTGTTTTAGAGAGGACAAAGTAATTTCTTTGCTTCATTTCGTTTTTACATTTTACGAAAACAAACCCACAATTTTTTTTTTTTTTCATTTTGATATTTACATTAAACAAGACCTTGTATACAACTGTTTCAAATAATTATTAATAACTAATAATGATATATTTCACTACAAATATAGTAATATTGTAATTTATTATAAAAATATATTATCTCATAATATAATACAAATTCTATAAAAAATATTATATTTAACTAATAATACTAATAATTATTTGAAAAAAAATCCTATTTTTTAGACATCAATTTTATAAATATTTATTAGTATTATTTAGATACTGTTATAGTATTTATTCATATTTTTAATTAGCTTTTATTTTTATTTTTTATATTTTTTAAGGTTTTTATTTCAATTTTGGTTTAGGTTTTAGTATTTTGTCATATATATATATATATATATATATATATATACACACACACACACACACACACACACACATACATACATATATATATATATTATTTCTATTAAGGTTTAAATAAACAAATAAATAATAATAAAAATGAATAATTTTTTATTAATTAATTAATTCTAGTACTTTAATTAGTTGTCAAGACACTATTTCTTACATAATAATATACAATTAATATACATATTTACATTTTATTTTTAGTTCACTTTTGTCATTTGTCATTTTTTTTATTTCAGTTAAGGTTTAATTAAATAAATAAATGCATTCATTCATTTAAAAAAATCATTTTAGTATTTATTTCGTACCTAATTTTAGCTCATATTTGTCATTGGTTTTTAAAAATATATATTAAGTTTTAATTAATAAATTAATTATTATTATTATTATTATTTATTAAAACTATTATTTTAAATTCATCCTAGTACTTATTTTAGTTAGTTGTCAAGGCAATATTTCTAATTTTCATTTAAGTTTTTCAGCTAATCTTTTGTTCATTTTTGTCATCAGTTTTTTTTTATATTTCTATTAAGGATTTATTTAATTTTGGAGTTCAGAATCCACTTAAAATACAAGGTTAACACAAATAAAGATCACAACACTAATTGGATTTCTTTTAAAGAAAACACAATTTTTGCAAAATTTGAAAAATATTTCACAAAAAGCTAAATATTTACTGACCTGGACACATGGGGCAGCAGCTGCCCTCCACGGTGACCGGCTGATGGCAGGGTAAGACAGGACAGCTGACCGTCGAGCAGAGAGTCTGGCCTTGTAGGCAGTAGCAATGAGTGCAGCTGTCAATGTCCCATCGCTCCTCGTCCATGTACGTCTTCCCGTTAAAATGACACACGGCCCTCGGTGTGGCATCTGGTGAAGAGGTGGGATAAACACTCGGTCATAACTGTGTCATTAACACCCACATATGATCAGAAGGCAACTACACTTAGCTGTCTGATCTGGGGCAATATGATATTTAAGTGTGCACAGATTTACATACCTAGACAGTATGGGCAACACTGGCCCTTCCTGAGCACGGGCCTGGCGCAGTTGACCGGCGGGCAGGACTCAGAGAAGCAGCTGATGGCTCCGTCTAGACACACGCAGCTGGAGCAGACGTTGGGCTTCCAGGACTCAGCGGCCAAGAAGATATCACCATCCTCATTCCTGCAGTAGCTGGGCATGCTGTCGTTACTGGGTGTCTGAGGCGTGATTGGATCATCTGAAACAAGGGATACGAATAAACAGATTGGAATTGCTCAGTTTCTTCTTCTTCTCCAAAATGAATTGCATTTTTGGGGCCTAAACATCCTCGGAAAGTCATGAAACTTTGCGCACATGCCAGAAGTGGTGAAAATGCACAGTTTCAGAAGTTCAGAAGAAGTTTTTTTAAAAGAAGTTTCTTATGCTCATGTGTTCATTTGATCAAAAATACAGAAAAAAAAAAAATATTGTGAAATAGTATTACGATGTAAAACAATGTTTTTCTATATTAATAACATACATTAAAATTTAATTTATATATGTAATTAAAGTTGAATTTTCAAAACCATTACTCCAGTCTTCAGTCTCACATGATCCTTCGAAATAATTCTAATATAATGTATTATCAGTGCTAGAAACTAATATTTTCTGGTATATTTTTTTTCAGGATTCTTTGATCTATAAAAGGTTAAAAAGAACAGCATTTATTAAAAAAAAAAGGTTTTCTAACAACATACACTACTAATGAAAAGTTTTGGGTCAGTAAATTTTTATTCTTTCTTTTTTTGGAAGAAATGAATACTTTTATTCACCAAGGATGTGTTAAATAATTAAAAATAATAGCATATATTTACATTTTTAGAAAAGATTTATTTTGAATAAATGCTGTTATTTTGTTATTCATAAAAGAATCTTGGAAAAAGTATCACAGGTTCAAAAAAATATTTCCAACATTGATGATAAAATAATTGGAATGATTTCTAAAGGATCATGTGGCACTTGACTGGAGTAACAGCTGATGAAAATTCAGCTTTGCATCACAGGAATAAATTATATTTTAAAGTATATATAAAAAAACAAAAACAAAAAAACATTATTTTATATTGTAATAACATTTTGCAATATTACTTTATCAAATAAATGCAGCCTTGATGAGCATCTTCTTTAAAAAACATTACATAACTCCTAAAGATTTAAACAGATCATCACCAAATTTGTTATGTTAAATTGCAAAAATCGCAATAGAGTTTTCGCTGTAGCGGCTTCGGTGTTTCGCCATGAAACAGGAAGTTGTTATAATTCAGGCATACAATGTCTGATGTACACCAAATTTCACATGTTTGATAAGAGTCCTGTCCCGAACACATGCCCATGCCCATATTCAGTTATAGTCATAACGCCACCTGCTGGAAACAGGAAGTGATGTTTTATGCTGTAACAAACCCATTCTAAAGATTTAATGACAACAACATTATATTTGGTCGGTCTACTCTAAAAGCCTTTGTGATGTTAAATTGTGAAGACCTTGAGTTTTCGTTAAGGAAGAATTTCACTTCCAGAACAAAAATTTACAGATAATTTACTCACCCCCTTGTCATCCAAGATGTTCAAGTTTTTCTTTCTTTAGTTTTTTTGAAGAAAATATTTCAGAATTTTTCTCCATATAGTGGACTTCAATAGTGCCCGTGAGTTTGAAATCCCAAAAATGCAGCTTCAAAGCGCTCTAGATCCCAGACAAGGAAGAAGGGTCTTATGTAGCGCAACGGTCAGTTATTTTCTAAAAAAAAATTACAATTTATATACTTTTTAACCTCAAATGCTCGTCTTGTCTAACTCTGCATGAACTCCATTTTCTCCTCCAACTTCAAAATCATCCTACATTGCAGCAGACGTACCGACCATGTGTTTAAAGTGAACGTGCAAAGCGGATCAAACGCCCTTTACAAAAGTTTTTAAAGCTGGAGGAGAAAATGAGATGGGAGTTTTTCAACATACCCAAACTGTAATGAACCGGAATACACAAAGTTCAAGCAGAGCTAGAAAAAACAAGCGTTTGAGGTTCAAAAGTATATAAACTGTGATTTTTTTTTTTTTTTAATTAATCAATCGTTTCACTAGATAAGACCCTTCTTTCTAGGCTGGGATCGTTTAGAGCCCTTGAAGCTGCATTTAAACTGCATTTTGGAAGTTCAAACTCATGGGCACCATAGAAGTCCATTAAATGGAGAACATTACTAAAAAATTTCCCTCAAAAAACATAATTTCTTTACGAATGAAAAAAGAAAGACATGAACATCTTGGATGACAAGGGGGTGAGTAATTTATCTGTAAATTTTTGTTCTGGAAAGCGAACTTCTCCTTTAAAGGGTGTGTCCATGACTGCCTGACAAACTTTGATGTTTCGCCATGGAAAAAGTTGTTGTACAAAGTCCACACATTTGATAAGAGTCCTGGCCTGAACACCTCTAAAGGTCAATATTCTGTTATAATCATAGCGCCATCTGTTGACAACAGGATACAGACGATGAACTAAGAGAGATGGGCGTTGTATGTACGAATGCCGGCTCCTGACACGGAAGAAAAGAAATTGTTAAAAAAAAACAATTTTTCTTAGCACACAAAAAGTATTCTCCTAGCTTCATAACATTACAATTGAACTGCTGATGGACTATTTTAATAATGTCCTTACTACCTTTCTGGGCCTTGAACGTGTCAGATTTCATCAAAAATATCTTAATTTGTGTTCTGAAGATAAACAAAGGTCTTGCAGGTTTGGAACGACACTAGGGTGAGTAATTAATGACAGCATTTTCATTTTTAGGTGAACTATCCCTTTAAACGTAATGTGATATATTCTAGAGCAGAACTTTATTCTGTTCTTTGGGAATTGCCTATGAAAAGTCGTATTAAGGAAGTCAACAGTTTTGATGTTGACTTCAGTGACATCCAGTTTACAGGCTAAAATGAAACTGACAGTCTACAACTTTTCAACTTAACAGTCTCCAATTAAGCATGTGACACAACATCTTTGAAGTCAAGCTTTGAAATTTGCTAATATTTCTAAGTTCACCATATTTCTCTAGGGTTGTATTTGCTCCATATTATAGTGAGAGTGAAAAAGTTCTGAACATAGTTTCTCCTGTAACTAAAGAAAGAAATGTCAACATGACTCATAAATATTCATAGCAACTCAAACAACCCAATCTCGAAAACAAATCACTTCCCCCTTTCATTTAGAAAGCCCAAAATGATTTCAGCAACGTTGAGAACATTTTAAAGAGAAGAGTTAGATTTAGTCGAGTTGCTGAAACATTTTCTGAAATGTGCATCCATTCTATTCCTGTCATGCTTTCGGCTCAGACCGTTGATCATGTACTCCTGCGCCCATGCAGTATTATTCATTTCCACCAAACACATACATTATGCACAATCACATTTTGTTAACTTTTTGCCAAAAGTGTCTCACGCCTCTACGCTCTAGAAGTCCTTACAATAATGAATCTTTTAAAAAATATTGCTTTTGCACCTCCCTTGACTGTACTTGTACAAGATCCAAATATCACAGTTACTTCGACTTCCGCATGACCTCCAAGTTTTCGCAACACGCTTCAAAACTACACTTTTGTAAGTTAGAGCATAAACAAAGGCTTTTGTTGACAGCACACCTGGACAGTGAGGGCAGCAGGAATCCTGCGTTCTGATTGGACTGTGGCAGAGCAGGGGCGGGCACACCTCCGTCTCACAGAGCACACGGCCGCTGTGGCAGGTGCACTGAGTGCAGGAGTCGATGTTCCACGTCTCTCCCTCCACAAAGTACTCTCCACCTGGAGCCAAACACACGGACGCCTCGCTCAGCTCCGGCTTATGGGAACTGGACTCTTCTAATGGGACAAAATACATATTTTAACATGTAAAATCCATCTTACATACAGGAAGTATCAACGGAGATCGTATGTAAGTATGTGGAAGTGTTGCCTTACCTGGACAGGTGGGGCAGCAGTGGCCAGGTCGGATGGTGGGGTTATCACAAGGGGGGACTGGGCAAGAAATAAGGGCACACATTTCTCTCCCAGCATGACAGTAACAGTCCCTGCATCCGTCGTGCCAGCTCTGGCCATTCTCGTGCCTGCGGCCGTCCATAGAGAGGCAGGAGCCCAGTTTCACTGCAGGAGCCACAGACGACGGGCTCTGATCTGCATAGAGAAAAAAATGAATGAACAATAAACACATAAAATGACTTTCCATCTTCACAGCCGCATCAAGATAGTCAGGTGGTACATAGAGAATGATTAACATATTAACGTTAATATCGTTTTAACCACAGTGTAGTTATTGAATAAAAAAAAATATCAAAGCAAACATAATATGGTAAAAAGCAAACAGGATGTGGTACAATTTTGCTGAAGTAATTGTTTTGAACAAAAATTGCACATTTCTGCCACTGAATAAAAAATAAAAAAGCTTATTGTGACTTTTTATTTTTTAATTCTGACTTTTTTTTCCTCAAAATTGTATGATATTATGATATGACTCACAATTGCTTGTTATAAAATCAGAATTGTGCGATATAAACTCGCAATTCTAACTTTTTTTTCAGAATTGTGATAGTAACTCGCAATTTCAAGTTATAAAGTCAGAATTGCGAGTTTACATCTCGCAACGTTTTCTTAGAATTGCATGATATAAACTCACAATTCTAAATTTTTCCTCACAATTGCGAGTTTATTCTGCCACTGCATAAAAAAATAAAGGTTATTGTGACTTTTTATCTTTTAATTCTAACTTTTTTCTTAAAATTGTGTGATACTAACTCACAATTGCTTGTTATAAAATCAGAATTGTGCGATATAAATTCGCAATTCTAACTTTTTTTTCAGAATTGTGATAGTAACTCGCAATTTCAAGTTATAAAGTCAGAATTGCGAGTTTACATCTCGCAGCGTTTTCTTAGAATTGCATGATATGAACTCACAATTCTAAATTTTTCCTCACAACTGCGAGTTTATTCTGCCACTGCATAAAAAATAAAGGTTATTGTGACTTTTTATCTTTTAATTCTAACTTTTTTTCTCAGAATTGTATTACTAACTCACAATTGCAAGTTATAAAGTCAAAATTGCGAGATGTAAACTCGCATTTCTGACTTTTTCCCAGAATTGCATGATATAAACTCACAATTCTAAATTTTCCTCACAATTGCGAGTTTTTTCTGCCACTAAATAAAAAAAATAAAGGTTATTGTGACTTTTTATCTTTCAATTCTGACTTTTTTCTCAAAATTGTGATACTAACTCACAATTGCTTGTTATAAAATCAGAATTACGCGATATAAACTCGCAATTCTGATTTTATTTCTCAGAATTGTGATACTAACTCGCAATTGCAAGTTATAAAGTCAAAATTAGATCATGCAATTCTGAGAAAAATCAGAACTGCGAGTTTACATTTTGCAATTCTGACTTTTTCTCAGAATTGCGAGTTTATTCTGCAACTAAACAAAAAATAAAGGTTATTGTGACTTTTTATCTTTAAATTTTTTTCTCAATTGCTTGTTATAAAATCTGAATTATGCAATTTAAACTAGCAATTCTAACTCTTTTTTTTCAGAATTGTGATACTAACTCACAATTGCAAGTTATAAAGTCAGAATTGCGAGATGTAAACTCGCAATTACTGACTTTTCTCAGAATTACATGATATAAACTCACAATTCAGATTTGCGAGTTTACATACCCAATTTCGACTTCATTTCAGAACTGCGAGTTTATATCTCGTCGCAATAACCTTTTTTTATTTTTTATTCAGTGGCAGAAACTGGCTTCCATAATATTTCCTTATTAATCATTAGTTAATTATTATTACGCAATTCTGAGAAAAAAATTCAGAAATGCAAGATGTAAACTCGGAATTGTGAGAAAAAAAAGTCAGTGGCAGAAACAGGCTTCCATAGAATATCCCTCATACATTTAACCCAACACTGCATGTGTAAATTACCCTTTTTCTTTTCTTGATGCATTTACAAAAGTTTTCCTGTCATAATATATTGTTGGACCTATGCAGTTCATAGCATTTTTTAAAAATGTTAAATCTCTGATTTTGAGGACAATATTGCAATATGAGAATGAACAACTGCTTTGTAGTAAAAGCAGACCATGATTTGAAATGATCAAGCTGATTTTTATGTTAGACACAGTGCAAAAGCGTGTTTATATAGTCTGGTCCCGACGGATTCTTTGGCATATTAATAGTGAAACACGAAAGCCGGAGGATTCCCTGAATCATTTTTACATTTATATTCCAGACATCTGACCTCTTCACTGAAACATTTTCACCGGCTGCACCACAGACAGCGTGAAATGACAAAATATGCAAGTGATGCCTCGCACGCCCCAAACCCCAGAGCACAAAACATTCTCAAATCTCATTCTATCTGCCAAGAGCGTCACCTCTCACTGCCTCTCCATAACAGCGGCAGGGCTCCAGCCAGGCCCCAGTCAATATCACAGAACCATTTCACATTGATTAAAATCCTGTCTGGGCGATATGTGGAGGATGCACGCTTTCAAAAATTCAACGCGAGGGAGATTAAAAAAGGGTCTTTTTCCTTGCTCTCTCGTCTCATTAAACGAACCGAGCTTGTGAATATTTCACGTGCCAGCTTCATTATTGAAGATGAATCAAACGAGAACACAAGACTCGTATTAATAATGGAGGGCTGCGAGTAACTGTGGGCCTGGCTTTTGTATATACAACAGGTGGCCCTCAAAATAAATGGAAAATATAGGGAGGGGGGATGAGTCATGCTGGAGACCCTGGTCTCCTGAATTCGAGGCCCAGCAGTCCTCTGTGTGCACATGGCTCACACTTGGAAATTAAAGGAATAACACCTCAGTATATCGATTCGGCTGTATGGGGCCAATGTAGCAATAGATCACTTCTGGCCATAAAAAAAGAACTTTCGAGTTATAATACATTTGATTGACTTTTGATTTAATTTTAAATTTTTTAAATGGGACAAAAATATTTGATTTGTCTTAGCTGTCTACTTCAAGGGTATTAAAACAGATTTGCTTATATATTAAAGCAAGAAGCCATGAGCTGCAGTGATTTTACCTTGGGTGTTCAAAAATATGCATGGCCTTGAGTGTCTTATTGTATTTACAACAGTAATATGATAAAAGTCACCAATCTGTAATAAATAATTATAATTCTTATTTATATTAATCAGATTCAGAATAAAGTCATTTAGTTCATTGTTTTGTTGTTAATTAAAAGTAGATCTATTAAAATTGTTTTTATTAACTGAAATAAAGCTGAAATAAAAAAAAAAGACATGAAAAACTTAAAGGTTAGAAACTGAAGTCCTAAAATTACAAAAAATATAACAAAAATAAAAATAAATTATCTAAATGTGACCCTGGACCACAAAACTTCAAAAAATTTTTTTTAAGTAGCACTGGTTTATTTGTAGCAATAGCCAAAAATACATTGTATGGGTCAAAATCATTGGGATATAAAGTAAACATTATGTTCCATGAAGATATTTTGTAAATTTCCCACTGTAAATATATCAAAACTTGATTTTTGATTAGTAATACGCATTGCTAAGAACTTAATTTAGACAATGTTAAAGACATTTCCAGATTGCAGATATTCAAATAGTTGTATTAAAGCATACATCAATGGAAAGCTTACTCAGTATAAATCTAAGTTTTGAAAAATGTTCCCTTATGATTGGTTTTGTGATCCAGGGACAAAAATACACAAATAGCTACAGCTAAATAGAAAAAACAGCAAAGACAAAATGCATATAACAAAAATTTAAACGAAAATGATATAAAATATAAAAATAAAAGCTAATTCAAAATATTTCTAAATTGGTGCTTAAACATGATGCACTTTTACAGGCGTGCATTTGTTTGAATCCAATTTAGAACTAGTTTCTAAAGGGTGTGTTCACACTTGTCATGTTTGGTTCGATTAAAACAAACTTGGTGCAATTGCTCTGTTAGTGTCGGCCTAGGTCCGCTTCCAAACGAACTCTGGTGCGGTTCAAATGAAATATGAACCAACACGGACCAAATACTTCTAAATGAACCAAAAACAGGAAGTAATGACAAGATGCGATGCTAAAACAAATGAGCCAAACAAACTGAACTACAAGTGTGAACACACCCTAAGAGATTAGTAATAGTCATGCTGTAGTTAAACTTGTTAAAACAAAATCACTAGTTCTATAGAAGGCGAAAAGAGTGACTTACCTCTACACTGGCAAATCAGACAGCCCAACTCATCATGCTGGAAGCCCATTGGACAGGACTTGTCACATGGTAGTTCAGGGCATTTCTTACAACGGCAGGTGTCACAGCCATGCTTGTTCTTACTGGTAAGAGAAAACAAGATGGAGAGAAAGAACAAGAAAGCTTAAAAGATACATATATAATGAAGTAAGTTTTTACTTATACATATACAAAGTTCTGTCATAAAACTCTAGATGGTGCAGACCCGAAAGGTTCTAACTCAATTTGATATAATTACATCATTATTCACATGGCACAGCTGATTGGTTTCTTTTCACATAAGCAGCCAATGAGCTTGCTGCTCAACATTCAAATACTCAGCTAGTGTTTGCTGTAGCAGTTGCAGCCCGCTTCAAAAACCCTCCACCTTCCCCAGCTCCACCTGTATAGATCTGCTACTGGGTGATTTAAATTTTTTTTAATATTATTTATAATATTATTCCATTTTTTAATGCAGAAACATGTTCTGTGTAGATGGAGTGGGTTGCCTCATGGGGACTGCCATGTTGAGATCACATGACCAGTCAAAAACTACTTTATTCATCTTTACATTTTGTTACTGGACACTATAACTCACTGAAATTAATCTTGACTGACAACAATAACCATTTCTCATTTGTGGATTGCTGGATCCATGCCACTAGCTGTCAGTTGGCCAGCAAAGCACAAAGACAAAATAAATAAATAAATGCCAGAGTGCACCTTTAGAATAACTCTTCAAGACATATGGACTTCATAAAGAGTCAGCGCACACTCCCGGCACACTTTGTCATTGGCACATCAAAGCTTGCCATTATACACCAGGTGCCAAAGACACGGTCCAATGTCATCCGTTAACACCGGAACAGAGCGAGAAGGGGAGAGAGGGAGAGAAAAGAAAGAGAGAGTCTTTGTTGACCTTACTTGGAGTCCTGTCAGCAGATGGCACATTAAAGACGCCTAACCAAAACGACCAATCAAAATGCTCTCTGATGGCCAAAGCACCTTCCTTGGAGAACAAACCAATCCAGGGCACACTGGCTTGAACCCCAACTGCCCATCTCGCACACACACATGCTTCTTCTCATCCTTCATCCTATCCGCTCTTATCGGACGAATAATAGAGCTGAGAAGCAGCCATGTGCAGTGCGTATTTGGTCTGGTGATAAGAAGCTATCAGGTATGATGTCAGCAGTGGGGAATATCAATATTCTTTGTGCGAGAGGAGGAAGTCTGCGCTAAGCTGCATGCATTATTCAGGCCGCGAGCTTGATCCGGCCATAACTTTGAGGGGGCATAAATATATATCTAAAATTAGAATCTGAGATGCAAGCATTTGCACTTGTGTGCTCATTCATGACGCCAGAATTGAGGTGGGAAGAGACAACGATGGGCCAGGCTTGGCACACTTATTTTTGGGCAATTTTTTCCATTCTTCTTTGCACTACCTCTAAAGCTCCGTCAGGTTGGATGGGGAGCGTCGGTGCACAGCAATTTTTAGATCTCTCCAAAGAGACCAAGGTTCAAGTTCAATCGGGTTCAAGTCTGGGCTCTGGTTGGGCCACTCAAGGACATTCACAGAGTTGTCCCATAGCCACTTCTTTGTAATCTTGGCTGTGTGCTTAGGGTTGTTTTCCTGTTGAAAGACGAACCGTCGCCCCAGTCTGAGGTACAGAGCGCTCTGGAGCAGATTTCCATCAAGGATGTCTCAATCCTGACTAGTCTCCCAGTTTCTGCCACTGAAAAACATCCCCACAGCATGATGCTGCGACCACCATGCTTCACTGTAGAGATGGTATTGGCCAGGTGATAAGCGGTGCCTGGTTTCCTCCAGATATGACACTTGGCATTCAGGCCAAAGAGTATAATCTATGTTTCATTAGACCAGCAAATTTTGTTTCTCATGGCCTGAGAGTCCTTCAGATGCCTTTAGGCAACCTCCAGGTGGGCTGTCATGTAGTCTCAGCCTCAGACGTCACACCCACGGAACGTTGGCTAAACGTCTGATGCATATGGTACACTTAACTGGAAACACTTCAGGAATGTCGAAGTCGTCATCTGATTAGTTGAATTTGACTGGATTTCCGGGAGACGCGAGTGTCGCGTTTGCTTTCGGTCCTCCGGGAAACAAAGCGCAGACTGATTTACTCGGCGTTTTGCTAAAAGGTGCTTATGCAGACGCGATTGTTGTTATACACTTTTGCGACGTTCGCGAACAAATTACTGTTGTTGAGGCATTTCCATGCACCGAACCGTGACGCTGAACGAAACGAACTGTGATTGGCTGTTTGACATGTCGGTCAAACGGCCTTATGGGCGGGCCTTTGCCAATTAAAGCTGCCATGAATTCCAGACCTTCAGCTGTCAGTCTGAAGGTCTGGCTACACGAGACTAGCTGTCATGTGCCTTTTACTGAGGAGAGGCTTCCGTCTGGCCACTCTACCATACAGGCCTGATTGGTGGAGTGCTGCAATAATGGTTGTTCTTCTGGCAGGTTCTCTTCTATCCACAGAGTAACTCCCCTGATCGTTCAGTATGGCCATGCGACCCGTTCTAGGAAGAGTCCTGGTGGTTCCAAACTTTTTCCATTTATGGATGATGGAGGCAACTGTGCTCATTGGGACCTTCAATGCTGCAGAAATGTTTCTGTACCCTTCCACGCATCTGTGCCTCGATACAATCCTGTCTCAGAGATCTACAGACAATTTCTTGGACTTCATGGCTTGGTTTGTGCTCTGACATGCACTGTTAACTATGGGAGCTTATATAGACAGGTGTGTGCCTTTCCAAATCATGTCCAATCAACTAAATTTACCATAGGTGAACTCCAATTAAGTTGTAGAAACATCTCAAGGATGATCAGTGGAAACAGGATGCCCCTGAGCTCAATTTTGAGTATCATTACAAAGGCTGTCAATACTTATGTACATGTTTTTTTTTTTTTTAATAAATCTGCAAAGATTTCAAACAAACTTCTTTTCGTTGTCATCATGAGGTATTGTTTGTAGAATTTGGAGGACAATAATAAATTGAATCCATTTTGGAATAAGGCTGTAACATAACAAAATGTGGAAAAAGTGAAGCACTGTGAATACTTTCCGGATGCACTGTATGTGAGGGCACCCTCAGTGATTTAATTCTGGAACCGGGCCCTGGCCAAACTTCCACAGACAGTGCGTGTCCTGAGTGGGAGCCAGTTCAAGGACCAAGAGCGTGTGTAAACTTTCTTGAGATCTGGCTATATCAACCAGTAATTTCATTTCCAGCAATTTATGACTGGGATGAGTATAGTGCCACATCTGATAGTTTTTGTCCCCTTCTTCAACAAGTCCAAAACAAACATTGCATCTCCATTCAAATCAGCAGTAAGGGTCAAAGTTATTTCACAATATATTAAACACTGACAACCTCTTTAAAGGAGAAGTTCACTTTCAGAACAAAAATGTACAGATAATTTACTCGCCCCCTTTCATCTAAGATGTTCAGGTCTTTCTTTCTTCAGTTGTAAAGACATTATTTTTTTTGTTGAGGAAAACATTTCAGGATTTCTCTGCATATAGTGCCCCCTAGTTTGAACTTTCAAAATGCAATTTAAATGCAGCTTCAAAGGGCTCTAAACGATTCCAACCAAGGAAGAAGGGTCTTATCTAGCGAAACAATCGGTTATTTCTGACAATTTATATACTTTTTAACCTCAAATGCTCATCTTGTCTAGCTCTGCATCAACTCTGTGTATTCCGGTTCATGACAGTTAGGGTAGGTCAAAAAAACTCCCATCTCATTTTCTTCCTACATTGCTGTTTTATCTTTTTTGTAAATGGCTTTTGATCTTCTTTGCATGTTCACTTTGTAAACACTGGGTCGATACTTCTGCAGTGATGTAGGACGATTTTAAAATTTAGAGGAGAAAATGAGATTTTACAACCTACCCTAAATGTCTTGAACCGGAATACACAGAGATGACGCAGAGCCAGACATTATGAGCATTTGAGGTTAAAAAGTATAAAAATTGAATTTTTTTTTTTTTTTAGAAAATAACCAATCGTTTTGATACCCTTCTTTGAAATTATGCACCCATATAGTCCAAAATATGTACAAAATTATCTGGATTTTTTAAATAACATTTAACATTTATTAGGATAGGACAATATTTGGCGGAGATACAACTATTTGAAAATCTGGAATCTGAGGGTGCAAAAAAATCAAAATACTGAGAAAATTACCTTTAAGGCTGTCCAAATTAAATTCTTAGCAATGCATATTACTAATCAAAAATAGGGTTTTGATTTGACAAAATATCTTCATGAAACATGATCTTTACTTAATATCCTAATGATATTTGGCAAAGAAGAAAAATCGATAATTTTGACTCATACAATGCATTTTGATTGATTTGTGGTGCTCATATGGGTTTTTTAAGTTTGAATCTGGCTTGCAACAGATTCAAGTTTTCAATCCTGTATCCTGTTCTTCCTCCTCCTGTGCTCTCTTCACTGTCGAGTGAATAGAAAGTGGAAAAAAAAACAATCCCCTGACAATTCAGTCACCGAAAGTAGTCGTGCGTACTTTCTTGCACCTTTCTCCTCCTCATCTCCATTCGTCACAAGGTGTCTCTTTAACCTGCCGACTGCACAGCTTCACAAAAGTTTGTACAAATTGGCTCGGCGATCTGCCTGTGTAATTGGAGCAGGGTTTTTTTTGCAGATGTGAAGCAGCAGTGTTTATTCGTTGTAACGTCAGGACATGGTGTTGTGTAGATTAGGCGCTCAGCTTCGCTATCGCAGCTCATCCTTTACGCGGCGCAATCAGAGGAGCTGATCTGAGCCGGCCCTAATTAGCTGTCAGCTCTAAACTTGCAGTCGGGCACAAACAAGCAAAGCATAGCACAGGGGATCATTTTGTCATTCACGATTTCTCCAGACCGTGTTAGGAACAGTGTGGGATTCGCTTCAGTTTGTGACAACTAATGACTGCCGCCTGTCCTGATAGTTTAGAAAATCAGTGCAGTAACAATGACATAAAATGGTCTTGAATTTTACAGAACTATATTATTACTTAAGTCAGGCGAGACTTGGGAAAAGTTAAGACGTTCTTATACTAATCTTCAAAGCTAAAAAAGGAACAAGTCATGTAGTTGAACTTTTATCCAAATAATTTAAGGAAACAATGCCAGGAAGAGCTTTATGGATTTGATCACATACTGTCTCATTAATAATGAACATTTAATAGACACTGCACTTCTTGTTATTGTTAGCTCTGTGAATCTGATTATTGTTTTCTTACATGTAGCCGAATGGACAGTCCTTGGCACAGGCCACGGCTTTGCACTTCTTGTGACGAGGTCGACATTGGCAAACATCACAGCCGTGAATGTCAGTCTGGAAGCCAAAAGGGCATTTCAGAGTGCAGCTGGCAATTAGACCACTGCACAGCTCTTCTCCTGAAGGTTAGAAGAAAACAGAAGAGACTAATTAATTACAGCTTTAGACATTAATTACCTTAATATACATGCTTTAGGATCAACACATAGACAGGAAGGCAAAAATAAGAGAAATGCAACATACGCTAATACATAAAGACATTATAATATAATATAACAATATAAAAAAATGAAAAATTAATGAATTAAAATGAATTTTTCTACTATAATATAATGTAATATAATATAATAATAAAACTAAATGCTGTATTTCTTTCACTTTCTTCTACTTATCCTAAATTATTCTTATGTTTTTAATGGAGTGTGAGAGGCAACCAATGTTTTATATTATATTATATTATATTATATTACATTATATTATATTTATTATACAAATGAGAAATATATAATAATATATATAAAAATAATATAATATTATATTATATTAAAATATATAATATTTATTATTATAAAAATGATTAATATAATATAATATAATATAATATAATATAATATAATATAATATAATATAATGCTGTATTTCCGTCACTTCCTTCAGCTCTTCCATTATTTTTTTAATTTGTAATTTAATACCATTTTAGATTTTTTTTTACTTTAATGGATTAAATTTAATGTATTATAAAAAAACAATAACTACAAAAAACAAAACTTTTCCAAATAATTAATACATTTTTTTTTCTGTTTTTCCTTCACTATCTTCAATGCATCCATTATTTTATTTTATTTTATTTTATTTTATTTTATTTTATTTTATTGAATAATTTATTTTATTTTACTTTATTTTATTTTTTTTTATTTTTTTTGGAGTTTGAGAAGCAAACAAAGTTATATTATATTATATCACATTATATTATAAAACAAACTTAACAACAACAAAAAACAAAAAATACAAAAAACCCAACATAATATATAATATAATATAATATAATATAATAAAATATTTGATTTGATTTGATTGTCATTTTATTTCAAATATGCAAGAAACATGTCAACAAGACAGCAACAAAACAACAATATAATAATATATATATATATATATATATATATATATATATATATATATAATAATATAATATAATATAATAATAAATGTAATTTTTATTGGATATTTGAGAATTGTTGTATATTATATTATTATAAAAAACAACAACAACAAAATAACTAAACATTTACTGGTAATTATCTACTACAATAAAATATAATATAAATTTAATGTTTTTTTCTGTTTGTCCGTGACTATCTTCCACGTATACATTATTTTATTTTATTTTATTTTATTATTTTACTTTATTTTAATAGAGTTTCAGAAGCAACCAATATTATATTAAATTATATTATATTACATTATATTATATTATATTAATAAAGAAAACTAAAAACAAAATAAACAAAAAAGGGTAATTTTTGTTTAGTTTTTATGTGTATTATATGTCGTATTATAACATTTTATTATAATTATATTAACATTATATTTATATTATAATTATTAGATATTTTATTTTACATTAAAATTATTTTGTTCATTTTATTTATTTTATTCAGACATATACTCTCAAATCAAAAGTTTCTGAGAAACAAATTCAGCCAAGTGTGTCCAAATGTTTGCAGAGTAGTGTATATCTTAAAATAGCATATTTGTAATCCACAAATAAGCTTGTAGTCACACCCTAAATCATTAAAATCATCATTATTATCTTTTTCCTTTGACATTTGTCAGACTTAAATTCACACAGCCTATTTTAGCATAAAAACAATCCCTTAATCCATCTGCCCTTCAGTGTTTATCCTCATAAACATCTCTGCTAAAGCCAGTGAGTGTCTGGAGAGAACGCCGCTAAAGACCGCCTGACAGCGTCTGCATGAGTTGAGGAAGATGAAGCACTTGTCCAGTGACGTAACGGCTCACTTACGTGTCTTGCAGCTGCACATCCTGCAGCCGCTGGAGTCCAGCCGGAAGCCATAGGTGCAGCTCTTGTCCAGCAGCGTGCAGTTGTCCAGTGAGCCACAGGCAGGGGGCGCCATCGTGATGTAGGTGGGTTCTACAAAACAAAAAAATTCCCCAAGAGGACGTGAGTCACTCTTGACTAAGTCAGATAGTTAAACAGAAAGAGAAAGAACACGGGATCGTAAGGGCTCAAACAGGATTACGCTTATGAGTCATAAGAGTCTTTCTTTCGGTTTTGGTTAAAATCTGTTCACATAAAAAAAAAAAAAAAAATCCTGCCATCACTGACTTATCCTCATGATGTTGTGTTGAAGACAAAATTAACATTTTTCGTATTATTATATAATTTGTGTTATTTTAGTATTATTTATATACTATGTTTGTAAAATTTTAAAATAACTTTTATTTTTATATTTGAAGTTTAGTTTTATTTTGATAAGAATTTTTGAAGAATATCCTGGTTACTCTTATTTTAGTATTACTTTTACTATTATATTATTTACAATATTTAAAATTATATATATATATATATATATATATATATATATATATATATATATAGTTTACATTTTTATTTTCATAAGATTTTTTTGAAGAAGATCCTGCCCATTCTTTTCAATATAACTACTGTTATTTTAGTATTATTTATTTACTATAATTGTAATATTTTAAATTAGTTTTTATTTTTATATTTGAAGTTTAGTTTTTATTTTGATAAGAAATTTTGAAGTACATCCTGCCCATTCTTTTCAATATAATATAACAGTTTAATATAATAGTTCTATTTTTGTATTATTAATTTACTATTATATTAATTTTAAATGTTTTTAATTAGATGTATTTTTTATTTTAAGTTTACATTTTCTTAAAAGAATTTTTGAGGAATATCCTGGCCATTTTTTCATATAATATAGCCAGTGTTATTTTAGTATTATTTATATACTATATTTGTAATGTTTTAAAATTAGTGTTTATTTTTACATTTTAAGTTTTTCATTTTATTTTTGATATGAATTCTTAAAGAATAACCTGGCTACTCTTTTCATATAATATAACCAGTGTTATATAAGTATTATTTATATACTATAATTGTAATGTTTTAAATTAGCTTTTATTTTTATATTTAAAGTTCAATTTTTATTGAAATAGAATATCCTGGCTCTTTTATAGAAGATCCTGGCTACTATTTTCAATATACCAGTGTTATTTTTGTATTAATTATATACTATTACAATACTTGCAATATGTTAAATTATCTTTTTTTTTTAATACATATTTTAAGTTTTCATTTTTATTTTGTTTTTTAAGAATATCCTGGCTTCTCCTTTCATATATAAAACCATTTTTTTAAGTATTATTTATATACTATATTTGTAATATTTTAAATTATCTTTTATATTTATATTTAAAGTTTAAATATTATTTTATATTTTATATATATTTTATGTATAGAATATAATATATAATATAATCAGTGTTATTTTAGTATTATTTATACACTATATTTGCAATGTTTTAAATTAGCTTTTAGTTTTATATTTTAAGATTTCATTTTTATTTTTATAAGAATTTTTGAAGAATATATTGCCACTCCTTTTAGTCAAATATAACCAGTGCTATTTTAGTGTGACTTATATACTATATAGATGTAATATTTTTAAATTAGCTTTTATTTTATATTTTACGTTTTCATTTTATTTTAGTACGTTTATGTGGTTTTACATTCTTAATTAGATTTTTTTTTAATATTTATATTTAGCTCTATTTTTAATTTTCAGTTTTAGCAACTTAAACTTGTTTTACTTCAGTTAGTTGCCAAGACTCAGAGTTCAGGTTTTTTATTTATTTATTTATTTATTTATTTTTTTGTCTGTTTATACTTTATTCTATTTTGGCTTTATTTCAAGTAGCAAAAAATATTTTTAATCATTTCAGTTTTAGTCACAAATTTGGATCAAATATCTCTTAAAAAACAAAGAATGCATGGGCGTCGTCCCAGAAGGAGGCCTCTTTTGAAGCTGGCTCACAAGAAAGCCCGCAAACAGTTTGCTGAAGACAACTTGTCCAAGAGCATGAATTACTGGAACCATGTCCTGTGGTCTGATGAGACTATAAGATAAACTTGTTTGGCTCAGATGGTGTCCAGCATGTGTGGTGATGCCCTGGTGAGGAGTACCAAGAAAAGTGTGTCTTGCCTTCAGTCAAGCATGGTGGTGGTAGCATCATGGTCTGGGGCTGCATGAGTGCTGCTGGTTCTAGGGAGCTGCAGTTCATTGAGGGAAACATGGATTCCATTATGTACTGTACATTCTGAAGCAGAACATGATTCCTTCCCTCCAGAAACTAGGCCGAATGGCAGTTTTCCAACATGATAACGATCCCAAACACAACACCAAGATGACAACTGCCTTGTTGAGGAAGCTGAAGCTGAAGGTGATGGGGTGGCCAAGTATGTCTCCAGACCTGAACCCTATTAAGCATCTGTGGGGCATCCTCAAGCGTAAGGTGGAGAAATACCATGTGTCTAACGTCCAGCAGCAACATGAGGAGTGGAAAAGGATCCCAGCAACAACCTGTGCAGCTCTGGTCAATTCCATGTCCAGGATGATTAAGGCAGTGCCAGATAATAATGGTGCTAACACATTATATTGACACTTTCGACAAGTTCACTTAGGGTGTACTCACTTTTGTTGCCAGCTTTTTTGACAATAATGGCTTTCTGTTGAGTAATTTTCAGGGGACAGTAAATCTACACTGTTAACAAGCTGCACATTGACTACTTAAAAATATATCTAAGTTTCATTTCTATAGTATTGTCCCTTGAGAAGATATACTCAAATGTTTGCTGAAATGTGAGGGGTGTACTCACTTTTTTGAGATACTGTATATACAAGTGACTGTTGTATAAAATTCAATATATTGTAAATATCCAGTATGTCCTCAGCACGAGCACTGGTGTGTTTGTTCTCTTTTGTGAACAGATGCGCCCACTCCAGTGGTGTCTTTTGGCACTGAAACCATTGCACCGCCGCTGGTGTGTGTCCATGTCTCGCCTCAGTCCTGCAACTGTCCTCTGGGCCCTGTTGGACACAGCCCTGACTCTATCCCCCGGTCCCAGGACAGCTTAATTTAGCTCATTTGCCAGCTGCCCTGCACTCTGTGCATTTTTATTTCCTAATTATTATTTGTTAGAAGACCTCATTTCCTCAAGGTGACACCCTCTCCCTGTCAGAGGCAAGTTATTGTACCAGACGCAGCGTGTGTAATTAAGCAAATGAAAGCTGTCAGGTTGGGTTGAACCCCCAAAGATCGCACATCATGTTTTGAAGCGAAACTCAGAGCCATTAGCGCTTTGCACCGAAATTGTTCCAACATTTAAATATGTGCCTTAATTTTCACATACAATGCACTTATTTATTTCTGAAAGTCTTTGAATATGAGCCAGCTCTGCTGGTTGTAGGGCCACATAGGAGGAAACTAAATGAGGCAGCAATGCAGACATGGCTTTAAATGTTACAGTGGTGTTGTTGAAACAGCCCTCTTTAATGAATAGGGGAAAGAAGGTTCTGTTTGTTCGCCTCAGGTTTAAACTGTATTTATCGCTGAGAGCTCGTTTTTAATTTAATGACCATGTATCTCTACATTTGAGACGAGAAAAGTAGCTCACGTCTCATAATATATGATTAGGTTTAATAAAAAAAATAGGCTTTTGAGGATCATAGACTACATTTTATTAAGGAAGTCCATTTATGCCACTGAATAAAAAATAAAAAAGGTCTCAGAATTGAGAAAATTCTGTTGCGTGATACAAACAATTCTCACTTTTTTTAAAGATACAATTGCAAGAAATAAAGTCAAAATCAAAATATAATCAAATATAAACTTGTGTGTTTGTATCTAGAAATTCTGACATTTTTAACTCAGAATTGTGAGATATAAACTCGCAACTGCGAGTTATAAAGTCCAATTCTGAGGGGGGAAAATAGTGATATATTATATCACACGTTTCTGATGAAAAAAATCTGAATTGCAAGTGTCTGAATTGTGAGTTTTTATCTTGCAATACTGACTTTATGACTCTTAATTGCAAGTTTATATCACATAATTCTGAGAAATAAGTCAAAATTGCAAGTTTATATCCTGCAATTCTGAGAAATAAAGTCAGAACTGCAAGTTTATATCCTGCAATTCTGACTTTATAAGTTAATATCATGCAATTCTGAGAAAAAAGTCAGATTTTTTTTTTTTTTGTTTGTGGCAGAAACAGGCTTTCCTATTTTATGACCCAGTGAATAAGAGAATATGTTTTTATAGCAAAATAAAATCCCAAATAGTTCAGACTCCACATGGCTGGTCCAAACTACATTTATTTATTGGTACATTACTGTTTAATATTTTGGAGCGGAGTCTTTTTTCCCCCAGGCTGCATCTATTTGAATAAAAACAGTATGTGAAATATTATTTCTTAAATATTGTAACTGAAAATAACTCTTTTATATTTTAATGTTTTTAATCCGTTTTTTATTCCAGTGATGGCAAAGCTAAATTTTCAGCATCATTACTCATGTTGAAAACCGCTTAACTAGTTGCTTGTTCTTCCCTAAAAAAATCTGTACAACGAAAAATTCAAGCTGTGACAACTGTATTTACATTCAGTCCGAGAAGTGTATACTAAACTGAACTGAACAACTAGTTATTAATGCAATGATGGAACTCTCTTTTGGCCACTGACAGCTCGTGTCTCTCTCTTCTCCATGTGCGGTGCAAGCAAATCAAAAGAGCTACGTGTCTTGACTCATTTGCAAATTCTGACACAAGTCTGTCTCTCTCCACCGCAGTGTCTCCCAGCAGCCGTGCGGTCTAGGGTCAGCCCACCAGAGACAGCATGCTGTTTAAAAGAGCAGCTTAATGAGCATAAACAAAACACAGTGGGTCTGCTGCACTAATAATTGCGTACAAGCAGTGCACACACGTACGTTCGTTTTCAACCTTGTTCTAATGTTAATAATTCCCGATTATTCTTTACGAGGAAGCGTGCGCCCGCAGCTACTAATTAGCATAATACACGGCCAAACCGTCTCCAAATATTCCGCTTTGAGAGCATATGCTGAATGACCTTTGTGTAAAAGACATGACAGTGATTTTTCATTTGTGTGTGAATTGTCCCTTTAAGATGGATCATCTGTTGTTGGTCGAGAGAAATTGAAAAGCATACTCGTGTTTGCTTATGTACTTCATCATGAAATTGATTCCCTACTGCAGAAAGGCATTGTATCCAAAGCTAAATGTGGAAAATAAACTGAAAAGAACCAAGAGGGAAGCTGATTGGACGAGCTGTTTGACAGGCACAAACCAATCAATTCAATCAGTAATTTCAGCATGTACTACAAGCGTTCAGGTTTTGCAGGAGTGACGAATTATAGATTCTGGTCGCGCTGTGAAAAAAGTCCATTTCCTGTGATGATAGTTG
The DNA here is from genome assembly GCF_049309525.1 of Garra rufa. NCBI lineage: Eukaryota > Metazoa > Chordata > Actinopteri > Cypriniformes > Cyprinidae > Garra > Garra rufa. Next base: position 32,201,125 of record NC_133381.1, on the reverse strand, counting down.
GTTTTTGGGCTGCTGCCATCACTGTATTTGTAGTCATGAAGGCTTTTATCCATTTCAGACCTTGACAACTTTATCTATCCATCTTTCTTTCTTTCTTTCTGTCTGTCCATCTGACTGTTTCGCATCTTTATCAGTACATGGTACAACTTTCGATCGGAGGGAGCGGGATCAAATAGAAACTTGTCAGATGTGTCAAAACCTAAATGGAAAAATGGTTTGCGTGCCATTGATATAAAATGAGTGAATGTGTTAAATAGCTCTGTAATCTGATAATTGATTCCGTCAAATCAGTTATAACCAGGTGCGATTTTTATTAGACTGAGATGATTGTGAACAGAGACTAGAAGATTTGCAGTGCCTCCTCAAAATATTGGAGGATAAAATAATTTGTAGTACAAAAATAAAACAACACCAATATTACAAAATATAACACTAAAAAGTGTATAAATCATTTGTTATTCTAAAGTAAAACTATCTAACAGTGACACCATCAGGTAAAGTTAGAGCAGAAGTCTGTGTCTATGTCGCCTCTCCTGAGCCCACTAAGTTTTAACAGGCCCCCTAAAGTGTGCGGTGAGTTTGGTGGGGGGTAATTGAGAATGAATGGGAAAGCCACATGAGAGGAGGCGATATGATTGGATATGACTGGTTATAATCGGCTGTGATTGGTTCATGGGATAAATCCTGCCTCTTGTGTTTGTTCTGCGTTCGCGAATCAGTCTGAATGAACAATTTAATGGTGTTAAGACTAATTAAAAAAAAGTAAGTAAACAACTCACACACTTAGATATAACCACTTTATGTCAAAATAAGACTTGAAATGGCATGAAAACATGATCTGTGGGAGTTTTCAGTAAGTAATTAGCTGGGTGAAATTTAATATAATTTAATATACTTTTATTAGGCTATTCATAGGCTATTAGTTCCATTTCAATTGACTTTTTTTTAAACACAATTACTCATAAAAAAATAAAAAAATCTCTCTCTCCCTCTCTACAGCATATACTGTACACACAGACTATAAAAAGGATGAAAAATACTGCCTTTATTTATTTGAATGTATAAGACTTCTAACTGGCCTTTTAGTACTAATGTAACATAAAAGCAAAGAGTGATGGGAAATGGCTCTGGAATGCATCCATCACTTTCCCAAACGGCTGCATGTAACATGCCACATGTAAATGCGAGGCGTAGCTAGAGCAGAGTTCTCTAGACCTTGCCAAAAGGTATGGCTATTTAAGACCTCTATCTAGGGGGATATCAGGCATCATTACAGCTGCCTTTTATTTCCCCATTTCCCATCTTGTAATAGGGCCACATATGGCTCTGCTGAATGCATATGGCTACTTCTCTGCTCTATCCATCAAGACAAAAAAGAGAAAAGAGTTCATCCTTGAATGGAGTAACAGTCCTATCTTTATTTTTGATTGCAGAACTGCTGTCACAAGGCTGCAGACATGTCGGCTCCGACAGAAGGAGACAACAGGCTTTGTTATAAAAGGAACACCAAGGTAACAAAAACAGAGCTGTGTGTACGACTTCAAAAAGTGTGTAATATACAGTCACAGACACAATAAACTGTTGTTCTCCATGCCATATGAATCTTCCTGTACACAAATAGTATTTAACATATTCAGTGACTGACTATAGTCACTAAATTAGCACATGAAGTTCTGGGATCAAAACTAGTTGTTTTCTATAGACAGCATCTGAGTCAGACAATTTGAACTTTAATTTTTTTTTTTTTTTTTTTTTAATTAGCAAATACAGCATGTAACAGGAGCGATTTCTCAGAGAAGGCAGTGCCTCCTCAAAATATTGGATAAGAAAAAAATTTGTTTTTCAAAAGAAACATTGTCCAACAGCGACACCAGCAGGTAAAGTTACAGCAGAAGTCTGTGTCTCTCATGTCATGATATGACTGGTTATGATCAGTTATGATTGGTTCATACGATAAATCCCACCTCTTCTGTTTGTGCCCATTCTGTGTTCGCAAATTAGTCTGAATGAACAACATAATGGCGGAATAAATGTAAAATGCCTAAACACACTAACTTGACGTGATTCATACTTGGCTTTAATAAATAGAATATTGATTACATTGTTAATGTAAAAATAGATTTTAGATTTTTTTCTGATAATGTCACTGGTATGTAATAAAACTTTTTGGTTGTTTTTCTGAAAGTATGGACACAAAAGTAAACCTTACACACATTAGCATGAGACTAGTGTCACAAAATCATTTATTATTATATTAATTTATTATTATATCCAATTCAAGTCCTTTACAGAAAGCCAGAAAACCCACTAAGTTTTGCATTACAAAGCCAAAATGGATCATTTATATTGAGAAGAATCCAGTCAGTTACAGTATTACCTTGGTAGCTAGACGTCCAGACATCCATTCGCATAAAACAGTAGTCCCACCATTCAAAGAATGATTTTCAGCTCAAATACCTCACATTTTTGTGCTGAAGAATCTGTGGAGCACTAACAAAAACATAAGCTGCAAAGAAAGTAAAAAGCCCTTCACAAAAATGGTAAAACAACATTTTTAAAAAAAAAAGTTTTTCTATCCTACCTTTTTGCGGCCAAGAGCCGGCCATAACAAATGGGGGCTCGTCCGGGATTTGACCCCAGGATTTCTCGCACATTTTTCGTTTTGTTTTTTTTAGAAAATGACCAACATTTTACTAGATAAGACCCTTATTCATCGGCTGGGATCGTGTAGAGCCCTTTGAAGCTGCATTAAAACTGCAATTTGGACTTTCAACTCATTGATCCTCATTGAAGTCCACTATATGGAGAAACATCCTGGAATGTTTTCCTCAAAAATCTTCATTTCTTTTCACTTGAAGAAAGGAAGACATAAACATCTTGAATGGCTTCAGGATGATTAAATTATCAGAAAATATTTATTCTGGAAGTGAACTAATCCTTTAAATTGAGTCCAAAAATGAAGCCTTCATTTATTGAAATGAGGCCAATACAGCTTTCAAAAGAGCTTAGCTTGTATTGAACTCGGAACATCTATTTAAAGGTCCTACATTACACTGTGGCCATGGAGAATAGATGCCCAAATATATATCAACCCTTTAGTACTACTACTGCTCCCTACTGACACTGAGCTGATGCTTTTATCCAGAGCAACACAATACAATATTTATTGCAGTGAAAGCAGCCCTTGAGCAACTTAGAGCCTTGCACAAAGGCTCAATTGTAGCTCTTAATGAATGGCTTCTTGCTGGATTCACACCTGCAACCTTTTCGGGATACCACTGCAGATCTCTTGGACCCCATTGGTGGCTTGTTGCTTTGAAAGACTGTTCAACTTGTCAAATAGTGCACATGAAGGTGGCGAAAGCAAACACAACAACTTGTCAGATGTCTACGGTGAGCAAGGTCTCAAAAGGCTAAGCAAGCACTGCTTTGTTTATGGTTTGTAGGCCTATTTGTGCAGTCCTATCTCTTCTGGATTGTTCTCACACAGGCGCATCCTAGTTGGCTGTTGTCTTTTCAGTGTGTTCCAACACAACATTTTGGCCCAGACAGAGGCAACATAAGGCCACACCGTAGTCAGCTTTTGTTGCCGCTAGTTCTTTGATGTCGGTTTGGTGTGTCGCAGCTTTAAAAGAGTGGAGTTTTGTCGTCACACAAAGCTATTTAACGACTTTATGTCATATCAGATTGCTACTTTGGTTATTTCTGGAGCGTAACTCTTTGGAAAACCTAAGAGATTGTGCAAAATAACACTTTTGTGTGCTGAGGTAGAAAGTGTTAATATGCACATGGACTGCTTTTTTATGTTGTGAGACAATCTGCTAAACTTTATGCTCTGACGACATAAAGGTGAGTGAATGATGACAGAATTTTCATCTCTTTAACCGCTTAGCTACACCAGCTGACTAGCAAAATACAGAATAATGAATTCACATGAAGCACTAAGCGGTTAGTCACCTTGCCGTCACAGTGGTAGGATTTCAACACCGTTTGAATATTTTCACATTAATGTAGTCTATCTGTGCTTAACCTTTCACTGCAGTCCGTGATGATGAGCAGGCACACACAGTGTCTTTGACGAAAGCAAACACAACTTGTCAGATGTCTAAGGTCTCAAAATGCTAAGCAAGCACTGCTTTGTTTATGGTTTGTAGGCCTATAGACCTTTTTCCTGAGTAAACGATGAGCGCCGACATTACGAATTCTAATGTCAGATTGGATGCTCTTCTGTTCCGGTCTCCATAGGAACCCATTCAAATAGCGCCCATCTGTTTTTAATGTAGCTAAAGTCGGCAGCTTCATGTCATTTACACACTCATTAAACTTTGAGGAGTGAGGCACTGACAAATGACGGTCATTGCGACATTGCAAAGTGATGGCGCTATAGAGCCATGTGCTTTTTAAAAACATTTTAATAGGTTTAACATTAGATTAACAGCTCGGAATATACGCTATTTCTCCAGTGTTTCTTTGACTAGAAACACTGGAGACCGGAAATGCAAAGCATTCTTCAGGTTAAGAGTCAGGCGTGACTTCCGCGTTCAGGAAAAACGTATGTATGTGCAGTCCTAACTCTTCTGGTTTACGGTTTTTAACACAGACTAGTGCCACCTAGTGGTCTGGTGAGTTATTTGTTCTCACACAGGTGGCAGAATGTACATCCTAGTTGGCTGTTGTCTTTGCAGTGTTCAAACACTGTGAGGCAATGTGAGGCAACACCGCAGTCAGCTTTTGTTGCCGCTAGTTCTTTGAAGTCGGTTTGGTGTGTCGCAGCTTTAAAACATTTCAGTTTGTCGTCACACAAATCTATTTTACGACATTATGTTATATCAGCCTGCTTTTTTTTGTCATTTCTGGAGCTTAACCCTGCTGAAAAAACCAGCATATGCTGGTTAGGTATGTTTTGGTGCTGGGATGCTGGTTTTAGCTGGTATATGCTGGTCCTTTGCTGGTTTATGCTGGTCCCTTGCTGGTTTTTGCTGGTTTATGCTGGTCATGTTGCTGGTTAATGCTGGTCCTTTGCTGGTTTATGCTGGTCCTTGACCAGCAACATGACCAGCATAAACCAGCAAAGGACCAGCATTAACCAGCTAAGGACCAGCATAAACCAGCAAGGGACCAGCATAAACCAACAAAGGACCAGCATAAACCAGCTAAAACCAGCATCCCAGCACCAAAACATACCTAACCAGCATATGCTGTTTTTTTCAGCAGGGAACTGTATAGAAAAACTTAGGAATTGAGCAAAATAACAGCCCTTGAGCAACTTAGATCCTTGCACAGGGGCTCAATTGTAACGCTTAATGAATGGCTCCTTGCTGGATTCAAACCTGCAACCTTCTGGATATCATTCCAGATTTTTAAAGGAATAGCTCACTAACAATTCTAAACAAAAGTTCAATAAAAGTGGTCCATAAGATTCCAAAAACTACATTCCAAACAAGTCTTTTGAAGCCATACCAAGTTGAGTGTCAGTTTTTGGACTGTAGCCTATTGCACACCGTTGGACCCCATCGGTGGCTTTTTGGAGCTTGTTGCTTTGAAAGACTGTTTAGCTTGGCAAATAGTGCGCAAGAAGAAAAATGGAGGTGGTGAAAGCAAACACAACAACTTGTTAGATGTCTATGGTGAGTAAAGTCTCAAAATGCTAAGTAAGCACTGCTTTGTTTATGATTTGTAGGCCTATATGTGCAGTTCTAACTCTTCTGGTTTACCATTTTTAACACAAATTAGTGCCACCTAGTGGTCTGGAGAGTTATTTGCTCTCACACAGGTGGCAGAATGCACGTCCTAGTTGGCTGTTGTCTTTGCAGTGTGTTCAAACACAACATTTTGGCCCAGACAGATGCAACTTGAGGCGACATTGCAGTCAGCTTTTGTTGCTTTTAGTTCTTTGATGTTGTTTTGGTGTGTCACAGCTTTAAAAGAGTGGAGATTAATAATTAAAATTTTAGTCTGTCGTCACACAAAGCTATTCTATGACTTTATGTCATGTCAGACTGCTACTTTGGTTATTTCTGGAGCTTAACTGTATGGAAAATAGAGATTGAGCAAAATAGCAGCCCTTGAGCAACTTAGAGCCTTGCACAAGGGCTCAATTGTAACGCTTAATGAATGGCTCCTTGCTGGATTCAAACCTGAAACCGTCTGGATATCATTCCAGATCTTTTAAGAAATAGCTCACTAACAATTCTAAACCAAAGTTTAATAAAAGTGGTCCATGTGATTCCAAAAACTACATTCCAAACAAGTCTTCTGAAGCCATACCAAGTTGAAGGTAAGCCAATCAGTTTTTGTATTGAAGGCTATTCCACACGTTGGACCCCATTGGTGGCTTTTTGGAGCTTGTCGTTTTGAAAGAATGTTCAGCTTGGCAAATAGCGCACAAGAAGAAAAACGGAGGTGGTTTGTAGGCCTATATGTGCAGTCCTAACTCTTCTGATTTACCGCTTTTAACACAGACTAGTGCCACCTAGTGGCCTGGAGAGTTATTTGCTTTCACACAGGTGGCAGAATGTATGTTCTAGTCGGCTGTTGTCTTTGCAGTGTGTTCAAGCTCAACATTTTGGCCCAGACAGAGGCAACGTGAGGCCGCACCGCAGTTAGCTTTTGATGTTGGGTTGTGTGTGTCGCAGCTTTAAAAGAGTGGAGTTTAATTATTTAAATTTTAGTCTGTCGTCACACAAATCTATTTTACGACTTTATGTCATATCAGACTGCTTTTTCTGGTCATTTCTGGAGCTTAACTGTTTGGAAAAGCTAAGTGATTATGCAAAATAAGTCTTTTGTGCACTGTGGTAAAAAAAAAAAATTAATTGAGATTTATACATTATCTGAAATCTGATGTATGGTTTGTTAGGATAGGACAATATTTGGTCAAGATCCAACTATTTGAAAATCTGGAATCTGAGGGTGCAAAAAATCTAAATATTGAGAAAATCGCCTTTAAAGTTATCCAAATTAAGGTCTTAGCAATACATATTACTAATAAAAAATTAAGTTTTGATATATTTGCGGTAGGAAATTTACAAAATATTCATGGAACATGATCTTTACTTAATATCCTAATGATTTTTGGCATAAAATAAAAAAATGATCATTTTGACCCATACAATGTATTTTTGGCTATTGCTACAAATATACCCGTGCTACTTGTGGTCCAGGGTCACAAATATGCCCATGGACTGCTTTTTTATGTTGTGAGACAATCTGCTAAACTTCTTTTCTAAGAAGTTATGCTCTGACGACATAAAGGTGAGTGAATGATGACAGAATTTTCATCTCCTTTCATTTAACCGCTAAGCTACATCAGCCGACTAGCAAAATACAGAATAATGAATTCATATGAAGCACTAAGCGGTTAGTCACCTTGCCGTCACAGTGGTGGGATTTCGACACCGTTTGAATATTTTCACATTCATGTAGTCTATCTGTGCTTAACCTTTCACTGCAGTCCGTGATGATGAGCAGGCACACACGGTGCCTTTGATCTACCCCTGCACCGCCCGGAGAAAGAGCGAGAGAGAGAGAATTCAAATAAAGAGGGAGCGCTGTATTTGAGATCTGGTTTGCGATGCAGCGGTGGTATTGTGTGTATAGAACTTTGTATGGAAAGCCATAGTGCACTACCCCCTCACTTCACCTCAGTACTGAAGTGAGTGCTCTCCACGGTCAGGCAGAACCATCTAAACCTCTAATTGCTTCACAGGCCGAAAGGCGTATGAAAGATTAATTGAAAAGGGGTGAATGTGAGCTTGCTGCTCTGTGTGGGTCTGCAGACATGCTGCTGTCACTGCTGTCCATCCACTGCTCTCTTTTTCTCTCTTTCTCTCTCACTAACTCAACCTCAAGTCTTACAAGCCACTAACTAAGCAGACTCTTTGCATCCCAAGTCAGATGCACAACATAATTTTTCGTTTGACACAATCTCGCAAAACTCACGCCACAATGAAAGGGCGTTGTCAAGTAGTTGTTAAGTGGCTAAATAATAATAATAATTTTTATATACTGTCACTAATTTGTAAAATTACGAGATATTTATACTTTTATGCTGAGATATTATACTTTTATAAATACATATATAATAAATATATGAATATTATATCAATAATTATTATTAATAATAATCAAGAAATTATTATCAACAAATTAGAAGTAAATTATTATTATTATTACTAATTATTATTATATACTTTCATCATTTTATAAAATTACTTATGCTGAAATATTACATTTTTAGAAATAAATATAATATTAATTATGTTATATTATATTATATATAAAGGCAACACGATTGTGAAGTTATAAATATTTTATTAAAAATATTTATTGGTTATATTTTATACAAAAATACATTTTATTATTATTGTTATTATTATTATTATTATTATTATATACTGTCACCATTTTATCAGATATTACATTTAAAAAAAAAAAAAATATATATATATATATATATATATTATACAAATATATAAATAAATATTATTAATATTATTATTATATATTGACACTATTTTATAGGCTGAGATATTACACTATATATTACAGATATTACATAAAAAAAAAAAAAATATATATATATATATATATATTATATCATATTATATTAATAAGCAATGAGTAAATTATTATTATTATTATTATATACTGTCATCATTTTATAAAATTACTTATGCTAAAATGCATTTTAATAAATAATATATAAATAAATATATATTACATATACGAATATTACATTCTATTCAATTAAATAGTAAATAAATATATAATAAATATATGAATATTAAATTATATTATATAGGGGTAGGCATAAAGGTAATGCTAATCTAAGGTTATATATTTTGTATCAAATACATATTGGATATGTTTTGTACAAATATAAAAAATATTATTATTATTATATATGCTGTCATCATTTTAGGAAATTACTTATGCTGAGCTATTACATTTTTATAAATATTATATTATATTTAAATAATTATTGGATATATTTTATACAAATGTAAATAAATATTATTAATATTAAAAAATATTATTATTATATTATTTGATATTTTATTTTATTTTATACTTATATAAAAAACAATGCGTTATTTATAATTGTATTTAATTTACTAATTAAATTAAATACAATTTCAAATAGCATGTCGTCATTTGATTATTATTTTTTATGGTAACACTTTACAATAAGGTTCATTAGTTAAACATTAGTTAATGTATTAACTAACATGAACTAACCATGAGCAATACATTTGTTACTGTATTTACTAATCTTTATTAACATTAGTTAACGGAAATACAGTTGTTCATTGTTTGTTCATGTTAGTTCACACTGCATTAACTAATGTTAACAAAATTTTAATAATGTATTAGTAAATGTTGAAATTAACATTAACACAGATTAATAAATGCTGTATAAGTGCAGTTCATTATTAGTTCATGTTAACTAATGTGGTTAACTAATGTTAACTAATGAACCTTATTGTAAAGTGTTACCTTTTTTATTTATTTAAAACCTGTGGATGGAAACCATACAAATCTAAATGTGATAAAGCTCACTGTATTTGAAATACCTTTTTAAACTTAAAAATGGCAAATGATTCAAACTTTATGTAGCTTCACAAATAACAAACCTACATAAATAGATCATGTTGACAACAGTCAAGCTTAAATTCACTTAAAACTCAATGCAAAGTCAGGCTGCTTCGAAACTGCTTCTCAACAAGCAACACAATTTGAGGCATCACTCATGTCCGTGGCACATTTGTTGACATCCCTAACCCTGAGTGTGAGCCACAGTAATAGTAATGCTTGCCCTGACTATTATCAAGCACCACTATGAGACGAAGCACTTCAGGCGTTGTTTTCTCTCAATATACTGAGCCGGAGTAGGAGAAGGATGCTTCATTTGCTTGGATCTTTAATTGGAAGGAGGGTGAAGGTGCAGAGGGTAGATGAGACAGACAGGAATCCTATTACCCCCAGTGTGACTCAATTCCACTGGAACGGCATTGATCATAACCAACACGACAGTTGGTGGAACCTCGCCCCCTCAGCCACAAAAAAGCTGTGGATGTTTAGTACGATTTTTCATAACCTCCTCCACACATATTGTCAGTCTGGCATTTAGGATGGCCTGATAAGATTGTTAATCGCTCTGAACAAGCCTTCCATTCCCGGCGATCCTACGACTACAGGAGGTGGAAAGAAAAAACATCATGTTGCTTTTGTGATTTGAAAATCTAGACGGCAAACAGCGACGTGAGAAAATCTATATTCTCCAGCTCTTTCCAAAAGATGTCGTCATCGGGCTACACACACAGCCAATCCCGGGAGAAATTCATTATCCGACATACCTGCCACTCATCTATCACTCGCTCGCTTCTTCCCATGTGTGAAATAACCTTTAGAAACCCTCTCTACAAAAATGATGTCCACGCCCCGGCGAACCGACCCGCATTCCTGCATACCGAGGTGCACGTCCATACCTCGCGGTGCTCAATCAAAGCTCATGATGAGATACAAAACGATGCGAAGCTCTCGCTCGCAACAAACACTGAGTGGAAAACCCAGCCAGCTGCAGTGGGAGTGGAAGTCCCAGGGGTAACCGCTACAGATCTGTGAGCACTATGAAAAATACACTGGCAGGCGGGATATGATATTCCACTACTGGCGAGGGTAGGGGGCAAGGTCTAATGGAAGGAAATCCACAGGAAGGGTTTTGGTGCAGCGTAGCATGACAGTAGAGGAGACAAGACACGAAAGACCTGAGAGATGAGGCGATGGAGATGTTTGGGTTGTGCTGGAAGTGGGTTGCTGGGGGATCCAGGTAAGCAACTGCCTGCATTGCTCTCAGACTAGTAGATTATTCACACATACAGCATGTGACTGGAATGGAAACTCAAAAACACTCAGAGTGCTAGAGAACATTGAGAGGAAATGGAGAAAGAAAGCGTTCGCTCACACACATAGAACTCCAGTTTATTTTAGTCTGGTGGCGATTTGTGTCATTAAAGGATTAGTTCACTTCCAGAATAAAATTTCTAGATCATTTCCTCCCCCCATGTTATCCAAGATATTCTTTCAAAAAGTCAAAAAGGAATTGAGGTTTTTGAGGAAGCATTCCAGGATTTTTCTCCATAGTGGACTTCAATGGGGATCAACATGTTGAAGGTCCAAATTGCAGTTTCAATACAGCTTCTAAGGGTTCTACACAATCCCAGTCGAGGAATTAGGATCTTATCTTGAAAAATAATCTGCCTAATCAATTTTTTTTATTTTCTAAAAAATATATATATTTTTTAAGATGTATTTTTTGGCATTTTTGCCTTTATTATGATAGGACAGATCAGGTATGACAGGAAGCGAAGCGGGAGGGATCGGGAAAGGTCCTCGAGTCGGGATTCGAACATGGGACGCCTGGAGCTCTACAGCGCTGTATGTCGGCGCACTGCCCACAAGGCTATCGGCGCCGACCTAAAAAAATATTTTAACCACAAATGTTCGGCCTGCACTAGCTTGACCTCTCGGATTAAGAAAGCACATTGGAAAGGTCACGGTTAGTGTGCGGTTAGTTCTTCGTCTGTGTACACCGGTTCAAAAAGGTAGGGTAGGGTGAAAAACTCCATCTCATTTTCTCCACCAACTTTAAAATCGTCCAACATTGTTTTACCTTTTTTTTTTTGTGAGGGGTTTTTGAATTTCTTTGCACGTTTGCTTTGTAAACACTGGGTCGGTACTTCCACCTACGCCACGTGTGACCTTTCCAACGTGATTACGTAATGCATGAAATCGTGGATGCAGAGCTAGTGCAAGATGTGCATTTGTGGTGAAAACATATATAAATTGTCATTTTTTTAGATAATGGCCGATCGTTTTGCTAAATTAGACCCTTATTCCTCGGCTGGGATCGTGTGGAGCCGTTTGAAGCTGCATTGAAACTGCAATTTGGACCTTCAACCTGCTGATCCCCATTGAAGTCCACTATCCCTGCTGAAACCAGGCTGGTTTTAGCTGGTCAGCAGGCTGGTTTTAGAGGGGTTTTGGCCACTTTCCCAGCCTGGTCAGGCTGGTCTTAGCTGGCCAGGCTGGGAGACCAGCTAAAACCAGCTACTTCCAGCTTAAACCAGCTAACCAGCCTAGGCTGGTTTTAGCTGTTTTTATTCAGCAGGGATATGAATAAAAATCCTGGAATGTTTTCCTTAAAAACCTTAACTCCTTTTCGACTGAAGAAAGAAAGACATGAACATCTTGGACGACATGGGGGTGAGTAAATTATCAGGACATTTTAATTTGGAAGTGAACTAATCCTTTAAAGAAGTTCGAAAGAGGTCCCTGTGATGTCGTCATCACTTTGTAGGCAAATAAATGCATATTTAGGCCCTGTCCCAAATGATACCCTACGCCCTTGTGGCCATCTTATGATTCCACACCCTTGTGATGTAATGCTGCTTTGATTATAAGGTAAAAGCTCTCCTCAGATCTGCTAAAGTACACATCGAGGGCACATAGTGGCTACAAAAGTCCTTGATTAGCTGGTTCAGGTGTGTTTAATTAGGAATGGTGCTAAAATCTGCAGGATAGTGGCCCTCCAGGAAAAGGTTTGGACGCCCCTGCACTACGGTCTTGTGGACACGTGTGTGCATCAGCCATTGAAGGTCCACAAGACATTAAGTTTACATAAAATGTGTCATATAGACTGGGACTTGAATGGACTCAGCCTACTCAGTGTCCTTCTATGACCCTATAGCCTGGCTGTTTAACTGTTTATTAACCAAAAAAAAAAAAAAAACACTGAAAGGACTAGTGGACAGAATATGATAGAGACCACTTGACTCAGGCCAGTAAATAACAATCTTGGGACCACCCACAGTACAATACCCTAGAAAACACCCAGAACGACCTATTTTCTTTTTTGGGGGGAGGGGGGCATTTTTGCATTTTTCTTTAAAGGACAGTGGAGATATGACAGGACGCAAGTGGGGGAGAGAGGGGGAGGGGATCAGAAAGTGTCCACGAGACAGGATTCAAACTGGGACATCCGAAGTGCAACTGCGCCATATGTCGGAAAAATTAATAAATGTCAGCTTGAGATTTATTAATTTCACTTTTGGTGTGAAATGGTAATTCTAGTTGCCAAAAATGTTACTTTGGGGGTTTTATTATTAAAAAACAAATAAGCCAGTCCAAAAGCAACTTAATGCATTACTTTTCAGAAAAATTTAATGTAATTAGTTACTTTTTTTAAGGAGTAAAAAAGCAACTTTCCCCAACACTGCTCACAGCAACTAGCTGAACCCCTCATTTATTAATTTATTTAAATCTACAATATACAGTTAAAATCAAAAGTTTACATACACCTTGCAGAATCTGAAAAATGTTTATTTTTTGACCAAAATAAGAGGGATCATATGAAATGCATGTTATTTTATATTTAGTACTGACCTGAATAGGATATTTCACATAAAAGATGTTTACATGTAGCCCGCTGTTTTTTCAGTAAGAAGCTACAGAAGATACTTACATGTTCCCCAGAAGACAAAATAAGTCAAATTTACCATGATCTCCAAAAGTTTTCACACCTCTGGTTCTTAATGCATCGTTTTTCCTTCTGAAGCATCAGTGAGTGTTTGAACCTTCTGTAATAGTTGCATATGAGTCCCTCAGTTGTCCTCAGTGTGAAAAGATGGATCTTGTTGGAAAGGGCTCAAATACACAAAAAAGCGGAAAACCCAAAGAATCTGTTGGACCTGAATGACTTTTCTGACAAACAATGGGCAGTTTAAACTTTTCAGGAGAAACAATTGACACATGAACTATAATTAAAAAAAACTGATGTGAATTATTCAGATAACAACACAGTATTAAGAATCAAGTGTATGTAAACTTTTGAACAAGGCCATTTTTAGAAATTCAACTATTATTTTCTCTTGTGGACTATATGGAAACATCTTTTATGTGAAATATCTTATTCAGGTCATTACTGAATGATCCCTCTAATTGTGGTAAAAAAAAAAATAACATTTTGCTGATTCTGCAAGGTGTATGTAAACTTTTGACTTCAACTGTATTGTTGTTACTGAGAAATAGCATGATTTTAATATACATTTCTATGAAACAAAAACCTTAATTTGTGACAATGAATTTTCGAGGTTGTTATTACCAGTCGGAATTACCATAATTACAAGATTGTATCTAGTAAAAACATTTATGTTTTTGTAAAACTTGTAATTATCACATTGTAAACTAAACTTTTTTGAGAGCTCCTATTTGACTGCTGCAACTTCACATGGAAAACAGAGACGGCTTCAGCAGTAAAAAGTAGAGATGTTGTTGTAATATTTCTGTCTAATAATTCCTATAATTTACTTATGCAGTACCTTAATACTGCATAATTAATTTGAAAATAAAAGATATACAATCTGTGGTTAGCACAGATTTGGATGACTACTGTCTAATATATAAATAAAGCATTTGCTTAATGACTGTTTCTTGTTGTATTGTGGTTTTGTCTGATTACTTCAATTACAGTGATTCATTTTGCCATTTATAATATCACCATAGAAATGGATAAATCTGAGGACATGAAGAGGTCCGAGTAGAATGTCAATGGGCTGCTATCTGGTAATTGTGTGAAATTACATGATTACATGGTAATTACATGACAATTACATGATGTGAGCATGACTTATCATTTTTATATATATATATGTATGTGTGTGTGTGTGTGTGTGTGTGTGTGTGAGTGTGCGCACTGGTCAGCATATTCTGTCAAAAAAATAACAGCATATGAGGATAGAATGAAACAACATGGCATTTTGCTCAGCAAGACTAAACTAGCTTCACCATTAGCATAATTGATCCAGAAAGTGAAACTGACTGTGGAAGAAGATAGTTAATACTGACCACAGTGGTGTTTACGCAAAACAGAGATTGCAATGCTAATACTGCATAATGAATGCATTCAGACAAGTTTCATAACAACACATAACTATAATCATCTGTGTTCATGTACTGGCATAGAGTGTGTTTTACGTCCAAGAACAATACACTCCACCCAACACAATTCCAACCCACATCCATAAAGTGCATCTGTTCTTACCCTCACACACAGGGCAGCACTCTCCAGGCACAGTGACAGGATTGAGACAGCTGTGGCCGCAGGCAGCTGCCACACAACGGGCCTCTCCACTCACACACTGGCAGAAGGTACAGTCGTCCTCACGCCAATGGTCTCCGTGAGCCAGGATCTGCCCATTCACATAGCAGCCGGCTAAATTGAGCACTGGGTAGATGGGGTCTATATGGAAGAAGTTAAGAGAAAGAAAGACAAGATGATGATAGCTGCCACACATCAGTACTGACATCCTGCAAAATGTAGCCTGTTGGAAAAGTCAGTTGAAGCTGTTTTAAAACATGGCAGATGGTTTCTGGGGACATTAAGTTTGTACAACCAGCTGGTGGCTGGTTTGTTGCTAGTTCCAGATTGGTCTAAAAGTTTGCACCAGCTAATGACCAATTTAGCTCAACTAATAACTAATTTGGACCAGCTAATGACCTACTAGGTGGCCTCAGCAAACTTACAAGGGGGCCACAAAATGGCGTAATTTAGGGAAATAGTTCACCCAAAATTGAAAATTCTGTCATTAATTACAGTACTCACCCTCATGTTGTTCCAAACCTGTAAGACCTTTGTTCATCTTTGGAACACATCTTAAGATATTTTTGATGAAATCCGAGAGCTTTCTAACCCTGCATAGACAGCAACGCAACTGACGCGTTCAAAGCCACCAAAGGACATTGTTAAATAGTCCATGTGACACAGTGGTTCAACTGCAATGTTATAATACTTTTTGTGGAGAAAGAAAACAAAAATAATGACTTTACTCAACAATTTCTTCTCTTCCGTGAAGAAAGCAGGACCATATGCATGCATTGTGTTACTTTTGTGAACCCAAGCCTAAGACTGACATGGAAACAGTGAAAATTATTTGTCAACAACATTTTTTCACCATCGAAGACGAGACGATAACGAAACAAAAGCTCATTTTAAATGACAAAAACTATGACGGAAATCTACTGACATTTTCATCGATGAATTAAAACGAGACGAAAACATTAGGGAGGGACGATTGGGGAAGAGATTCATTTAGAATGAATCTGCTGCGTGGTTATGAGGTTAGATGCATACATTTGAACTGTAACTTAGCCTACTGATCTATCCGGCAGGACATAAGCTGGCATACATTTGCTGCATGTCCCACAAAACGTAAAAAAAATGTCAATATCTGTGAGTAAGAGAAGATGGATAAATTTGACGATGCAAAAGATAAATTAATTTGATCCGGTTTTCTGAGCTCAGACACCAAAGCAGCGCCTCTCACACAGCACATGAGTCTTTTTCATGTCTCACTAACAGAGGAATACACACAAAATTATGTAGAATTGTCTGTTTTGACAAGTAATCACGTAAACACACTCGGTTACGTCTTAGGTGAACGTAAACAGTTGGGAGAATATCAGACGTGTTCGTTTTAAAGAGACAGCAGCCTAATTTAGTTGCTATTGTCTGTGGCTTTCATGTTAATCAAGCAACAAAAGAAAGGCGGAAAATCACTAACTGCTCTTGACTAAATCACTTTAGTTGCCCTAATAAAGATTAATCTAAATTTATTTATATAAATGAATACATCTGCTTGAAAGAATGAAGAATGTGGTAAACAACTGTTATACAGAACACATAATTAGCCTATAAAACCATTGGTATTTCATTAAAAAGAAGAACATGTATAAAGGCATGTTGTCACATGTGTCACAGCAGTTAAATCTGTGTCTATCATGATAAAACCTTAATATCAAACCTATACAATGAGTTTTTTAATTTTAGAGAAATGCTTAACAAATGCATAAGACTGTAAATAAACCCATTAGATTTTAGCTGACTAAATCTATTGTAGATTTAGGGCGTGTTTACACTTGTCATGATTGGTTCGATTAAAAATGGTGCGATTGCTTTGTTAATGCGGTTCATTTGAGTAAGTGTGAACGCTGCCATCCGAACCCTGGTGTGCACCAAACAAGTGGACCGAGACCGCTAAAAAGATGGGTCTCGGTCCACTTCCAAACTAACTCTGGTGCGGTTCAAATGAAATATGAATGCAACACAGACCAAATACTTCTAAATAAACCAAAAACAGGAAGCAATGACAAGATGCAATGCTATGCGACATGATTTCACGAATGGAACAAGCGGTGTATCAAAAACAAAATGAGCAGAGGGCAAACATGGAGCATCGAGGAGGTAAAGTGCCTTTTATGACCTCTTTGTGAGTTTGCAGGTGGTGAAATTCAAATCATATACACGCAACAATGAGTGCGCTTAGTCCAGCAGACGGCATTAGGTATAGTCGACTTAAAGCAGCGATCAGCAGACCGATCAGTGAATGGGTTTGATGTCATACACCTGCAGCGCCGCTTTGTTCCTGTGTTCGGTGAGTTCGGTCATGAAATATACGTCATTTAAGCTGACCAATCAGGTTGTGAACATATCACTATGCCTTTAGGTTCGGTATCTTAAGGTTCGCTGTCAAACATGCCAGTGTGAACGCTAAGCGGACCAAGACCAAGAAATGTATCATTCACCTTTTTGGTCCGGACCAAATAAATCAAATCAAACAAACCGAATTACAAGTGTGAACACACAAAATCGCATGATATTTCGTCAACTAAAACAATTCAGATGACTAAAATATGACTAAAACTAAATGGCGTTTTTGTCAAAAGACTATGACCAAGACTAAATCCAAATTTGCTGTCAAAATGAACACTGCACAGAAGAAAAACAATTGTTGAATAAAGTTAGTTTTGTTTTCTCGTATTCTCATAGCTTCATAACATTACAGATGAACCACTGATGTCACATGGACTATTTTAATAATGTCCTTACTACCTTTCTGGGCCTTGAACAGGTCAGTTGCATTTCTGTCTATGCAGGGTCAGAAAGCTTTCCGATTTCATCAAAAATATCCTAATTTGTGTTCTGTAGATGAATAAATGTCTTATGGGTTTGGAACGACATGAGGGTGAGTAATTTATTTACATTTTTGGGTAAACATCATGAACAACTAGAAACGTCATGGGGCCTTTGAATATTGTCGTGGAGAATGGGGGCACCAAAAAGCTTGAGAACCATTGGTCTAAGTGGTTAAATAAAATGATTTACCTCCATCATAAGCCAAGACTGCCTATTAGTCAGCATATGGAGTCATACAGGCTTACATTTACCGTGAACGATCTAACTTTAGTTGGCTGATTTCATTTGTTTAATTCATGGCAGTAAAACTCTCAGGAGGAAAGCTACGGGGGAGTGGGGGAGTTTCACTTTAATTAACTACATAACAGCAAAATCATTCGCAAACTAATTTCAACATGACCACAATCTGATAAATATAACATGAGCGGAAAATGTAGCAAGGTAATTCCAAGCAGTAATGTATTGGACAACAAAACCTAGCCACAAGAGAAGCATAGCAATCGAAATTACATGCTCCCTGGCAGCCTATTACAGGTTGTCTACAAAATAAAACAATGAACAGTTTCCCTGAACTAATTAGCCCTGGATGCTCCCTGAATTGGGAGAACGCAAGCACGCGAAGAATTTATCCCACAAATCGACAAAATCTTCCTCATCACGTAATGTAAAATGCACAATATCCTCAGAGAAGTTAAAAAGCTAGTCACGGAATAATTGCTTTAGAATCTAGTTTTGGACCAGAATGACATTATTCATTAAAATTCACAAAAATCACCTCAATTACAGGCAGAGCATCAACAGCAAATGCAAAACAGGCCCTAAGGCACAAGGCTAATGCTAAAGACAGCTTGATATCATTTGGAGAAAGGTGCACATGCTTAACAGTTGATAAAGAACAGGGATATTTTGTCTTTCCAGAGCCAATGCAAGAGTCATCTAACCTTCACAAACAGGACAACACTCTCCGTCAGGGACGTAGTAGCGTTCGCAGTGGAGGACGCCGCACTGGGCCGTGAAGCACACGGACACCCCGCCCTGACAGCGGCAGAAACGACAGGCGTCCATCCTGAACATGTCCCCGTCATGGTACTCCACTCCGTTGAAAGTGCAGGCCGGCTTTGTCTCTGCAAAACACAGTAATCCGGATGCAGTGCATTAGAGGTTGTCAGATATATGACTGACAGCACAACAAAACAAATAGGGTCTTGATGACAGGGCTAAGAAGAATAGTTAGTTATGGGGTACGCAGGGACCTAAGCGGTGTGCATTTGTGTCCGAGAGAGCTTTTAGCAGCCCAGTTTCAGATAGCTGTGGAATTGATGCTCACCGGTCACCATGGCAACCCTTAGGTACCAAATTCCCCTTTCTGCTCATGCATTACAATGCCTACACTTGTGTACATGAAAACGGCCTGCTCTTTGCTCCAAAATGAAGCTTGATGAAGGTCTCTTTATGTGTATTCAAACTCTGAGGACTTGTTTTAATAGAATTGTTAAAAAAAGATCAAATAAAATAACAATTACGATGGCTCCAAACACGCATTAACTCCTCTACAAGAGAACACTAAAAAAAAAAAACTGTTCTTAATTAGCATCTTTGTATTTATTTATTTTTTTGGTTAATTAACGCATTAATTTCCTTTTACAGCAAAGAAAAGTAAATAATACATACAGAAATGCACACAGAATCCAATGCAAATATGTTATAAACTCTAAAATATACATATACACAGCTGGTCAAAGGTTTGGGATCAGTAAGATTTTTTATGTATTTTAAATACGTTTCTAATGCTCATCAAGGCTGCGTTTATTTGATCAAAAATACAGAAAAAAATGTAATATTGTGAAATATTATTACGATGTAAAATAACGCCCTTCTACTTTAATATACATTAAAAATCCAATTTATTTCTGTGATTAAAATCTGAATTTTTCAGCGTCATTACTCCAGTAATGTCACACAATCCTTCAGAAATCATCCTTATATGCTGATTTATTATCAGTGCTGAAAGCAGTTGTCTTGCTTAATATTTTTTTGGAAACTGTTTTTTTTTTTAAATTCTTTGATGAACAAAAAGTTAAAAAGAACAGCATTGATTTAAAATATAAATCTTTTCTAACAATATACAGGACTGTTCAAAAGTTTGGGGTCAGTCAATTTTTATTCTTTCTGTTTTTGAAAGAAATTATTACTTTTATTCAGCAAGGATGTGTTAAATTGATAAAAAAGTCATAGCAAAGACTTATTTTGTTAGAAAAGATTTATATTTTCAATAAATTCTGTTCTTTTTTACTTTTTATTCATCAAAGAATCCAGAAAAAATTAGCACAGGTTCCCAAAAAGTTTTTGGCAGAACAACTGTAATATTGTAATAACATTTTGCAGTATTATTTATTTATTTATTTTTTCAGTATTTTTAAGAAAAAAATGCAGTCTTGATGAGTGTAAGAGACTTCTTTAAAAAACATTACAAGTCTTACTGATCCCAAACTTTTGAAGGGCAATATATATATATATATATATATATATATATATATATATGAAATTTCATTAGCCTTTCAGCCTTCAGTGTGACATTATCCTTTAGAAATCATTCTAATATGCCGATCTATTATCAATGTTGGAAACAGCTGTGAACTTGTGTTACCATTTTCAAGGTTAACTGATGATTAAAAAATTATTTATTTGTCTATATATATATATAGACAAACATACACTCTATCTATTTAAAATATCATTATTAAATAAATAAATAAATAAAGTTTAATTAAAAAGTTAAATTAAAGTTTTTAAATATACTTTTACATTGCAATAATATTACCTTAAATTAATGCACAAACAACATAAAGACAGTGTATTTTTATATTTGTTCAATATTATTTTTTATGACTGATTTTTATAGATTTTTATGACTGAAGGTGATTATCACTGATACCAATAATATTACTGATACCAATGCGTTAATTAAAATGACATTTTCTTATTTTTTAATCAGTGATAGTAGTCCTTTGGTTTCCACAGAAAAAAATGTGTGTCACTTCTCCTCCATGTGTTTATGTTGAATGACGCCAAACACGTCCTTGAAAACCTCTGATCACAAAATATTTGATGGAGCCAAGTCATCTGAGGAACTCTGCCTATGACAAGGAGGCCTTGAAACATTCCGTAATTCTGATCAAACAAAATATCAAAGTAATCTATTAAAGGAGAAATTATTAGAAACCTAGAGCCAACAAAAAGCACCCAGAGCCAAGTGGAAATTGATCTCTGCACGCTTAAATGTTGAAAGATCAGCCAAATGCGGTGCACAGCGATTTTAATTCCAGTGAATAATTTTGTCAATTAGTACAGGCTCAATGAATTACCCAATAATCTGGCGTGGCAACTGTGAGGTTGTCACACTAGACAGGCTTCGCAGAGGACTGTGTGAATTTGCTCAGTTTTCTAATCAAAGCTTTTTTTGTTCCATCAGCCTGGGTCTGTCACTCTCCTCTGGGTGACTGCTACCGCTTCTGAGAGCAGCAACTAATTGGAAGGAGCTGCTTAAAAATCAATGCGCACGAGAAAAAAAAAAACTTTTAAAAGTAATAAAAGAAATAACCTCCTGCCATTAGACAGCGGTAAAGGATTCGAAAGCTAAAAGGAGTTGAGAGTTGAGATGTCTATTAAAGGACAGCTCTCTGTGAGTGTAATATGTCAAGTGTCTTGTGTTAACAGGTGCCGTCTGTGTTGTATGATCATAATGATATAGTATGCCAGAAGGATGAGCAGTGTCACAAACGGGACGACCAAGAGTGAGGATCCAAATGCAAGGCTTTATTAAGCAGATCGTAGTCAGACAGACAGGGTCGAAAACACCAGCAAACATGAACAGCGAAGACAATCCAATAGCGTAATCCAATAAACAAGCGTGGGTCAAAATCCAAGTGGGCAGTCCAAATGAAACAATGAAATGAAAACAAGAAACTAGAAAACTAAGACTAAGACTGGGAAAACAAAAACAGAACTATGGCTAGGGAACAACAAGGAGACTAGGAAACCTGAGAGCAAAGGAAAACGCTTGGTAGAGTCCGCTGGAGCAAAACAATACTTCGCGATGTGTGTGTGTGATGAGCTGGCTTTTATGTCTGATAAACAGGAAGTAACCATAGAGGCAGCAGAGGGAGCAGCAACAGTCAGTGGGGGTAAGGGCTCCCTCTGCTGGCCTGGCGTGACATAGCCCCCCCCCAAGGAGCGGCTTCCAGACGCTCCAAAAAACAACAGGAGGAAACAGTCCAGGGGAGCGGTGGGGGGGCCAGGAGACTGAGGCAGAACAGGTTGGGCAAAGGCCCTCCAGAGCAGGGCAGGAGATTCAGGAGCCCTCCAGGGCAGGGCTGGAGGCAGAGCAGTCCTTTGAGGTGGAGCAAGAGTCTTAGGAGCCCTCCAGGGCGGAGCAGGAGGCTTAGCGACCCTCCGGGGCAGAGCAGGAAGCGTAGAAGCCCTCCAGGGCGGAGCCGAAGGCGGAGCAAGGGGTTTAGGAACCCTCCAGGGCGGAGCAGGAGGCGGAGCGGCCCTCCAGGGCAGAGCAGGAGGCGCAGGAGCCCTCCAGGGCGGAGCAGGAGGCGCAGGAACCCTCCAGGGCGGAGCAGAAGGCGCAGGAGCCCTCCAGGGCGGAGCAGGAGGCGCAGGAGCCCTCCAGGGCGAATCAGGAGGCGCAGGAGCCCTCCAGGGCGGAACAGGAGGCGCAGGAGCCCTCCAGGGCAGAACAGGAGGCGCAGGAGCCCTCCAGGGCGGAGCAGGAGGCGCAGGAGCCCTCCAGGGCGAATCAAGAGGCGCAGGAGCCCTCCAGGGCGGAACAGGAGGCGCAGGAGCCCTCCAGGGCAGAACAGGAGGCGCAGGGGCCCTCCAGGGCGGAACAGGAGGCGTAGAAGCCCTCCAGGGCGGAACAGGAGGCCGCATTATGGACTGGGACCTGGGGAGAACAGAGATAGAGGAGGCAGACAGAGCAAGGAGAGAAGTAGAGAGTTCATGGGAGAACGTGGCCTCCATAGCCGTGACCAGGCAGACGAGAACTTCAGGAACGACTTTCGTGGCAGTTCCTGGGCAGACAGAGACTTCTGGAACGGCCCCAGACGCCAAGACAGAGATGACAGGGAACCTAGGCGGTGCAGGCAGAGCAGGGAGTCTTGGCGGGGCAGACAGAGCAAGGGACCTTGGCGGAGCAGACAGAGCAAGGAACTTTGGCGGAGCAGGCAGGGCAGGGAATTTTGGCGGAGCAGACAGAGCAAGGGACCTTGGCGGAGCAGACAGAGCAAGGAGTCTTGGCGGAACAGGCAGAGCAAGGAACCTTGGCGGAGCAGGTAGAGCAAGGAGTCCTGGCGGAGCAGATATAGCAGGGAACCCTGGCGGTGCTGGCAGAGCAGGGAGCACTGGCGGTGCTGGCAGAGCAGGGAGCACAGGCGATGCGGGCAGAGCGTGAAGCCTTGGCTGAGCGGGCAGAGCGTGAAGCCTTGGCGGAGCGGGCAGAGCGTGAAGCCTTGGCGGAGCGGGCAGAGCGTGAAGCCTTGGCGGAGCGGGCAGAGCGTGAAGCCTTGGCGGAGCGGGCAGAGCGTGAAGCCTTGGCGGAGCGGGCAGAGCGTGAAGCCTTGGCGGAGCGGGCAGAGCGTGAAGCCTTGGCGGAGCGGGCAGGGCGTGAAGCCTTGGCGGAGCGGGCAGAGCGTGAAGTTCCGCTATGTACGCCACCTCCGAAAGAGGTATAGGCGCAGCGGACATGCCTGTAGATGAGGTCTCCAGAACAAACTTGTGGGCAGACTCATGGGCCGAAGAGGCAACTGGGGCGCAGTGTGCAGCCCACACACTCAAAATGGCGATAGCCATAACAGGTAACACAGTTGGCAGAGGAATGCCCTCCGGGTCATTGGGCGTGGGGCTTGGGAGCGTTGGCTCTGTGTGACTTGGGAGCGTTGGTTCTGCATGGCTTGGCAGCGTTGGCTCTGCATGGCTTGGGAGCGTTGGCTCTGCATGGCTTGGGAGCGTTGGCTCTGCATGGCTTGGGAGCGTTGGCTCTGCATGGCTTGGGAGCGTTGGCTCTGCATGGCTTGGGAGCGTTGGCTCTGCATGGCTTGGGAGTGAAGGCTCTGGATGCTCAGGGGAGATGTGACTTGGCAGTGAAGAAGTAGCTATGACCTGACTCGTCATGACAAGAGCAGCAGTGACTTGATTTGGCGTGAGAGGGACAGCTGTGGCTTGGCTTGGCTCGGAGGGAACAGCTGCTTGACTTGGCCTGACAGGAACAGCAGCTGTATCTTGACTTGTCCTGGCAGGGACAGTGACTGTGACGTGACTTGACTCGGCAGGGACAGCAGCTGTAACTTGACTTGACTTGGTAGGAACGGCAGCTGGTGCAGGTTCGAGAGAAGCAGATATGACGTTCACAGGCGATGGCTTGGTTGACGTGGCGTGAGCAGACGCTGGCTTGGTTGACGTGGCGCTAGCAGACGCTGGCTTGGCTGATGTGGCGCTAGCAGACGCTGGCTTGGCTGATGTGGGGTGAGCAGACGTTGGCTCGGCTGACAGTAAGGGACCAGCCGAACGAGCTGACAGCAGTGGTGGGTCCTCCAAGCTAGACATTAGTCTCTGATACGTCCTGGAAGGGTGAGAGTCTGACGCTGTAGCCACCCTGTTAATAACAGCCTCAGGTATGGCGGCCATTTTGTGTGCCAGCACGGGCGTGGCGGTCATCTTGGGTGCAGGCTCTGGCGTGGCGGCCCTCTTTGCAGCAGGCTCTGGCGTGGCGGCCATCTTTGCAGCAGGCTCTGGCGTGGCGGCCATCTTTGCAGCAGGCTCAGGCGTGGCGGCCATCTTAGCAGCAGGCTCTGGCGTGGCGACCATCTTAGCAGCAGGCTCTGGCGTGGCGGCCATCTTTGCAGCAGGCTCTGGCGTGGTGGCCATTCTGACCGGGAACTCAGGAACGGAAGCCATCTTATGAACGTGCTTTGGAACGGCGGCCATCTTGTGAGCAGGGTCTGGAAGAGCGGCCATTTTGCGAACAGGATCAGGAAGGGCGGCCATCTTGGGTGCAGTCTCAGGAAAGGCGGCCATCTTATGAGCTGACTCGGGAAGGACAGCCATCTTGGAAGCAGGCTTTGGGACGGCGGCCATCTTGTGAACTGGCTTGGGGGTGGCAGCCATCTTGTGAACAGGCTTGGGGATGGCGGCCATCTTGTGATCGGGCCTTGGGGTGGCAGCCATCTTGTGAGAGAAGTCAGACGTGGTAGATTTCTTGTGAGCTGGGTCCAATCGGGTGACCATCTTGAATGCGGACTCAGGAAGGATGGTCATTCCGAAAGCTGATTCGGGAAAGGCGGCCATTTTGTGAACAGGTTTAGGGAAGGTAGCCATCTTGTGAAGGGGCTCCTGAAAGGCAGACATCTTATGAACAGGCTTTGAACTAGCAGACATCTTGTGCTTTGGCTCTGGGCTAGTAGACATCTTGTGCTGTGGCTTGAAGCTAGCAGACATCTTGTGCTGGGGCTCAACTAGAATACCCACAGTACATGGAGAGCCGCATAACGACAGTGCATAGTTCATATAATCCTTCAGTGAGCATAAGGATTTCCCCCCAGGCAACATTGATCTTGTTGGTTCATTCAGCCCCATACGGAATAAGTCCTTAAAGTATACCTCATCAAAAAATGATACTTTATGCAACAACTCACTGAAACGTTGAACATATTCCTTGATGGGGAGATCTCCTTGTCTGAGGAGCAGAAGTTGGTCGACTGGGTCCATGTTGTGATGCTGGTGGTGAGTAAAGCCGCTGGATCCGGGTGTGGCGAAGTATTCTGTCACAAACGGGACGACCAAGAGTGAGGATCCAAATGCAAGGCTTTATTAAGCAGATCGTAGTCAGACAGACAGGGTCGAAAACACCAGCAAACATGAACAGCGAAGACAATCCAATAGCGTAATCCAATAAACAAGCGTGGGTCAAAATCCAAGTGGGCAGTCCAAATGAAACAATGAAATGAAAACAAGAAACTAGAAAACTAAGACTAAGACTGGGAAAACAAAAACAGAACTATGGCTAGGGAACAACAAGGAGACTAGGAAACCTGAGAGCAAAGGAAAACGCTTGGTAGAGTCCGCTGGAGCAAAACAATACTTCGCGATGTGTGTGTGTGATGAGCTGGCTTTTATGTCTGATAAACAGGAAGTAACCATAGAGGCAGCAGAGGGAGCAGCAACAGTCAGTGGGGGTAAGGGCTCCCTCTGCTGGCCTGGCGTGACAAGCAGAAGGATTCAGAGCTGGTATTAATAAAATATAACAGGTTTAATTGTTTATCACACACATTTCAGTAACAGAAGGCGTTAGATGCGCTATCTGGGCAATTAGCCGAGGAATAGTATAGGTTATCAAGAGGTCATTAGCTCTTAGTGTGTAATCCAAGATGTTGAAGAGATTACAACAAATTACTTATTTGCAACAGCAATACAGCAATATTTCCTACTTGTCTCGGGAAGCAAGATAAATAATCCTTAAAGTAATAATCAAACAGGTATTTGAACATAAGTAAATAACTCATAAAATATCTTACTCTCATGTTTTGAAGTTCAAGACATTTTTGTGAATCTGTCTACGAAGAACTGGCAAAATATTGGTTCAATTAAACTGGTTCAAAAAATTATTTACCAGTAGTTTCTTGTTTATGGTGAACTTGTTAAAGATTGATTCAGAAATTCTTTTGAATCCTTGCAAAGTGGTTCAAAAAATAAACGATCAGTTTTTGAGTCCTTGTGAGCTGTGAATCAGTAAAAAATAGATAAATTAAGTTCAAATCAAATTCCAAAAAAAGGATTCACACATTTTTTTGAGTAATTGTGAACGTTGAATTGCTTAAAAAAATGATTCTTTGATTCTTTTGAATACAATAAAACAGTTAATTGATTCAAAAACAGTACTTGCATATTGGTGAATTTGCTCAAAAATGATTAATCAGTTCTTTTAAATTCTCGCAAACAGTTAATTAGTAAAAAAAAAAAGATTATTGATTCTTTGAAACCCTTGCGAACAGTCAGTTTTGAAAAAAAAGACTTAATTCTTTTGTGTCCTTGCAAACAGTAAGAATCATTAAAAAAATGTTAAAAATAAAAAGCAATTCTTTTCAGTCCTTGCCCATTCAAACATTTCAGTTTAAACAAGTTTAATCCCTATTATTTTGTGCCAAATAAATCTTTGCAAAATCAAATATTTAAAAAAGATATTGGCCCCTTTAATAGTTTAAAGGAATAGTTCATCCAAAAATGAAAACTCTGTTAAGAAAGAAAAGTCAAATATTTTTGGAACAACATAAACATGAGAATTTCATTTTTGGGTGAACTAACTATTCTTTAAATAGTTAGTTCCAGTTAGCCCCAGAATGTGCATGTGAAGTTTCAGCTCAAAATACCTCACAGATAATGTATTATATCATTGTGAAAATGCCTCTTTTAAGTGGAAGCAGAAACATGTTTTCGTGCATGGCTCTTTAAATGCAAATGAGCAGCTGCTCCCCACCCCCTTTTCCAGAATAAGGCTGTGCCTTTACAGCTCATAGCTCAGAAACTCTATAAAATCATCAGTTTGGTTTTGATTATCATGTCTATCGGACTGAAATCATGCGTTTTAAACCATATGTGACCTTGGACCACAAAACCAGTCATAAGGTTAAATTTTACAAAACTGAGATGTATACATCACATGAAAGCTCAATAAATAAGCTTTCTATTGATATATGGTTTGTTAGGATAGGACAATATTTGGCCGAGATACATCTATTTGAAAATCTGGAATCTGAGGGTGCAAAAAAATCTAAATACTGAGAAAATCACCTTTAAAGTTCTCCAAATTAAGTTCTTAACAATGCATATTACTAATCAAAAATTACATTTTGATATATTTATAGTAGGAATTTTACAAAAAATCTTCATGGAACATGATTTTTACTTAATTTCCTAATGATTTTTGGCATAAAAGAAAAATCAATAATTTTGACCCATACCATGTATTTTTGGCTATTGCTACAAATATACCCCAGCGACTTAAGACTGGTTTTGTGGTCCAGGGTCACATATTAGTTTAAACTTCTCACATACGGTTTTCAAGCGCACACATCCGAAGCACGCACACAGAAAGCGGCTGTCACGCGGCATGTACTAAACTACTGAACTGAGTTCTTTTTCAAGTCTTACTGCACTTAAATTGTCTTTTCAAGTCTTATTGTGCTTAAATCTGTGTGGCAGCACAGTACTTAACTATTAAACTAAGTTCTTTTTCAAGTCTTATTGCGCTTAAATTGTCTTTTCAAGTCTTATTGCGCTTAAATCTGTGTGGCAGCAGCTTAATATACAATAAGTAAATCAATAAACCCACTGCTCTTGTCTACTCTGAGGCTGGGACTCTAAATGGTGTTCTGTACTCGTTAGTGCAGCCAGTGACTGAACAGTTAGCATGTTTTGCTTAAACTTTTGGCATGGCTTTAGAAGTGATACTCCATTGTCGCTTAATTGCGCAAAAAAAAAAAAAAAAAAAAAAAAAAAAAAATTACGGTGCCATAGGTGGAAATGTGCAGATTGAGGGGCGGTAATATTATATAATAAGATCCCCTTACTACGTCACAGGGAGAGTGAAATCTGAGCAGCTCGTTTTTTTTTTTTTTTTTTTTACATGCTTGCAGAAAACGGCTAACCAAAACCGTTACTGGGTTGCCCTTTTCCAAGTATTCTGGGTTGGTAGATGCACCAAGGACCTGATTATAGCACTGAAAAAGTAAGATTTTCATGATATGTCTGCTTTAAACCTATTTAGTTTCCTCAAAGCTGCTTACTATCCTATACTTTCAATTCCCCAACCAGTTCTCTACTCTAACCCATTCTACAAACTCCCTTTCCTTCAACCCATATAATTTTCCTCATTCCCAACTTAATTAACCATCCTATCCTGCCCATTCCCTACCTAATTTCCCCTCTCCTATATATTCCCTCCCCAATTAACTAAGACTTACAAACAATGTCATTATAAAAATCAAAATGCTTAAGTTCACATTCAGTCTATGCCAGCTATAAGGGGAAACAGGATTGGCGTGATCTCAGCAACGAAGGGGCTGACGCTTGAGACTCGACTCAAGCTCTAAAACACCCCTCTGGACCTAATTATAAAAATAAATAGCGCTGGGGTGGTGGAAAGAGCGAAACAGCTGTTTATATATACTTTGCATTTTGATTGCAAGGGTATAGGACACACTTCCCTCAAACGATTTCCATGAGTTGAAGCTCCAATCTTGATTTAAAAGCAATAAACCTTTTTTCATTTATCTTAATGAGTTTCATCCCACAGCCACAAGCATTTGACGTTTTGTGGCAGAGGTGAGTAATTAGTGGAAGCGTGAGTAATAGTTACGTCAGCATCTTGACCTTCCCAGATGTTCAGTGCAGTGGCCTTAGCCAAATGGATCTCATTCTTTAAAAATGACACGAGTGGCCACATCACAGTTAGATTCGTGTTGGGTCTTTTAGAGGTGACTCTGACATGGTAAGCGCAAGGTACGATATGTTTCTTTGTTTTGTCTCAATGAATGTCAGTGTTTATGTAAAACGGCTGCTTTAAACCCTTGCTGCATTTCATAAGTTTTCAAGATAAAGCATGACCCCAGCCGTCTGGATGCAGCAAAAGATTTGTAGGAGTGCAGATAGCGCACTCGCCCCCACTTGTTCTGCTAGCTGTTATGACCTCACAGAAAAAGAAAAAATATCCCGCAGAGAAATGGCGAGCACGAGAGAATCTGGCTTTCCTGCTGCATTTCCGTTTTTGAAGGGCAAGTCATAAGTGCTGGTGTGTAAACAGCTGGCTGAGGCTCATGGAGAGCTGGTGTCTGCTCTAGGGCTTATCCCTCTCTCTCCACAGCAGGACAAGCTGGTTGTTGAACAAATATGCAAAGTTTGTCAGGCTTGAGCTGGTGGCTCCATTTCTCAACCCACTGGCTGCCTTGATTTGGGACTTTACCCATCACAAAGGATTATACAACTGCAGCAAATTCCTTCATAGTTTTATGGAAAACTCTTTGACTGGGATTTATTCCGGAATCCTCTGGCATTAGGGATTGGGCGTCGTGTAGGGAGAATGAGCTTGAATGAATTCTGTTTAATATTAGGAAATTTCCTCCCAGAGCTGTAATCCTGTAACGACTCTGTCAGGAAAAAAAAATGCTGATTCAAAGTCTGAGTAAACTTTTTGGAAAAACTCTTTGGAGATGGCTAGGGTTGTCCTAGCATGAAGTGTGGGTCATTTCCAAATCTTTACTGCTAAACAAATTTTACTGCGGTGTATTATCCCAAGAAAAAAATTATAACTAACACAAAAATGTCAGTGAGTTCAATACCAGTTGGAGACTGTAGTATCTACAGCAGTTCAAGTATTTATCAAAATCTTCAGAAACACAAAGACGAATGATGCTGAGAACATGTTGTAAACGATATCCCGCTAAGTAAAAAAAAGGAGTACAATACCACTCTAGCAATTTGTGTTGCCGACTGCAACAGATTTAAAATGACAATTCTGTCATTGATTACTCACCCTCATGTTGTTCCAAACCTGTAAGATCTTCATTCATCTTCAGGACACAAATTAAAATATTTTTGATGAAATCCGAGCGCTTTCTGACCACAACTGACATGTTCAAGGCCCAGAAAGGTAGTAGGTACACTGTTAAAATACACAATGATAAGATATAAGATATTTTTTGCACACAAAAAGTATTCTTGTAGCTTCATAACATTATGGTTGCACCACTGATGTCACATGGACTATTTTAACAATGTTCTTACTACCTTTCTGGGCTTGAACGTGTCAGTTCTGTTGCTGTCTTGCTGCTGTCTATCTTAATTTGCGTTTTTAAGACGAATGAGGGTCTTACAGGTTTGAAACGATATGAGGGTAAGTAATTAATGACAGAATTTTCATTTTTGGGTATACTATCCCTTTAGGAACACCTTTAAAAACGACTTTACACCAGTCATATCTGGTGAAGGTTGCACTATTTGGCCTCGTGTGTCAAAGGTTTTCTCTTGTGTCAACATTTCACTTTTTTTCTCTGTCTGCAACACCTTTAGATGAGAGGAACTATGAAAAGGTACAAAGGTACAAACATTGATTTGACAGTTACTTTTATTCTGTTCTGAAGAATAGCACATTTTACACTAGTGTGTTAAACTTCTAGCCTTGAAGGCATGTACATGCTGTGCTGATAAAATTACACAGAAGAATCGGCAAATCTTTTTTTTTTTAAACAGTTCATGTAAATGCAAATGTAAATGAACCAGGTATAAATATTATTCATGATTCTCTTGAGTACTTGCAAACAGTAAACTGGTTAAAAAAACAACAACGATTTACCAGCAGTTTTACATCCAGTGATTCTTCTAAAGCTTTGGGAATAGTTAATTGGTTCAAAAAAGAATACACAAATTCAGTGAATCTTTAAAAAGATGGATTGATTCTTTTGAATTTTTTGCGATTCAACCTTTCATTCTTTGGAGCCCTAAAGAATCCTTTTGAAAAATTATTCAGCAATTCTTTGATATCCTTTTGATAACCTGGTTAAAAAAAGAATTAAACAATGATTTTAAGTCTTCGCAAAAAGTGAACTGGTTCAAAAAAACACATTATTTTGTGCCAAATAAATAATGCAAAATTAAATGTTTTTTTTTTTTTCTAAAGATATTGGCTTCTTAAAAAGCTTCAGTATAGTTAGCCACTTTTTGTTAGTAGCTTTTCTTTTTTAAAGATCACACAGTGATTTAAAGGAATAATTCATCCAAAAAAGAGAATTATGTCAAGAAAGAAATGTACAAAAATGTCTGCAGTAACATGAGGGTGAGAATTTCAATTTTAAAATTAGACACAAAGTTGTGTTTCTATTTATATTTGTTTAAGTAACATATTAAAAATGAAATGTATTCACAAAAGCCACTAAATACTTTTTTGATGAACATGTTATCAATTGCTGAATTCAAAATCCTTAATAAACATGCTCTTAATTGTTAAAATAAAAAAATACCATAGCTCTGCATAATTACAAGCAGTCAATCAGTATCAAAATTATTAAAAAATATTATAAATATTTAAAAAAAAAATATGAAAAATGTTTGAATTTTGTATGTGGTGTACTATGGTGCAACCAACAATGTCATGTGGTACAACCAAATATCCGAGAGGAAAAAAAAACCCAGAAGACCCTCATTAATATGTCAAGTGCAAATTTAAAAAATATAAGATAATTTGAAATTTTATGACATGGCAAGGTTCAGGTTGTAAATTGCTGTACATTTTAACCACCTAGATAACTTACTGATATTTTAAAATTAATTATTAATAAGGTGTTGAGGGTTACACCACATTACATTTTCATTTCTGAAATGGAATTTTCTTTGTATAAAATAGTATAAATATATTTATTATTTTAATATAATGAGTACATTAACAAGAATTTGACATGTTTAAACTAGTTATTTTTCTATTGTGGACATTCTCATTAGCCATTGATGTTAATGCTTTCAGCATGCAGCTTGACCTTACCATGTTTACATTTATTTTACAGAATTCCGTAGATTTTCCTCTACAAATCAGTGCAGAATCTTGCTAATATTTTAATAATGTACAGCATTGCATACAAGCATCATC
The DNA here is from genome assembly GCF_049309525.1 of Garra rufa. Lineage (NCBI taxonomy): Eukaryota > Metazoa > Chordata > Actinopteri > Cypriniformes > Cyprinidae > Garra > Garra rufa. The sequence goes on along the minus strand of NC_133381.1, from coordinate 32,168,396 downwards.
TAATACAAAATTCGTAGTGGAGGAGATGTTTTCTTTCGTCTTGAATCACCACACCTCAGTGTAAATTAGTGGAAGAGAATGGTAACCATGGAAACACTACCCTGAGACGCCAAAGCTTTCTCTGCCTCAAGCCCGATCCAACAGGTCCCCTCCCCTCTGAGGCCTCGAGGCCAACAGCTGTTAACTGGCCCCACCTGAATTGTTAGAGCATATGACAGCGCTAGCAGGGTCTGTATGAGATGAGGTAAGTGACAGATGTCAACTATGTAATCTATATGACTGCCCAACCCTTCACACATCTGTATGGATACAAATTAAGAATGGCTACTACCTGTGTTCTCATACGGCTTGCTGGAAATAGAGAAATAGAATCACACACACGCACACACACAGTCTTTCTTATTACACAAAGGCCATCTGAAGCAGGAGGAAAAAGAGCCCATTTATATTTAACTCTAAGAGTTTGACAGCATTGTGAAGAGGCAGTAATGAAATTCTCCATCTGGAGATTAAAACACCTCCACATCTCAGTCTCACAGTTCCCGAACAGAGCACTGAAGTGCAACCTAAAATAACAACATCTATTACCGCTCAAATGCTGCTAACCTTAACGTGGAGGATTTACATAATCTCCCACCTCCAGTCGCAAACTTGTACTTGAGCAGATTCCTCCCGCTTGAGGTCATGGTTAAACACGGACCAGTGTGCACTAAATGTAACAGGAGGTCTTTCAACTTCGATCCAGGCACCACAAACTCTCATCGGGGCCTTTAAAACAGCCATATTGTATACTTTAGTAGCATTTTATATTTTCCCCTGAAGGTTTCATGCACCAGAAACTGTTGTAATTTAGTCTTATACAACCATTTCCTCCTCTTTTCTGTCTTTTAGAATTAAAAATGCTGTATTTCGTAATTCTACGTATAAATTACTGTGATTGATATCAATGAAATGGCCATCTTGAGCAGTCATGCCTCTCTCTTTGCAAACAGCAAAACACGAGTCAAGGGGGTGGCCCATGCTACTTGGCCAGAAAACTAGCCTGTGATCTATTTTGTGTGTTGGGGCTGTTGACATCTTTTGATGCTGACATTTTGGTAGGACATGTCTTTGGAGGGTTTTGAGTAAAGGCTGTGTGGTTGATAGCAGCAAAATGGTCAAAGCTAGCAAAATAGCAGCACCTTTGTTTTTTTTAGTTTTTTTTTACAAACAAACAAACAAGCAAACAAACAAAAAACTATAGAAACCATCATAGAATTTGTAATGGTATTACTGGTAATAATGGGAATTGGATTGGTTTTAATGGAAACTGTAATGGTCCATGTTGGTCTCTACTGATAATTGGTTGCCTTCTATTGGTGGCTTGTTAAAACCACTAAATCCTAATGGAATATGTCCCAAAACACACTACAGGAAACCATTTTTTAATGGTTTGATTGGTTAAAAGTTGATGGTTTGTAATGGTATTTGTAGTGGAAACTAGAGTTGGGGTACTCGGACTTGTACTCGGACTCGAGTCCGGTCTCGAGTACAATTTTTAGCGGACTCGGACTTGTCACGGACTCGGATGCATTTTGACTCGGACTTGACTCGGACTCGAGCTTTTCGGACTCGGGAATTATTGCCGAGTCCAGCCGAGTCCAGGGACAGTTGATGGAAATTTTACTGACTCGATGCATTATTACGAAAGTGACATTCAGTATTATTGGCATGTGTTTTAAAGTCTTGCCGGTACTTGAAAGCCTGCCTCTCAGTCAGCGCACAATGCTGAATTAAACTCTTTCTCTATTGCTACACACTTACACGAAAGGTAATGTCAAAATGCATCGTCTTGGAGAGCATTCATGTAAATGCTATCGGTTTTGTGTTGAGTTAGAAATACAGATGTGTCAAAATATATGATCTGTGCGTCCGGTCTTAAAGCGACAGCAGTGTAAACCTGCCACAGACTGCGTCATAATCAAACAACAAAATAAAAAGAGAAAATCACTCACTGCTCTTGATTGAAGCAGTTTAGCAATTTTAATAAGAATCATCTATATTTATTATATACGGTGAAGATTGTAGAGAGTTTTATTTTTACATTTATTACTTCATTAAATGTTTGTAGTACACTATTTCTGTGGTATACTTTACTATATAGATCAATCTGAAAAACGTATAAAACTATTTCATTTGTATTTTGATTATTATATTTCTTTATGCTTTTGCTTGTAATTAATTATTAGACTGTTTATTTTCCTTCAGTAAGCTTGAGAATGTTTTACTTACTTACTTGGGTGTGCATTATTTTCTAATAATTCAATGGCCCGTTGTCAATAGACCAATTTGGAGTAGACGTTACAGTTATGTCAGTAAAAAAATACTATTTAAACCTATAACATTTTACATTTACCTATTTTATCTCAGAATTCAGAATTTTTTTATGTCGTTTATATGTTGTATTTAAGACTTTAGAACTCAATTTAACGCAGCAATAGCAAGTTTGTCAGTTCTGAGGGAAAAAATAAACTCATGACTTTAGCTGAGAGGAAAAGGGAGAATGTATTTTCTTATCAGAATTGTGAGATATAATCTCGAAATTGAGAAAATAAAGTCAGAATTTTATTCTTTTATTCCATGACTTCCATGTCATTAACCCTCACAGCCTCATTTTCATCTAAGAAAAATATGTCACTAGCTGTCCATCTCTTCACCTACCCCTCCCTTTATCACAGATTCATTCTTTTACTCGTAGGTACAGTCCTGTCCTTCCCTTATAATTCCCACATTGTCCTTCCCACATTCTAAAAGCTGTTTCACTCTGAAATATGTCATAATATCAAGTCAGTCATAACTTCTGTTACATGACTTTAAGTTTGCTGAGCAGGACACTAATGAGATGGTGTGAAATAAAAAAATCAAAATGGCAATATGCAACAGAGGTTTCCTTTTGTTACATTTAAATTGTCATTGCCTTATTGTAGTTGTACAAATTAAAACAAGGTTAAGATACTGACAAACAGTAGTTTTTAGTTGGACTCGGTCGGACTCGACTCGGACTCGACCCATTTGGACTCGGACTTGAGTCCAACTCGCCCCATTTTGGACTCGGACTTGACTCGGACTCGACTGGTTAAAGACTCGGACTCGACTCGGACTCGACTTACGTGGACTCGACCCAACACTAGTGGAAACCATCAGAATTTCTGTAATGGTCCTTAATCCTAAGCCTAACCGTCATTGAAGCGTAAGCAGATCATAAAACACATGAAAACGTACAAATGAGATTGTATGAATTTATGCAAATTAGCCACCAATTTGACAAAATGTAAAATTGTCACAAAATGTCATCATTCATTTTAGTGAATGGGTTAATTTGGATTTTCAATAATACACTACTTTAAAAGTAAATTCATTGATTTATTTGAATCATCAGATTTTTTGTGTACTCGTATTAGCTTGTAACAGACACTGTAGTCGAACTACTTTACAGTACAGCTAAAGTCAAAAGTTTACATACACCTTGCAGAATCTGCAAAATGTTAATTATTTTACCAAAATAAGAGGGATCTTACAAAATGCATGTTATTTTTATTTAGTACTGACCTGAATAAGATATTTCACATAAAAGACGTTCACATATAGTCCACAAGATAAAATAGTAGATTTAACTTATTTCGTCTTCTGGGAAACATAAGTATCGTTTGTAGATTCTGAAGGGCAGTACTAAATGAAAAAATAAATATGATATTTAGGCAAAATAAGAAAAATGTACACTCATTCTGTTCAAAAGTTTTCACCCCCGGCTCTTAATGCGTTGTGTTTCCTTCTGAAGCATCAGTGAGTGTTTAAACCTTCTCTAATAGTTGCATATGAGTCCCTCAGTTGTCCTCAGTGTGAAAATATGGATCTCAAAATCCTTGTTGGAAAATTGTTGGAAAGGGTTCAAATACACAAAAATGCTAAAAAAACCGAATCTGTGGGACCTGAAGGATTTCAACTATGAACAACTCTCACAAAAAAAAAAAAGTGGATCATTTATGTAACAACCCAGTATTAAGAATCAAGTGCATGCAAAACTTTTAAGAAAAAGGGTAATTTTTATAAATACAACTATGTGAAATATCTTATTCAGGTCAGTGCTAAATAAAAAATAACATGCCTTTAGTATGACCCCTCTTAATTTGATAAAATAATTAACATTTTGTAGATTCTGCAAGGTGTATGTAGACTTTTGACTTCAATTGTAGCTTAGCAAACTAAAGTTTCAAAAACCATATTTTGTTGCAAAACAAATATCAAAGCGTGGCCACACACTTGTAGATTTTCTTGATTCAAGGCTTGCCGCAAACTATTATTTGTCCAAAAACAATTCTATTGTGTGGTGTCATTATGATTATTTAATTGCTCCCGATCAAGACGGAGCATCCCTGAACTCAAATCGTAAATATCAAATGTGTTTTTCTTCTCTTGTCATGTTTGATGTCGCTGTAAAATCATTCCTACAATCTTGTGTGTGGTCTCGTAGTCTGGTCGAATCATTTAGTGTGTGAGTTCAAAGGATTATAAAGCAAAAAATCAGTTGAAACTGTCTTCATGTCTGTGTCACGACCACACACAAAGGGAGAAGGTGAGTATCTTTCAAGGTATTTATTAACAAACGTGCACAGTTCAACACACGTGCAATCAGGTGAGTAAAGGTCTCTGTGGTCAAATCTTCAAACAAACACAACAGGTGAGTTCAAGTTCATAAGGATCATAGCGTTAGCAATAGTCACTTCCCTCTAACACGATTCACGTGTTTCACAGGAGAACATCAGAGCAATCCACGAGGAGCACAGGAGAACATCGGAAGAATCCACGAGGAGCACAGGAGAGATAACAGGAGGGGGAGAAGATCCACAGAGAAGCATCCATGCAACTTCGATACCAGCCGGTGAGTGAGTGGCAGAGGTAGGTATATAAAGGGTGTGGTGATTGCTGGTGCAGGTGACGGTGATTAGTATTCTGGTGATGGTTCACGGGTGTGCTGTGGTGGTGATTGGCTGGTTGGTGGAGGATCGTGGTGATTGGGGCTGAGGGATCGTGCAGAGGGTGTGACATCACCCCCTCCTCCACGGGTGACTCCAGGCACCCAAGAACGGCGACGGGGACGACCACGACCTCTGGGAGCTGGGCGTTCGGGATGTTGGCGGTGGAATTCCTCGAGGAGAGTCGGGTCCAGGATGTCGTCACGGGGTATCCACGATCTCTCCTCGGGTCCGAACCCCTCCCAGTCCACTAGGTACTGGAGCTGGCCGTTCCGCCGCCGGGAGTCTAGGATTTCTTGGACTTGGTAGATGTTATCTCCAAGGATCTCTGGCGGGTCGGGAGGAGGAGGTGACTCCGATTCTGTGGAGGAAGGGAACAGGGGTTCAGTGTGGCGTTTGAGTAGGGAAACGTGAAACGAGGGGGCGATTCTGTAATGTGGAGGTAGGTTTAGACGGTAGGTGACAGGGTTGATCTGTGAGTGCACGGTGAAGGGCCCTATGTAGCGGGGACTCAGCTTCCTACTGGGCAGCCGGAGGCGTATGTCTCGAGTGGACAACCATACCTGGTCCCCGGGGAGGTAAACTGGGTTGGGTAACCTACGGCGGTTGGCATGTTCCGTATGCCTCCGTACTGCCCGCTGGAGATGGACGTGCGCTGAGTCCCACACCCTCTCGCTCTCTCGGAACCAGTGATCTACCGCGGGCACCTCGGAGGACTCTCCAGTCCATGGAAACAGAGCTGGTTGATAACCTAGAATACATTGGAATGGGGTTAGACCAGTAGAGGTTTGACGGAGGGAATTTTGCGCATACTCAGCCCACGGTAGATACTGGCTCCAGGTGTTTTGATGTTGGGAACAGTACGTCCGAAGGTAGCGGGAGATTTCCTGAATTTTCCGTTCGGTCTGCCCGTTCGTTTGAGGGTGATATCCGGATGACAGGCTGACTGTGGTACCCAGAAGTTGGAAGAAGGCCCGCCAGACCCTGGAAATGAATTGGGGTCCCCGATCGGACACGATGTCTTCTGGGAGTCCGAAGTTCCGGAATACATTGTGGAACAGTGCCTCTGCGGTTTCTAGTGCTGTGGGGAGACCTTTGAGAGGTATTAATTTGCAAGCTTTCGAGAATCGATCGACTACCACTAAAATTGTGGTGTAACCCTGAGAGGGGGGCAGGTCTGTGGCGAAGTCAATGCCCAAGTGTGTCCAGGGTCGGCGGGGAATAGGTAACGGTTGTAATTTACCTTCGGGTAAGCGGCGTGGGGTTGTGTTGACGGCGCAGACCGAACATCCTTGGACGTACCGTTCCACTTCCCTGCTCATGTTGGGCCACCAATATTTCTGCTGGAGGAGCGAGAGGGTTCGCCTGCTGCCAGGATGTCCTGAGCCGGGGGACGTGTGCGTACTATCCAACAGAAGGGGTCTGAGACGGCTTGGGACATAGACACGACCCGGGGGAAGCTCCGGTGGTGCAGGTTCCTCGAAGGTGGCGGCCCGTATATCTTCATCCAGCTGCCATAGTATGGGTGCGAGAAAGACAGATGGGGGTAGAATTGGATCAGGATCGTCAGAAGTAGGTTCAGGTGAGTGCATACGTGATAGGGCGTCTGCTTTGGTGTTTTTATGGCCGGGTTGGTAAGTAATGTTGAAATTGAATCGGGCAAAGAATAATGACCAGCGAGCTTGGCGGGCATTTAGTCTCTTGGCGTGCTGAATGTACTGGAGGTTCTTGTGGTCGGTTATTACGGTGAAGGGGAACTGGGCTCCTTCCAACCAGTGCCGCCACTCTTCGAGGGCGAGCTTTATGGCCAGCAGTTCGCGGTCTCCAATTCCATAATTCTGCTCAGCTGGGGTGAGTTTTTTGGAATAGTACGCACACGGATGGAGGGATCGGGGTTCATCAGACCACTGGGACAGCACAGCTCCTACGCCCACGTCCGCCGCATCTACCTCCACCACGAAGGGCCTTGAAGGGTCGGGGTGCTTGAGGATGGGAGCGGTGGTGAACATTTGCTTTAGACGGTCGAAGGCTTGCTGAGCCTCTGGAGTCCACTGTAGTACCCGGCGTCCTCCCTTTAAGAGGGAAGTGAGTGGAGCCGATAGGAGGCTATAGTTCTTTATAAAGCGTCGGTAGAAGTTAGCGAAGCCTAAGAAACGCTGAAGCTCCTTCACCGTCTTGGGCTCCGCCCACTTGGCCACTGCGTCCACCTTGCCGGCTTCCATGCGAACTCCCTCCGCAGTGATCACGTATCCGAGAAAGGAGATGGAGGGCTGATGGAATTCACATTTTTCTAATTTTAGATAGAGTTGGTACTCACGGAGGCGTTGGAGAACCTGACGGACGTGGTCTTGATGTTCTTTGAGGTTACGTGAGTAAATGAGGATATCGTCAATGTAGATGATTACGAATCGATGGAGGTAGTCGCGGAAGATTTCGTTCATGAAATTCTGAAATATGGAAGGACTGTTAGCCAGGCCATAGGGCATCACCTGATATTCATAGTGACCGGTGGGGGTGATGAAGGCGGTCTTCCACTCATCTCCTTCTCGGATACGGATCAGGTTATATGCACTGCGGAGGTCGAGTTTGGTGAAGACGCGGGCTTCCCGTAGTTCCTCCAAGGCAGCTGGCACTAGAGGAAGTGGATAGGCGAATTTCACCGTGGCGTCGTTGAGCACCCGGTAGTCTATGCAAGGTCTGAGCCCACCATCCTTCTTGGGGACGAAGAAGAAACTGGATGCTGCTGGGGACGTGGAAGGTCTGATGAACCCCTGTTGGAGAGCCTCCTGGATGTAATTCTCCATGGCTTCCTGCTCAGGACGTGAGAGGGGGTAGATCTTCCCGTGGGGTAGTTTGGCGCCTGGCAGCAGGTCGATACTACAGTCCCAGGGCCGGTGCGGTGGTAGTTGTGTGGCCCGTTCCTTGCTGAAGACATCGGTGAAAGACTGATAGACGGGGGGAATGGCGGTGGCGGATTGAGTGGCAGGGCTCTCTATGGTGGTGGCGTGCAGAGGGATAGGACGGTATGGAGACTCGGCATCTGACGAGGAAGGACGGTAGCCGTGGCTCTCACACGTCTTGCCCCACTCCAGGACTTCTCCTGTGCTCCAATCTATGCGGGGTTGGTGCTTAATGAGCCATGGTCTGCCCAGGATGACATCCACGTTGGCTCGCGGGAGTACCAGGAGGGTCAGATGTTCACGGTGGTTGTGTTGGGAGACGAGGGTCACTTTTCTGGTCCGGCGAGATATCTTACCATCGCCCAATGGTGAGTTTTGGATTGTGGTAATTTGGTATGTGACCTCATTTTGAACGGTGGGAATTCGATGTTTAGCAATGAAGTGTGATGAAACAAAATTGCCAGCCGCTCCGGAATCCACGAGCACATAGATGGGGAGAGTACGAGAGTTTACTATTAGTTCAGCGGTAATATGGGGTAAGAGAGACATGGCCGGAGTAATAGATACGGTACTCACCATTGGACGAGGCGGGCGGACTGGACAGGCACTGATGAAGTGAGAGGCTTCTCCACAATATAGGCACAGACGATTATTAATTCGTCGTTTCCTCTCCGCAGGATCCAGGCGATAGGAGTCAGTAATCATAGGCTCTTCCGCATCTCGTTGGGGTGACGGTGTTCGGAGTGGAGGGAAGCTGGGTACAGACTTTGTAGAAGGACACGCTGAGAGATGTTGAGAAATGCCTACTGCCTTCTTAATAAAGGTTTCCAGCGGCACGTTGTCATCGTAAATAACCATATGCTTGCGGATCTGGGGTTTAAGCCCCTTACGGTAGGCTGCTAGGAGAGCTACTTGGTTCCAACCACTGGTGGCCGCTAGGGAGCGGAAGCGCAGGGTGTATTCATGGATATTGGACGCACCTTGATTCAGAGTGATCAGTTCGTCGTGCACGGAAAGGGGAGTGAGCGCAGCTCCAAACACGTCCTTGAAGTGGGCAACGAAAGCATTATAGGAGATTAAAGCGTCGCTCCGTGAATTCCAGAGTGCGTCTGCCCATTGGAGTGCCTGTCCAGTGAGGAGGGAAATCATAAAAGATATTTTAGAAATTTCGTTAGGAAACTGGTGTGCGTTGGCTTCAATATAGAGGGAACTTTGCAGGAGGAAACCATTGCAACCACCCGGGTCTCCGGAATAACTCATGGGGCGAGAGAGGGGCGTGTTGGAAATCGTCGTTGGAGCAGCAGGTAGAGATTGACGAAGGACGTTTACCATATCCGCAAATGGATCGGGGGTGTCTTCGGTGATAGCGGCGCTCGCCTCCATGAGTGACGCGGTGAGTTAATATTTTAAGGGCTGGTATCCTGTCACGACCACACACAAAGGGAGAAGGTGAGTATCTTTCAAGGTATTTATTAACAAACGTGCACAGTTCAACACACGTGCAATCAGGTGAGTAAAGGTCTCTGTGGTCAAATCTTCAAACAAACACAACAGGTGAGTTCAAGTTCATAAGGATCATAGCGTTAGCAATAGTCACTTCCCTCTAACACGATTCACGTGTTTCACAGGAGAACATCAGAGCAATCCACGAGGAGCACAGGAGAACATCGGAAGAATCCACGAGGAGCACAGGAGAGATAACAGGAGGGGGAGAAGATCCACAGAGAAGCATCCATGCAACTTCGATACCAGCCGGTGAGTGAGTGGCAGAGGTAGGTATATAAAGGGTGTGGTGATTGCTGGTGCAGGTGACGGTGATTAGTATTCTGGTGATGGTTCACGGGTGTGCTGTGGTGGTGATTGGCTGGTTGGTGGAGGATCGTGGTGATTGGGGCTGAGGGATCGTGCAGAGGGTGTGACAGTCTGTGCTCTTCCATGGTTTTAAAATCGGTTAAGATTTGAAAATCGTCTAGTGTGTGCAAACAAACTTTGATACTATATTCTAAACAGGTCATTTACTTTTCCTATACTCGTAAGTTACAAAGGTGGGTTTTTCCATAAATGCCATGTGAAGAACATTTTAAAATTCTAAAGAACCTGTTTCATAAAGAAATAGAAAGGTTCAATGGATAATTTTTCACCCACTGTATAATAGGAAGATTCAGATGCAGGGTTAGTTTCACACTAAAGAAAGGGAAAAAAAAACAATCTGAACCATGAAGAAGAAATAGGTTTTGAAGGCCGAGGAGATTGTGGTTATCATCCTCTCAGATGCTTGAGATGCCTTTTTTTTCTGTGGTAGGTAGGAAAACGCCTCTCTAGAAGGACTCAGTCCAGCATTTCTTTTCTCTTCCTGTCCTACAGCCCAACAGGAGCTGCCTCCCGGTGTTTTTCAGCCCTCCCTCATGCTGCAGGCTAGCTTGTTTTGGCTGCAGCTGCTGAGAGGCAGACTAAATAATGTGATAACGCGCCGCTCCACAGTTGCGCCTTGTGCTGCCAAGACCCGCCACTGCTCTGGACATGCAAATCACTACAACCGCACAACACCTGCAAATCAAGGCTAAGTTGTCGAGAAACAAAACAAAACAAAACAAAACAAAAAAGACGGCGCCTTTTGTGCATGTTTTCCCATTTTTTATCTGTGAAAGATAGCGGCCGCTGTGTTGGAGCAGACATAAATAAGAGCCGAGTATAAAAGGGAGAGCATAGTGCCTACGGGGCCCGTCAATCATCGTAGGCTTCGGAGCGCACGCGTTATGCGAATGGCCCCTCTGTGACTCCTATTCCAGCCCTACCTTAAAATCACTTTCCTCTTCCGATGACGAAAGAGAAAAAGAGACGCCTGTGCTTCTCGCCGGGTTACGGTGTTATGTTTACTCTAGCGGTTAAACTCGCAAAATGTTATGTCATTTACTGGCTGAGCCTGTAAAAATGTGGTTTCAAGGCTTATAATCTTTCGAAAGAATGAACAGCTGTTTAAGCATTTCCTTCAGACGGACATGTGTCCTAATCCAAGCTTGTCCTCTGAAAGAGTGCACATTGTTCTTCCATGCGTCATTTTAGGCAGAACAACATGCTACTGTGTACAGAGCTAATCCTAATGCTAACCGCTTAAGCGTCGACAACACAATCAACGCTTTCTCAATGCTGGAAGAGGATCGAAATCAGCACTATAACCTCTATTACACCGCCCTTCTATCCCTAGGTTGAACAGCTCAAGCAAACCGCCAATCATGCCCTTCTCCATGACAACCGCTCTCTGGGTAAACATTAGCGTAATGATGGGGCTCGTAGCAGTGGGGCTGTATGAATGGGGACTGACAGGTGCGCCAGTTCATGTGTGAAGATGCACAAAGCTAATTGTGGGGCTAAAAATATCGCTAATGACAAAGCAAACCTACCATGAGTGGCTGAACAACATGTTCGCATATTCACTTGGTGATCAACACAAAAAACGGTGGGCTTCAATGTGACAAGTTAAAAAAGCTTTGACTTAAACAAACATAATGCCAAATGTGCAAGTCATGAAAAAGCATGGCAAAAAAAACTAGCAACTCATTTGCTCGGAACATTGCGAGAGGCCTAAAACTGTGAAATTCCTTGGTGTGGTCAAAGTTACCTCACGTTCTGAAACTTTCGGAAAGGAGTTGCGATTACCTCAGGGTGGGAATGTTCTAGATTAGATGCACACATACACTCACTAATCAGACTTTCTTCTTATCTACTCCCCGAAAGGGTGACATCACTGTCTGAGAGAGAAATGTGGAGCACAAACACTGTCTGAGAATGCTCACTCCCTTGCCATCCCAAACACTTGCCTTTGGAAGTGTGTGCGGGCGCCTTGGGGAGCGAGCGAGCGACTGGCAGAGAGAGATGGCATTCTGTCTGTCTGACATCTGCTGTTTCTAGAATCGTCAAGCCGTGAATTTGTTCACAAATGGCACGGTTGATCTGCTCAAATATTCATCAGAAACTTTAACGTTTTGATTCTTAAGGTGGATAATGTTTCCTGTATTTACACTGCCCTGCTGAAAAAATACAGAGTAAGGTGGTCAAGCTGGTTTTTTGTTCAAGTCATCCATCTTTATTTCTTCAGTTATGGTTTTTGAGGAAAACATTTCAGGACTTTTCTGGGAACCAAGGTCCAGTATGCAGCTTCAAAGGGCTCTACATGATCTCAGCCAAAGAATTATGGCCTTGACTAGTGAAACAATCAGTAATTTTCTAAAAAGATTTAATTTATAGACTTTAACCACAAATGCTCGTCTTCACGCGTTATATAGTCACGTTGGAAAGGTCATGCGTGACGTACACTCTTAAAAAGAAAAGGTGCTTTAAAGAGTTCATCACAGCAATGCCATAGAAGAACCATTATTGGTTCCACAAAGAACCACTGAATCAAAGGTTCTTTAAAGAACCATCTCTTTCTTACCTTTTCATAATCTGAAGAACCTTCTTTTGCCATAAAGAGCCTTTTATAAAACAGAAAGGTTCTTCAGATGTTAAAGGTTCCTTATGGAACCATTTAGAGAAAAAAAGTTATTCTATGGCATAGTGAAGAGTGTAAGCAGAAGTACTGACCCAGTGTTTACAAAGCGAACATGCAAAAAAAGTCAAAAGCCCTTTACAAAAAAGGTAAAACAATGATGAGTTATTCGTCCTATCCTACCTTTTTGAACCAAAGTACACAGACGAAAAACTAACCATGCGTGACCTTTACAGCGTAATTTTTCAAGATGTGAAGTCATGGGCGCACATCACAGAGCTAGCATAATATGAGCATTTGTTGATAAAAAGTATATAAATTTTATTTTATTTTTAAAGAAACTGCCAATGGTTTTACTAGATAAGACTCTTACTCCTTGGCTGGCATCGTATAGAAACCTTCAAAGCTGCACTGAAACCTGCTAATCCCCCACTATACGGAAAAAAAAACTGCTGGAATGCTTCCCTTAAAATCAAAACAACAAAAAAACATTTTCGACTGAAGAAAGAAAGACATGAACATCTTAAGCTTTTTCATGTCAGCCTATTATAGTAGTTGGTCAATTTACATGTCAGTCACATGGTCTTCTTCTTCTGTCTAAACAGTCAGGTTCTTTGTTTCTTTGTCAGAATAAGCTGTAACGTGGATCTTGACAGTCAAACATCTGGCTACACAAGACTAATCTAGATCATCTTGGACCAGCTAATGATCAGTTTGCAATATGTCCACGAGGTGCCAATGTGGCAAATCTACAGGGAAAAAGTTGAAATAAACACAATATAAACTGAATTTAATAAGCCTCAAATCCTCATTAAGGCACGCCGCATTGAATAAATCTTATCACACATTACAGAGGACAGAAGTGAAAGATGCCGGCTCCTTCTTCCAATTAAAGATTCATAGAGACAGTTTCCAGCAGCCCAGCATTATGTAAATCAAATTAAAGGGATAGTTCGACCCAAAATGAATATTCTGTCATTATCTATTCACCCTCATGTCGTTCCAATCTCTTATGACTTTACTTCTTTAGTGGAAAACGACAAGAGAAATACTGAAGAATATCCTGGCCACTCATTATATTACAGTCTAATGAAAGTAAATGAGGACTTGGTCTGTCGCACTCCAAAATAATGGTTAGTACGACTTAAAGGGATAGTTCACACAAAAATGAATATTTTGTCATTAATTACTCACCCTCATGTTGTTTCAAACCTGTCAGACCTTCATTTATCTTTGGAACACAAACTAAAATATTTTTGATGTAATCTGAGAGCTTTCCGAGCCTGCACAGACAGCAACATAACTACCACGTTCAAGGTCCAGAAAGGTGGTAAGGACATTATTAAAATAGTCCATGTGGCATCAGTGGTTTAACCGCAATTCTATAAAGCTACAAGAATACTTTTTGTGTGCAGAGAAAACAAAACAAAACAAAAAATGTCTTTGGACCAAAAAGGAAAAAAATACATTTGGTCCTGGTCCACTTAGCGTTCAGACTGCCATTTTTGACAGCAAACCTAAAGATTCCGAACCTAAAGGCATAGTGATATGTTCACAACCTGATTGGTCGGGTTGAATGATGTATAGCATTTTCGTGCTATTATGTTCAACATAATAAGCAACACTTGGGCTTACTGTATGTGTGTCGCATTTAGACTGCATTTAGACTGCTTTCTGCAAACAGACTATTTTGACGATACGACTGATTGACATTCATTTGCTGCTCTGATAGCACTTGCAACACACGAATACACTGCAGACTCACTCCTGCTGGAATTTCAAGGAAAATCATCAACACTATTATATCTCTTACACGTGTTTTATTGAAGTAAATACATTGTAATCATCTAAAATGCATGCACAGGTTGCTTTACTTCCTGAACAAGTGCACACTTGAGTCCGTGTTGCTTTCATATTCATGTGAACCGCACCACAGTTTGAGTGCAATTGAACTCAGACCACCTCCTTCAGGTAGTCTCGGGTTCGGTACCTCGTGCGCACCCGCGTTCGCATGACAGCTTTCACACTAGATAAACGTACCGAACTCTGACGTCAAACGAACCCGGGTATGCACCAAACGTGCTAGTGTGAAAGTGCCCTTAGGGTGTATTCACACCTGTCTTGTTTGGTTCAACTGAATCAAACTCAAGTTCATTTCCCCCTTGGTGCGGATCTTTTGGGCAGGTGTGAATACAGCAAACGCACTCGAGTGCTTACCGAACAACGGTACCGTTACAAACTCTGGTGTGGTTTAATGGATGAACCAAAGAATGGATGACCTTAAAGCATGTGTGTGGTTTTGTTTACAGTTTCTGGTTCACTTGCAAAAAGGGCAGCTGCACTAACAGAGCAATCCCACCAGAGTTTGTTTTAATCGAACCAAACACGACAAGTGTGAACACACTCTTAGGGTTTGTTCACACTTGTCATGTTTGGTTTGATAAAAAAAAAAAAAAAAAAAAAAAAAAAAAACTGGTGCAATTGCTCTGTTAGTGTGGTTCATTTGAGTAAGTGTGAACAATCCCATCTGGACCCTGGTGCGCACTAAACAAGCTGACTAAGACTGCTTAAAAAAAGATTGGGTCTCGGCCCGCTTCCAAGCGAACTGGTCTGGTTCAAATTAAATATGAACACAACACGGACCAAATACTTTTAAACGAACTAAAAACAGGAAGTAATGACAAGATGCGATGCTATGCAACGTGATTTCATGAAAGGAGTGTATCCAAGCAGTGTATCCAAAGCAAAATGAGCAGAGGGCAAACATGGAACAACGAGCAGTTAAAGTGCCTTTTATGAGCTCTTTGTGGTGAAAATGAAATCCTATACATTTAACAATGGGCGCGCTTAGACCTTAGATGGCATTAGGTGCCGTTTTAAGTCGAATGTGCTTTTTCCTTTTGTTTGGAGGGTTCGATATCTTTAGGTTCACTGTTAAAAATGCCATTGTGAATGCTAAGTGGACCAAGACCAAATGTATCATTTTCCATTTTGGTCCGGACCAAATGAACCAAACAAACCGAACAACAAGTGTGAACACACCCTTAGTCTGTATTCACTGCCATTCCCAAGCAAGAGCGACTGATATAATATTAAAAATTGTGTCTTTTTGTTCCACAGAAGAAAAAACTGAAAAATTTCAGCATCGGTCGACGTTTGTGGTTTTCTCGCATCCGTCTGCAGTGTATTCATCTGTTGTGTCAATTTGTTCATGCCACGACAGCCTCGAGAAGGTCACTCATCTAATGACGTCTGCGTGATATCTTTTGAATATTAATCAGTTTCTGTCCATCCAAGGGGATGAGTTCATTTTCTCTTTTCGTCGCTCCTCTGTGTTCTCCCCCACCCCCCTCAGCTGTGGAATATGAGATCAGCCTCTACACTGTACGCAGCCACCGGTGGCCAGATGTTCAATTAGCCTGTATTTCTGTTCGGAGCTTTGATGCTCCCCGCGCTGCTCTCCGGCCTCAGCGCTTTGTTCTCAAATCAGCCTAAGGATAATTTCGCCGCCCGCTGTGTAGACGACACACAACCTGGCACCTCACACCACACCGCTATTTAGGCTAGCTTGTTTATTATATACATACGTGCTTGGAAGGAAGGTGACTCGCCAAATGACGAATATAGAAATGCGCATTAGCTTTCTCTTTGTTGGTACCTCTTTCATGTATTGTGTGCCCTAGGCCTGGCTATAGGTGAAGCAGGAAGGAAATAAACAACTAGCAGGGAAGTGGGATTGCTTTCATGGGTTGCTTTATTCAAAGCACCACTCTTGAGCTTTGTGTTTGGATGGAGCCTTGATTCTGTTGTCTTCCTCTCGGCGGTTGTCTATCCAAGAATATGGAAAAGGCCCAATGCGCGACATACGGCCTGGTGCTCGCTGATGTTTCCAGCTTTGATTTGGTGCTGATTCCTGTGGCTTTTGTCCACCTGTCGCCTACAGTCTCTTCATCTAAAAGAGTTCTTCACCACCTGCACACAGCTCTGCCCACAGTGACTGTGGGGTTAAGCTTTCTCTTTCTATCCCACCTCTCAGATCAGGTTTTATTAGTTAGGGAGCACTGTGTAGTGTTCATGTTTGTGTTTGGCCGTGCACAAGATACACAATGCTTTCAAAAAGTGTGAAACCGCAGACATATATATGGTGTGTATATACATATATTTTCTGTTCAGTCTTAAAGCAATCAGTCTTAAACCTGTTGTTATACCGTCTGCACATGTAAGTGTCTCTCTTGTTGAGATGTTCCATTTTCCTTTCAACACTTCTTACACACACAAACACATACTTAAATTGTTTTGGCAGTCTAAGCCTCTTTTTCATTTGAAAAGGGCATAGATAAATATATTTACCATTCAAGAATTCAAGAATGAAGAAACAAATTCACCATCATACAGTATTAATATAGTATAAATGAAGTAATATTAACTTCAAAATCTAAGTATAAAAAGGCATAAAATCTTAAATATGCAAATTTATAGTAACATAATTTAACATGGCTAAAGCTATTTTCTGAAATGATCAGAAAATTGCTGTTAATGTAGCTCTAACTACAATACTCAGCCAACATTCACTTATGCCTTAGAGACACAAAAAGAGTAATTTGGGGAACAATAATAAGTTATGCCTTTTTTTATTAAAGGGTTTTATTAAAGCCATTAAATGTGAAATGAATTAAAATTCCATTCAATTAACATTAAAAACACTGCAAATTGATTTTTCTAAAGAACTGAAACAGATGTAGTAAAAGTGTGTATTTCCTCCAGTGTGATTTTGGTAAATATCAGTTTGAGCTAATGGCCGGTCACTACGGCAGCAACGACAGGGTTCTGCCCACTGACTAGACGACCTTCCCAGTGCACCTACACATAAACACTAATTAAGACACACTGAAAACAGAACCTACCGTTGACACACTCAAACACATCGCAACACCTCCCAGGTGTTCCATCGCCACGGGACACGACCTGTGGGGAAGTCCCCGCTGAGCACTGTGGGAAGGTGCAGAGGCCAGGCAAACACTCGCATCTGAGTAGAAGAGGGAGATAAACAGGGAAACAGAGAGAGAGAGAATTATGCTGGCGGGGGGCCTGTCATACCTAATTCATAACAACAAAACACTTTCTTCTGTCACTCTGCAGTTATTAACTTTCAGTACTGAAATAATACAGTATTAATACTCTGAGACACACTGGGAATTGAGACTCAGTGCTAAAATAGTGAAAATAATGTTTTTTTGGTAAATTGTTTTGCTGTAACCTGGATTATTAGCATAAAATAAGTGTGACAAGTGTAACCTGGAATGTGAGCATGAGACAGGTGTAGATCTAACCAATACTGTAACAAGTGTAATGTCTAACCTAGATTATGAACATGAACCGTGTAACATCTCACCTGGATTGCCAGCATGAGAAGAGTAACATCGAACCTATATATTCTAAGCACCAGATGGATGTAATGTTTAACCTTGATTGTGAGTGTGAGAGTAGATTGTGAGCATTAGACAGGTTTAATAGTCTAAATAAGATTGTGACAGTGAGACAGGTGTAACATCCAACCTGAACTGTAAGTGTGAAACTGATGAAACGGTTTAACTTGGGTTGTGAGAGTGAGACAGGTGTATCGGATTACCTAAATAGTGAGCATGAAACAGATGAAACATTCTAACTTGGATTGTGAGGGTGAAAAAGTGTAAAGCCTAATTAAGATCAGGATTGTGAACAAGAGATAGTTGTAACCATCTAACTGAGAGTGAGACAGGTGTAAAATCTAATCTGGATTGTAAGTGTGAAACAGATGAAACTGTCTAATTTGGATTGTAAGAGTGAGACAGGTGTAACGTCTATCCTGGACTTTGAATGTGAAACAGATTAAACAATCTTAATTTAGGTTGTGCGAGTGAGACAGGTGTACCATCTAATTGTGGTCATGAGCATGAGACCGGCATTATAGTGTAATTGGGAATGAGAGAGTGAGACAGTTTTAATGTCTAATTAGGATTGTGAGCATGAGACCAGTAATGGTATTCAGGTGTAACATCCAACCTGAATTGTAAGTGTAAAACAGATGAAACAGTCTAATTAGGATTGTAAGAGTGAGACAGGTGTAATGTCTAACCTGGACTGTGAATGTGAAACAGATGAAACAGTTGTAACTTGGGTTGTAAGAGTGAGACCGGTATAACATCTAATGAAACTGGGAAAGTGAGCAATTTTAATGTCTTATTAGGACTGTGAGCATAAGATCAGTGTAATGTTGTAACTGTAATAGGGAGAGTGAGATAGTTTTAATGTCTAATTATGGTTGTGAGCATGAGACCAGTGTAATAACTGGGATTCAGGTGAAACATTCAAACTGAACTGTAAGTGTGAAACTGATGAAATGGTTTAACTTGGGTTGAGAGAGTGAGACAAGTGTACCCGTCTTACTGGGATTTTGAGTGAGTGAGACAGGTGAAACATCTAATCAGGATTGTGAGCATGAGACAGGTGTAACTGTCTAACTGGGATTTTGAGAGTGAGACTGGTGTGTCGCATTACCTGAATAGTGAGTATGAAACAAATTAAACAGTATAAATTGGATTGTGAAGGTTAGAAGGTGTAACACCTAAATAAGTTTAGGATTGTGAACATGAGAAAGGTGTAACTGTCTAACTGGGATTGTGAGAGTGAGACAGGTGTAACATCCAACCTGAATTGTAAATCTGAAACAGATTTAACAGTTTAAATTGGATTGTGAGAGTGAAACAGGTGTCAAATCTAACCTGGATTGTAGGTGTGAAACCGATGAAACAGTCTAATTTGGATTGTAAGAGTGAGACAGGTGTAACATCTAATTGCGACTGTGAGAATGAGACCGGCGTAATAGTGTAACTAGGATTGGGAGAGTGAGACAGGTATAACATCTAATTGCGATCGTGTGCATCTGGGATTCAGGTGTAACATCCAATCTGAATTGTAACAGCTAACCTGGACTTTGAATGTGAAACATATGAAACAGTCAAAACTTGGGTTGTGAGAGGGAGACAGGTGTAAAATCTAATTGCGATTGTGAGCATGATACTGGCATAATAGTGTAAATGGGACTGGGAGAGTGAGACAGGTGTAACATCTAATTACGATCCTGAGCATGAGACCAGTGTAACGGCGTAACTGTAACATTCAGTTATGATTGTGAGGATAAGACTGGTATAACTGGGATTGGGAGAGTGAGACAGGTTTAACGGCTATTTAGGATTGTGAGCATAAGACCAGTGTAATGGTATAACTGGGACTGTGAAAGTGAGACAGGTGTAACATCCAACCTGAAATGTAAGTGTGAAACAGATGAAACAGTATAACTTGGGTTATGAGAGTGAGACAAGTGTAAAGTTTATTTAGGATTGTTAATTAGGATGCAACATCTAATTACAGTTGTGATCATGCGACTGGTGTAACACTGTAACTTGGATTGTGAGAGTGAGACAGGAGTAACATCCAGTTACAACTGTGAGAATAAGACTGGTGTAATGGTGTAACTGGGATGGGGAGAGTGAGACAGTTATAACATTAAGTTACAATTGCGAGGATAAGTCTAGTGTAACTGGGATTAGGGGAGTGAGACAGGTGTAACATTCAGTTACGATTGTGAGAATAAGACCGATGTAATGGTGTAACTAGAACTGTGAGAGTGAGAAAGGTGTAACATCCAGTTATAATCGTGAGGATAAGACTGGTGTAACGGTGTAACCGGGTTTGGGAGAGTGAGACAGGTTTAACGTCCATTTAGGATTGTGAGCATAAGACCAGTGTAATGGTATAACTGGGACTGTGGAAGTGAGACAGGTGTAACATCCAATCTGAATTGTAAGTGTAAAACAGATGAAAACTTGGGTTGTGAGAGTGAGACAAGTGTAACTTTTATTTAGGATTGTTAATTAGGAATCTTATTACGTTTGTGAGCATGCGACTGGTGTAACGCTGTAACTGCGATTGTGAGAGTGAGACAGGTGTAATACCCAGTTATGATCATGAGCATAAGACTAATGTAATGGTGTAAATGGGATTGTGAAAGTGAGACAGACCTGGACTGTGAATATGAAACAGATGAAACAGTGCAACTTGGATTGTGAGAGTGATACAGGTGTAGCATCTAATTATATGTGTAAGCATGAGACAAGTGTAACAGTGTAACTGGGATTATGAGAGTGAGACAGGTGTAACGTCTAGTTAGGATTGCAAACATGAGACTGGTGTAACGGTGTATATGGGATTGAAAGAATGAGACAGCTGTAACTTCTAATTTGAATTGTCAGTGCAAAACTAATCTACATTGTGAGATAAGACAGTTGTAACGTCTAACCTGGTAGGAAGGGTGCAGCAGCCGTCTGCTGTCAGTCTGACTTGAGTCTCATAGCTGTCTGCCGGACACTGGACAGGCTTCACCGGTGGACACTCTACTGTGCTGCAGTCTACACTGAACACTTAACACAAAACAAGACATAAAACATTTATCACTCCTCATCAAAACCTCTAATTAGCACACCTCATCAAACTTTTACCCTGTTACAGTACACCATAAACTTCAACACACACTGTTTTTAGTGCTTAAGACATTTTAAAATGTAGGTTTATTGTCAAATATTAAAAAAAGTAGAAAAAAACATTTGCAGCAGGTTATCATCAACCAGATGCAACTTATGATTTCCATGACATATTATGAATAAGATAAGATTAAATTAGAAATCTGTCTTAAATACATGTTTACTTTTTATGTAAACTTTGTTTTTCAGAAAACTGTCATTTACAAAAACAACCCCAATGCATATGTGCCTCTGTCTCTGGAAGCAGAACCACTCATGTATTTTCCACAGCCCATGGCTTTCGCGTGTCTCAAAGGCTTTGGCAAACTCCCAAATCACGAAATCGCTCTCTTTAGTGTATTGGGAAATGAATTACTGTTGTTTTTTTATGTCATGTCGAAGCCAAGTGCCTATCTCTGCTCAAGGCTACCATATTGCAGCAAAATGCAGCATGACAGAAGAAGATATATTAAAATTAAGGTACTATGACAGCATCTTGAGATAACCCGCAAAGAATTCAAATCTATCACTATCTGGTTCCTGGTGTGGATTCCCAAGACTCCATAACAATCCATCTATTGCTCAAGCAGGGAAAAAATTTGGATGTTACAAGAAAAGTTGACACTGCTTGCTTTTTTTATTTTAGAAAAACCAACATAGAGCAATATTTCACCCAAAAATGAAAATTCTGTCTTCATATCCGCCTTATTTTTCCTGTGAGTGGGCACGGCCATTTGTAAATTGAATGTGTCTGGCTTTTCGGTTTCATCCGCTTCCAACTGTTTTTACCTGTACAAAACTAGTTTTGCTGCTTGATATTGCAAACTAGTGTGTCTTATCATATTATTTTTATGTATTATCCTAATTATGAACACAATGGATTGTAGTGCAAACAGTTTTACCATTTACTACACTTTGTTATTCTTCCATCTTCCTTCTGCATTGAAAAATAAGGTGAATGTCGTTCCAAAACATGTATGTTGTTTGTTTAATGGAACAGAAAAGTTGCAGCTATTTGAAGAACCTTCACACAGTCATTTCCATACAATGAGGGATGTCAGAAATGCACATGATGGACAGAATTTCCATGTTTTGGTGAAATATTCCTTTATATCATGCTAGAGCAGGCTGGTTTAAACTGGTTTGGTTGCTGTTCTCCAACAAAACTAGACTACACTCTTAAAAATAAAGGTGCTTTACGATGCCATAGAAGAACCTTTTTTTTGTCTAAATGGTTCCATAAAGAACCTTTAACATCTGAAGAACCTTACTGTTTCACAAAAGGTTCTTTGTGGCGAAAGAAGGTTCTTCCGATTATATAAAGGTAAGAAAGAGATGGTTCTTTAAAGAACTTTTGAGTGAATGGTTCTTTGTGGAACCCAAAATGGTTCTTCTATAGCATTGCTATGAAGAACCTTCTAAAGCACCTTTATTTTTAAGAGTGTAGTGGAGTTAGTTGACCTACACAGTGTATCATGTGAAGCTAGTATCAAGTTTACCTGGTTTGCATTCGTAGAGATCACAGCACTCGCCAGGTTTGCCTGAACTCTTGGATACCAGGATGTTGAGATGCCCGGGCTGGCAAACTTTCCTCAGACACCCAGCTGGGCTACACACGCAGCGGCTGGGCAGGGGGCAACATTCACCTGGTGGAGCGTAGCCCTCAATCAATATGGAGTCCTCAGGGCAACGTGGTGAAAACTGCACCTCACATCTCGCCTTGGAGCAGTCCGGCCTTTCCTCTACAGAGAAAAAGAACACAAGTTTGTCATTTCTGATGTTCAGCCATGCTAAATAGTTATTCTTTTCTTGTGAGTAAAAACCAGCTAGTAAATAATGTTACTCTGCAGTAACATTATTAAGAACTGCAATATGGTTTAAATTGAATTGCATGAGAGCGATAGTCAGACAGTTGCCGATGTAAGTGACATGCACGATTCAAATCAAAAACCAAAACAATCTATTACAGAAAACATCTGTCAGGACTCACACTGCACATTTTCACCTTAAAACTCCATGTGGCGATACATATGTTGAATATTAAGCCTCCAAAGAGAAAATATGAGGTATTTGTCTTAGTTTTTTGTGACAGGCACTGTTTCACCAAGAGATGTGACACGTTGACATGCTGTTTGTCACATATATGTATTGAGAAAAACACATTGTCATAAGAAAAAAAAAAAGAAAAATTAATGATTTTCTCAAGTAAAAACTGTAATATTGCGAAATATTATTACAATTTAAAATAACTGTTTTCTATTGTAATATATTATATATTATCTTACATTTTTACTAACATTTTTGTATACTTTGGTTAATTGATTCTCAATTCACCTGGTAATAGCAGGTGGTTAAAAAGTAAATATACCCTGTATATATAATTTTTCAATTTCTTCCTAGTAATGAAAAGACTTTATAAAAGTAGGGCTGACTGACATTTCACTACCTTGAGCAGACAGACGATGAGCAGCTGCTTCACTCCCTTATTTTGAACTGAATATTGAACATGCAGGTCAAAGTCCAGCGTTTTATGAACACACTCAATTTGACCTTCCGTCATTCAAGGCATGATTGCTTTTATTTGTGCTTTACAAGAGAACAACAAGCTAACAAAGGAGGAAGGCAGAAAAATTGAAAAGGTGCATGGGAGAGACATAAAAAGAACCACAGAATAGAAAACTCATGCTGATGTGAATGTGAATGAATGGCAAATGTCAGCAGGAGAGAAACGGCTGGCATGCTGTAATGCTCCTGTTGCTTGTGTGCTGTCTGATAACACTTGGCGGAGGGGTGTGTAACAACTCCCGATGCGAAGCTACATGTTAAAACACAGGCGGCGATATTAATACAGCCACGATGTCTGGTTTATGTAAACAAAGCAGACTGATCTGGGCCGTATTGTGGAATGTCTGTCACTATATGCAGTCTTAAAGGGATGGTTCACCCTAAAATTTGGTAATCATCTACTTTCTTTTTATGCATCTGTGAACAAATGGACTAGTTCATAACACTTTGTGAAGCTTGACATCCATTCCTCTGGCTAAACAGCTAATTTTGTCTTCCATAGAAAAAAACAATCACTTACTGTAAGGTTATACAAGGGTGAACATATTAAATAAGTTATCAATGATTTCTTCAGAATCATTTTTTTGGTTGGAATGATGCTTTAAAGCTTCAAAATCCCAAAAGTATTACATTGCACAGTGGTTTTGTGTGAAAAACTTACTGAAATTTTTATATATATTCACCGTTAATCTTTTCGTCCAGTCAGCTGTTAAATGCTGTAAGTGAATCACTGAGTTAGAACAGAACAGTCTGATTCAAGTTTGGTTTTATGAACCGAATCATTGAAAAGAATGGCCTCAAAGGACTATACTATTTCCCCTATTAATGTGCCAAGGATG
Organism: Garra rufa; assembly: GCF_049309525.1. NCBI lineage: Eukaryota > Metazoa > Chordata > Actinopteri > Cypriniformes > Cyprinidae > Garra > Garra rufa. Next base: position 32,144,036 of record NC_133381.1, on the reverse strand, counting down.
TATGGTTTCAAAAGACTTGAAAAATGTTCAAATTTCAAAAGTTGCATGTACCACTTTAATGGCACTTTTATGTTTTATGTCTGTTTTTAAACTTGTAAGTTTGAATCTCCGTTCACGGTAATGAATGGAAAAGAGCGACCTTCACAATTTTCAGAATTTCTCCTTTTGTGCTTCATGGGGGAAAAAAAAAATTAAAATTATATAAGGGAGAAAAAGTGATTGATTGATTGATTTCATAAAGTTTTCAAGCTTCAAAGCAAATTATATATATATATATATATATATATATATATATATATATATATATATATATATATATATATAAATATATATATATGGTCGATATAGTTGAGGTTACACAATCTTTCCTTTTACTCTGAGCTGTCAAAAGCCACGAACGAATCACTAAGTCACTGAGTAAGTTATCAATCATCTCTTTAGAATCATTTTTGGTTGAAATGATGCTTCCAAGCTTCGAAACACTAAAAGTATTACATTACACAGTAGTTTTGTGTGGAAAAACCTCCTGAAATTTTAATATACTGTATATTCATTCTTTTCCTCCGGTGAGCTGCAAATGAATCGCTGAGTCAGAACAGATCAGTCTGATTCAAGTTTGGTTTTATGAACCAAATCATTGAAAAGTCTGGCCTTAAAGGATAATACCATTTCACCTATTAATGTGCCAAGGATTTATGGTTTCAAAAGACTTGGAAAATGGAGTTGCATGGAACATTTTCGTGGCACTTTTTTGTTTTATGTCCATTTCACTTGTAAGTTCCAGTGCCCATTCACGGTAATAAATGGAAAAGAGCATCCTTCACATTCTTCAGAATTTCTCCTTTTGTGCTTCATAGAGTAAAAATGCTTGTTTTTTTTTTTTACCAGGGTGAAAAGGTGAAAAAATCTATCTATCAATTTTCTTAGGTTGAACTGAAGCTTTAAAGCTTCAAAACAAATGGAAAAAAAATTGGTCAATATAGTTGAGATTAATCAATTGTTTGTGTAAAAATAAAAAAAAATCAACTGAAATATCTAAGTGGTCACTTAAATTAACATTAAGTAACTTAAAATTTCAAGTTGACTAAACTAAACATTTTAAGTCAGCAGGGTAACATTATTTTAAGTTGAAACAATATATTTTTTTAAAGAGTTGCATGGACCATTTTTATGGCACATTCATGTATTTTAAGTCCATTTTGAAGCTTGAAAGTGTGAATGGAAAAGTGTAACCTTCACAGTCTTCAAAATTTCTCCTTTTGCTTTCCATGGAGGAAAGAAAGTTATATATCTAGATCAATGTGAGTGCGAGTAAATGTTGTCAATTTTCATATTCAGGTGAACTATCCCTTTAAAGGACGTCCAAACCCCTTCCCTCATAAACGCAAATATGTAATGATCAAACAATTGCTCTGAAATGATGACTAGCAAGAAAAAAATGCACCGCAGGGCAAAAGCACTGACTTTGTTGACTGAGGTTACATACTACGCAAGCATTACTCTGACACTGATTAATTAGCTGCTAAACGTATTAAAGGAGATGTACTCAAGCCATTAAACACATTGTTCACCGCTTTGTTTGATCTTGTGGAAAAATTACATCTGATGTATGTAATGCATGTCTTACAAAGAGGCTATGGCCTATTATTGGCTTTTGATGTGTTATGATGTGTTAGGAGAGGAGAGTCCTCCATAGAGGTATTCTTCTTTGGAGAGAGAGGGTGTAATTACCTCAAATGATAGACAGAGAAAGAACATAATGCTTGTGAATTCACAATAAGAGCAGTGAAGATAGATACCTCTTTAAAAAGCTCCTCATATTTAAGCACTGTGTTTGTGTGTCATTATACAAGCGCCCAGGCTTTTTGTTCTCACTGAGGATTTAAGGACAATTATGACGGCATTATTTTTTGTTTACTGCCAATTGCCACTTGAATGTGAAATGACTTGGTGCACAAAGATGCGATGGGTGAAAATGAGACGAGAGTGAATAAGTGACATTGTAAAGTGTCAGATGAGACATGAAGCAGTCACCAAATGAGACAGAATATCACAACACCTGCAGTGATGGATGTGACATTTCATTTTACAAATGTAATGCGCAGTTGAGGTCAAAAGTTTACACCCCCTTTCAGAATCTGCAAAATGTTCATTATTTGACTAAAATAAGAGGGATTATACAAAATGCATGTTATTGTTTATTTAGTACTGACTAAAATAAAATATTTCACATGAAAGATGTTTACATATAGTCCACAAGAGAAAATAATAGTTGAATTTATAAAAATGGCTCCGTTCAAAAGTTTACACCCCCTTGATTCTTAATACTGTGTTGTTACCTGAATGATCCATAGCTGTGTTTTGTTTAGTCATAGTTGTTGATGAGTCCCTTGTTTGTCACTAACAGTTAAAAAACAGTAAAGAAATTTTTTAGGTCACACAAATTCTTGGATTTTCCAGCATTTTTGTGTATTTGAACCCTTTCCAACAATGACTGAGGGACTCACATGCAACTATTACAGAAGGTTCTCACTGATGCTCCAGAAGGAAGAACCATGAATTAGGAACTCATTTGAAGATCAGGGTAAATTCAACTTATTTTGTATTTTGGGAAAGTGCAACTATCTATTGTAGCCTCTGAAGGGCAGTACTAAATGAAAAAATATTATATTCAGGCAAAATAAGAAAAATGTACACATCTCCATTCTGTTCAAATGTTTTCACCCCTGGCTCTTAATGCATGGTATTTCCTTCTGAAGCATCAGTGAGCGTTTGAACCTTCTGTAATAGTTGCATATGAGTCCCTCAGTTGTCCTCAGTGTGAAAAGATGGATCTTGTTGGAAAGGGTTCAAATACACAAAAATGCTGGAAAACCAAAGAATTTGTGGGACCTGAAGAATGTTCACCTGTTTTTTAACTGTTCAGGACAAACAAGGAACTCATGAACAACTATCACTAAACAAACAAACAAAAAAACACAGCTGTGGATCATTCAGGTAAGAACACAGTACAGTATTAAGAATGTAAGGATGTAAACTTTTGAACAGGGTCATTTTTTATAAATTCAACTATTATTTTCTTTTGTGGACTATATGTAAACATCTTTTATGTGAAATATCTTATTCAGGTCAGTACTAAATAAACAATATCATGCATTATGTATGATCCCTATTATTTTGGTAAAATAACTACCATTTTGCAGATTCTGAAAGGAGGATGTAAACTTTTGACCTCAACTGTACATATCAGGCACTTTTATGGAAAGGAACTTGCAGTACATTTAGAGTATTTTTTTATTAGCACAGTATGTGTGTGTTGCTTGGGAATTGAACCCATGACCTTGTCGCTCTTGATGTAATGCGTTACCAGTTGAGCTACAGACAGAAAATTACACAGCAAAATTTTCATACTTCATAGTGAACAAAATTACAGGAGTTCATTTAAAGTTCATATGTTTATATGGGTCTCCAAGTTGCCGTTTAAACATTTTCTGGGAAACCACCACAAATGAAAGCTCCTCCATCGCCTTTCATCATCTGTACTTTCCTCATTTCTTTCCTCTCAAAATATTCAACAATCCCCCACACATCAACAAATCTATCCTTCAGCTTTAGTATATGTGTTCTCTCTCTCTCAAGAGTGCACTGCTGTAGATAAACAGCCTTTAATTTGGTTTTATACTCGGAGCACAACCCAGTGTTGATCCACAAAAGCCTCGCTGTGTACTATACATACATCTAACTTGGGAATATTTTTACCCCAACAGGATTGTGGGAAATGCCTCAATCGACTTCCCCGTAACTGTTGTGTGCGGAAAACATTTAAGAACTTATTATAACCACAAAACACACTGCTATCAACACTCACTGATATCGACTATGGTTGACCGGTCTTAAGGTTGGTTTTGGTTCACTTCACATCGATCGGATCAATGTTTTTAAGTCAGCCAAATGTCCATCTGAATATGTAGGCTGCAGCTCTGGTGCTGTAAAAGGGATACATTTAACATAACTTTACGAGTTGGCCTGCCCATCCAGTCCGGATAGTTAATGGTAAACATATTTTGGCTTGCTGTCCTTAATAGAGGCTCGGACCCGAGGCTCAGTTTGAGCGCCAAGTTCAACACCCCCATTACGGTATTACCTAGACCAGGGGTTCCCAACCTTTTTTACTCCGGGGCCCCCCTCCTTCTCCGGTCAATTTTGCAAGGCCCCCTATGCCTGACATGTCCTCTTATACTGTACTTTCGCAGTAAAGAGAAACGTATTTATTTTTAAACCTTTTTTATTAACCAAAACATTTGTTTTGCCTTATTATTATTCTACTGCATGTTATAAAAAAACTCAAAATTCAAAGAAACTTTAAGTTAAAACTTCAAATATACCCGATAATTTTTAAAGAAACCCTCTGCTCAATTCTAACTTTTTAAAATGTATATATATATATATTTATATACTTTACATATATATATATATATACTTTACAACTTCAGAGTACTTTGTCTTAAATAAGTGAACCTGCCGTACAACAGGGAGATATCAAAAGACCACTAAACCTACCCCTTTGAACTTGACTGACTGAATAGCTACTGTTTGTATCCATTAAACAATTAATAAACAAATTCAAAATACAGCAAATACATTCTAAATCTGTTGAAACATCGATGTGAAGGTTTGACGAAGACGGGATCAGTGAACTCTGTCAGTGCGCGTCTGATGCTCATAAACACCGAGCCTCACTTCTCTTCTATGGGTAAGCATCTATTATAAAACACTCACAATAATTTGGACAACTAGGCAAATGTTTTGAAATGTCACGCAAAAATACGATAGGGATCAGAGTCCCGAGAGCGCGCATAGTTTGTGAATCATTAGCGGACTTATGCGTGTCTAATGTACGACTCTGATATACACGAGTGTTATACATTAGGTACGCGTAAGTTCGTTATTATTACACTAATCGTCTTTACCTTTACATTAACGCGACGGTTTGCTTCATGCATGCAGCCGAGAGATGTAACATTAGTTTGCGTACAACGTTTGAAAGTTTTGAGCCGCCATTCAGTCTGTATTTAACAGTGCAAAAGCTATCTAAAGCAATCAATCACAGAACACGAGAGAGGTTGTGCTTTTACTTTTTTCATTTAGCATATTAATAATGAAATTAAACAATTCTAGGATAATATTTAAATGAATTTTAAGTTATCTCGCGGCTCCCCTGGAGGATCACTGAGGCCCCCTAGTGGGTCGCGACCCCCCCGGTTGGGAACCGCTGACCTAGACGGAGAATAACAGTAATAGAGGAGGAGATGGGGAGGTGGAGGGTGACATGACTGAATAATTAGGCTCCTCCCAAACTTACATTTGGAACTTCATTTATTTGTATGATATACTAATATTATATAAAAAAAAAAAAGATTATTTATTATGTTATAGCCAATAACCAACAAATTGCAGAGGATTTAGAATGTCATAATAAATAAACAGACCATTAAAAGCACTACAAATAAATTAAAGTCAAACAGCATAAATGATATTTATCAACATTTTTATAGATTTTTTTTTAAATGTATTGACACTTTCAAATAAGTATGGAAGCTTGTTTCTGCCACTTTAGGAAAAAACATGCATTTAGAGCCACGGGGTGAAAACTTTTTGAATTTGAAGATCAGGGTAAATTTGACTTATTTTGTCTTTTGGGAAACATGAAGCTATCTTCTGTAGCCTCTGAAGGCCAGTACTAAATAAAAAAATTTAATATTTAGAAAAAAAAAATAATAAGAAAAATTGACACATTTCCATTCTGTTCAAAAGTTTTCACCCCCAGCTCTTAATGCATGGTTTTTCCTTCCGGAGTATCAGTAAGTGTTTGATTTTTCTGAAGAACAGCAGACAGTTTAACTGTTCAGGACAAACAAGGGACTCATGACCAACTATCACTCAACAAAAAAAATACAGCTGTGGATCATCATAGGTAAGAATACAGTATTAAAAATCAAAGGGAGGTAAACTTTTGAATGGGTCATTTTTATATTTTCAACTATTATTTTCTCTTGTGGACTATATGTAAACATATTTCATGTGAAATATCTTATTCAGGTCAGTACCAAATAAAAATAACATGCATTTAGTAAGATCCCTCTTATTTTGGTAAAATAATAAACATTTTGCAGATTCTGAAAGGGGGTGTAAACTTTTGACCTCGACCGAATGCAAGATCGCAATTACCATTTACCATTTACCAATTACCATTTTTATTTTATTATTCTGTGGTGGAAACAGGCTTCCATACAATCCTGCATAACAGAAATATTAAAGAAAAAAAAAACAATTGTTTTAAATTCTACAAATTATAATTAAAATAGATATTCATTTTCAGGTTTGCTAAATCTTATATTCAACAGTGCACTAGTCATCTGTAGACCATTATGATTAACCATCCAATTGCAAGACTGTACTATTATTGGGCCTTAATGGTTCTTACTAATTGCACCATGATGAAAGAAAAGGTGAGAAAAACACTTCCTCACAATGACCCCCTCCTTCACTAGGCAAGAGCTACCGCTTAGTTTCTTTTTCATGTTTTTTTTATTTATTTATTTTTTCTCACAGCCTTCGCTGTGATTTCTCTTTTGACAATGACAGCTGTTCACCACTGATCGCATGGACGTGGTTGCCAGGCATCTGCTGCTGAGATGGAAACAGATTGTTACATATAAATTCAATCTGGGAGCAGCCTCGACCCCTGGGCTTATCATACTTCCACCTCCTGAGATGCGACAGAGCACACATCTACAGCCTCTCACCATAATGAAGTCCAGAAACACGGCAATGTCCGTTTAGAGACCAGCTGGAAATCTACACAGTTCACGTCAATGACCGAAACAACGAGAAATAAAGTTCAGACACTGATTATTGTGCAATAAGGAGCTTGTTCATAATTTCAACCGATGAAAAGACCCACTGTGCATAATTATTGCCTATAGAAAAGCAGTTCTTCAAAGCACATCATCAAATCAGCCGTCATTGATGGAGACAGGGCTCTGGCTGAGAGCAGCAGGTTGGCTTGGCACTGTAAAGTCATTACTTGATATTCCACAGAGCCGGTGTAGACTGCAAAGTCCTATGTGGCCAGGGAGACCAGGGAGAAGGTGGCAGAGGAAAGCAAAGCCCATGGAGAATATGGAAAACTCAACAAACCGCAGATAAACAAGCAGACAGCTACCAAGTAATCAAACCCAGAAAGGCAGGTGTAGAAGGGCTTCAAAAGGAGCTTTAAAAACTCTGCTCTGGGTATGTCATTTAACACTTTACGCATACTTCTGTACTTGTGCACAAGCAAAAGCATCATGATACTGTTTGGCAGTCCTCACACTGTTAAATGTCAAGTATTTTCTCTGGTTTGGAGAACAAATTTCAATTCGTGATGGCTTCAATCTTGTTGTCTTGTTGTGGACCTCTATTATTCTCCGCCTACATCACAAATGAGTCAGCTAAGAAAACCCACGAAAATATTACATCACAGGCTTATGTCATGAACCGTGAGTTTATATCTCGCAATTCTGAATATAACTCACAATTGTACGTTTATATGTCACAATTTTGAGAAAAAGTCAGAATTGTGAGTTTATAGCTTGTGATTCTGACTTTATTTTCTTAGAATTGCGAATTTATTTTTCAGAATTGAAAACTGACTTCACACTATCACACTATTCTGAGAAAAAAAATCGCAATTGAAAGTTTATATCTGACAATTTTGAGAAAAAAAAGTCAGAATTGTGAGTTTATAGATTGTAATTCTGATTTAATTTCTCAGAATTGCGAATTTATTTTTCAGAATTGCGAGTTTATATCTTGCAATACTGTTTTATATCATGCTATTCTGAGAAAAAATTCAAACCGTGAGTTTGTCTCGCAATTCTGACTATAACTCGCAATTGCAAGATTATATCTCACAATTTAAAAAAAAAAAAAAGTCAGAATTGTGAGTTTATAGCTTGTAATTCTGACTTTATTTCTCAGAATTGTGACATAATTTTTCAGAATTGAAAACTGACTTTATATCACACTATTCTGAGAAAAAAGTCAGAACCATGAGTTTGTGTGTTGCAATTCTAACTATAACTCGCAATTGCAAGTTTATATCTGACAATTTTAAGAAAAAATTCTGAATTGTGAGTTTATATCTTGTAATTCCGACTTTATTTCTCAGAATTGCAAGTTTATATCTCGGAATACTGACTTTACATCATGCTATTCTGAGAAAAAAAAATCTGAACTGTGAGTTTATATCTTGTAATTCTGACTTTATTTCTCAGAATGGCAACTTTATTTTTCCGAATTGCAAGTTTATATTTTGCAATACTGTTTTATATCACGCTATTCTGAGAAAAAATTCAGAACCGTGAGTTTATGTCTCGCAATTCTGGCTATAACTCGCAAGTCAGAATTGTGAGTTTTTTTATCTTGCAATTCTGACTTTATTTCTCAGAATTGCGAGTTTATATTTTGTAATACTGTTTTATAACACGCTATTCTGAGAAAAAATTCAGAACCGTGAGTTTACGTCTCGCAATTCTGACTATAACTCGCGATTGCAAGTTTATATCTCACAATTTTGAGAAAAGAAGTCAGAATTGTCAGATTACATCTTGTAATTGTGACTTTATTTCTCAGAATTGCGACTTTATTTTTCAGAATAGCAAGTATAGGTCTCACAATACTGACTTTATGCATTGCAATTCTGGGAAAAAAGTCAGAACCGTGAGTTTGTATCTTGCAATTTTAACCATAACTCGCAATTGCAAGTTTATATCTCACAATTTCAGAAAAAAGTCAGAATTGTACGTTTCATATCTTGTAATTCTGACTTTATTTTTCACAGTATTACATGACAGGCTTACCTGAAAAAGAGCATTTTCTTTTAAATTTAAGTGTCATGTTATGACTTCTATCATTGTCATGAAAAATATTAGATACTGATGTTTTATGTAAATTTTATTCAACAGAATAATTTATAGTTGACCTTTTTGCAGTCAGTTGTTTCATAATCAGCTAAAACTGTTTTCAACAGTGATAATGATATGAAATGTTTCTTGAGCAGCAAATCAGCATATCGGAATGATTTCTGAAGGATCATGTGACACTGAAGAATGAAGTATTGATGCTAAAAATTCAGTTTTGCCTATGAATAAAAGAAATAAATAACTTTTACAATATATTAAAACATGAAACATTTATTTTACATTTTTATTTTACATAGCATGACTGTAACGCTGTATGTACAACTATTCATAAAGTGACATTCATATAATCTCTCAGGAAATCACTTACCTAAATAAGAATGTCATAAAAACAGTAAAATATGTTATATCATCTATTTAATATGGATTTATGCAATACCTGGGGCCTGTACCAAAGCCAGGGTTTTTCTTGCACATGCATTACATCTCGAAAGAAAAAGCTCCATCCCTGGATATCACAGTGCTAAAAACCGTAAAAAGCAGTTCGTTTTATCATATAAAAATTAATTTAGAACATCAGTCAAACTCTGATTTACCTTCCCACATGTAAGCGATCCATTTAAATGCAAAACGACAGAGAGAGGTTTGATGAAATGTAAATAAGGAAGGTGAAAGATCAGCCTTCTCAGCCTAAGGCAAACAAGAATGAGGAATGATTTGAGACGGTTCATGTTTTTCTTCACTGATGGAAGCTGCTCTGAAAGAAGGAAGGCACATCTGTACACAGTGTGCAGTTAAAGCGCATTAACACTGGAGTGAGTTTAGCCACGTTCCAAAACACAGTGAGCTGCCTTCACAGATAACATTTTAAGGCAGTGGTTCTCAACCTTTTTTGACTTCACATGGACTATTTTAACTACGTTTTTACTAACTTTTTAGGCCTTGAACAGGTTAGTTGCATTGCTGTCTTTGCAGGATCAGAAAGCTCTTGGATTTCATCAAAAATATCTTAATTTGTGTTTCAAGGATAAACGAAGGTCTTAGGAGTTTGAAACAACACGAGGGTGGATAATTAATGACAGAATTTTCATTTTTTGATAAACTCAAAAATAAAGTTTCTATTGGCATCTACAGTACTGTTCCATGAAGAATATCCATAGAAGCTTTCAATTGAAGTTCCCCTAAGACACTCACGAAAATAATTTCCTCTCATATTTTCACAGTGGATCCCGACTCAAACCAGCAGAGAGTACACATAAAGAGAAATGAATCAAAATGAGCTTTATAAAATTACTGTTGAACCACTGGTCACATTGACTATTTTAAGATGTCTCTACTAACTTTCTAGGCCTTGAACATGTCAGTTATGTTGCTGTCTATGCAGAGTCAGAAAGCTCTTCGATTTCATCAAAAATATCTTAATTTGTGTTCCAAAGATGACTGAAGGTATTACGGGTTTGGAATTAATGACAGAATTTTCATTTTTCTATAAACTCAAAAAAATTATTTTTATTGAATAAGAACATCCATAGAACCTTTCCATTGTACCGAAAGGTTCATTAGAGTGGACAAATGGCGCTTTTCCACTACACAGTACCAGCTCGCCTCGGCTCGACTCGGCTCGGCTCTGTTTGGTTTTCCACTGTGTAAAAGTTGTACCTGTACCGGCTTCCAGGTACTTTTTTTCGTACCACCTCCGGCGAGGTTCCAAGCGAGCTGAGGCGAGCTGAGGCGATACTAAAATGTGACGTGAAAACACAGCAGACTGCTGATTGGTCAGAGAGAATCGTCACTATTCACTGCGTCATCATTGCACGCGCCAGCAATAGTATCCAGAATAACCCCGCCATTTTTAAAAAGTTTGGCCAGAGATTGCGTGACATATCCAATCCATTACATATTATGGCAACTCGGAAGAATACGCCGTGGTCAAACGAGGAGGTGCAGACAGCGGGTGTGTGTCGCGTAGAAGATTACGTCACGGCAGTTTCTTGCAGCGTCGCTATGACAACCAGGTACTATTGTGGAGGTACAGGTACAACTTTTACACAGTGGAAAACCAAACAGAGCCGAGTCGAGCCGAGTCGAGCCGAGCCGAGGCGAGCTGGTACTGTGTAGTGGAAAAGCGCCATAATTGTCTTTAAATGATTCAAATGCTCTTCACATTTCACACTCAAACCAGAATGGTTCTTCTACAGCGTTCCCTGTGAAAATTCCCATTTGGAACTTTTATTTTTAAGAGTGAAGTCCCCCTAAGACACTCAAATGAATTTCCTCTCATCTTTTCACAGTGGATCCCGACTCAAACCAGCAGAGAGTACACATAAAAAGAAATGAATCAAAATGAGCTTCATAAAATTACGGTGGAACCACTGATGTCACAAGGACTATTTTAAAGATGTCTTTACTAACTTTTTAGGCCTTGAACATGTCAGTTACTTTGCTGTCTATGCAGGGTCAGAAAGCTTTTGGATTTCATCAAAAATATCTTAATTTGTGTTCCAAAGATGAACGAAGGTCCTAGGAGTTTGGAATAACATGAGGGTGAGTACTTAATGATAGAATTTTTATTTTTCGATAAACTCAAAAATAAAGTTTCTTTATTGGTGTCTACTGTTCCAAGAAGAACATCCATAGAACCTTTCCATTTTACAAAAGGTTCATTAGAGTGGACAAATTGTCTTTAAATGAATAAAATGCTCTTCACATTTCACACTCAAACCAGAATGGTTCTTCTACAGTATTCCCTGTGAAAATTCCCATTTGGAACTTTTATTTTTAAGAGTGAAGTTCCCCTAAGACACTCAAATGAATTTCCTCTCATCTTTTCACAGTGGATCCCGACTCAAACCAGCAGAGAGTACACATAAAGAGAAATGAATCAAAATGAGCGTACATAGATACAGCTCTCCGATGACTCATTACGGACGTTGGTTAATTGAGACAGTCAGAGAGAGCTCTTTACAGTCCAACAACTATCCACTCCACAATACCCTGCCCCCGGAGAACATCGCTGACACACTTCAACCAACCCATTACACACATCTGGCTTTGGAGGGCCTGTAATGGTCCACACATCTGTAGAGTGTGCGTGCCCAGCAGCGAGGGTGACTGAAGAACATGTATGCACCAGCGCACACACGCGTTATGCCACGGTCCACATTTGCTGTGTAAATCATTCCATGCTCAGAGGTGCTGTTAGCACATCATCATCACCGAGCATCCATATGGACACAGCAACACTTTGTCCCTGCGTCTCGTTTCTTTGGCAACCATTTACAAGTGTGTTTGGTGAGCCCTCGCACAGTGAGGTGCGAAACATCTTAACACGTTTTCAAGATGACCGTGTAAAACATTAGGCGGGATGAAAACGGTCGATGTATGAGGGCGAGATGTTTTGCTTTCCAAAGATGGTGAGAGTCCACTATGATTCAGTATTTATGAATGTGCCATTCTAGTATTCTAGTAACATCACGAGTGCTTCTGTAGCACTGATTATTTTTCTATCATTGTTACATGATTTAATAAGCAATTTCGCCTTCAGTCAAAGTGACTTTGCCTTTAATGACCAACATCTACAAATTATAGATGTAAATTTCAGTCATTATTTTTTTTTCTTTGTGCACAAATACTAGCTTTATTAACATTAAGCTTGAACCACTGATGTCACATTGACTATTTTAACAATGTTCTTACTACCTTTCTGGACCTTGAACGTTTCAGTTGTGTTGCTGTCTATGCAGGGTCAGAAAGCTCTTGGATTTCATTAGAAACATCTTAATTTGTATTCCGAGGATAAACAAACATCTTACAGGTGTGAAACGACATGAGGGTGAGTAAATAATGACAGAATTTTCATTATTGGGTGAACTAATCCTTTAATGTTTGGCTAATATACACAAATGCAGAATCAGTTTCCCAGACTTTTGTGATGGTTTACATTGCAGTTTTGAAAACTATGTTGTCAAGTTTATCTAACAACTTATAGACCATTTTGGAGTAGATGTCACAGTTACGTCACTTGCAGATGTAAAATAGGTAAAATCCATGGAATAAGAAAGAAAAAATATATATTTGTGCTTTTTGATGTCAAAATCGGAATGCAAATAAATTGTATAGAATACTGCCATAAAAGACGCGATTTAAAACTAAACGGAGACGTTTAAACGGACATACTATGGATGAAAACTGCTATGATTACTCTAAATTTAAGGCAAACATTTGATTTAAACAATAGGTCTACATAATATTCACATATTCTGTTCATAGGGGATGTATTGTATTATCCCTACAGTTACAGCATGAAATATTATTTAAACCTATTACCATTAACATTTTTACATTATATTTTTTTTCATATTTCACAATTCTGACTTTTTTTTCTCCTAATTCAGACTTTATAACTCGATTTAACTCAAAAATAGTGAGTTTGTCAATTCTGAGGGAAAAAAAGCCAGAAGTCAGGGAGTTGTTTGTCCTTATTGGAGTTGTGAGATATAATCTCAGAATTGCGAGAGTAAAGTACGAATTTTGAAATACGAAATCAAATTTACCTTTTTTTTATTGTTTTATTCCATGGCTCCATAGACTGACACTTGAAAAGCATAATATTGTGCCGCCAAATAGGCTCCGCCTACAAAAAAACGTCATCCCTGTTTCGGATCTATCCCACTATCTAACGTCAATTTTGTTGAATAACTTATTTAATTTATTGCTGAATGACAAGCTCTTGTAATATGCAGAAAACATTTTGAAAACGACGTCTAATCAATACGATCTATAATCTTTTTAAATCTAACTATTTTGTACTGATACTTGTAATTCTCTAGCCGTCAAGGCTATCTCTCCCGGGTTTTCTGCAACCATGATACATGCGCATCCCGAATATTTACAAACCTATAATTGGTCTATAGTAATGACACATTTTTGGCATTACAACACCAAAACCAATATTTGAGAAACTTGACGTTATGTTTTCATGGCAGATGGCACACTGTCACTTACACACTTCAACATTTTGGAATTAAAATGTGGTGTGAATCCTCTAAATGATCATTCTGTGACACTCCTGATGGCTGAAACAGTGCTAACCATATAACATTTTGGCATTTCACAACTGTAAACAAGAAACACAAATGCCAACAGTTTAACAGAAGAGACCATAGACGTATCATACAGTAGCTGGCAATTGTTAGCAAACAGTTGACAATGGTAGCATGTTGTGTTTGTGCTCATTAGCAGCTGTTTTTTAAATGTCGCATTTGAAAAAAAAAACAAAGAGAATATTGCTAAATACAGTTTCATAAGAAATGTTTATGTCCAGTAAATTCTCAATCCACCGCCCAATAACAAGTGTGGTGAAAAGTTAATTTTCTACAAGGCTATAGTTCAGTTCCTCTGGGGCTGGTTGAAAGATGGTTTGGTTGAGCAGACGATGAGAAAACGAGGCGTGAGCGAGAGTGAGAGAGAAAATTGAGGGGAGTTCAGGGACCGGTTTTACAGCCAGATAACTCGCCTTCGCTGTGTAAGCCACACACCCCAGTGAGCAGTTTACTCTCCATTAAATGACACAAACACTGACCCAGTGCCTGGTTTCGCTCACAATACAGGCTTCTTTACCAGACAATAAGCTCAACATTACAGTCCACTGATGGGGAATCAGTCAGCTAAGTGCCATTGAAAGGATTATTGCGGTTTTCTTGTAAGTACCTGCTCTTCGGGGTCTGTATCTACAAATAAGAAAGCCACATGAAAAAACTCAAGAAAATATGGAGGGCTGTCTGGTAGAAAAATCAGTTTTACACGTGTAATAGATGATTCTGCCAGCAGATCTTGAGGAGGATAGGGGAGTGCCGCCAGGTGTGGCTTTGCGCTCCACAAAAGCTCTATTCTATGACAATCTGGCCACCGCTGAGGAATAACGCCCAGCGCAGGGAGTGTCTGAAACAACAGTATGTCTGTCTGTCAATGCTGAGCTCCCATTAGCCCCATCAGCCGCTTTTTCATGGAGTGTTAGATTACAAGTCCCGTGGAGAGGACGGTTTGTTCGTTTGTTATTGGGTCTTTGGAGCTGACTGTGCTACACTGTGTGATACAAACTAGAAAAAAGACCAATCTTGACCCAGTAAGGCGCTAAAGTTGGGATTATTTGGTGTCAACAATGGGATTTTTGTTTGGGCACTTATCAGCCTATCTGACACTTAAAGGCACAATATGTACGATTTTTTTGATTAAAATTTCCAAAAACCACTGGAACAGTGTTATATGTTTTGCTGACTGTTCTTACATTATTCCAAATGTTTTGAAGAATGTTTAAATCCAGAGAAATAAGCTATTTAAACTAGTGGCTTGTCCCTTGTCTTTGCATCATAAGCACTGTTGCAAACAGAAGTTTCAACACGCGCAAATGTATGTAGTATGATACAACAGCGCTGCTTTGCCCCATATACAGTACGCATGACAGGAAGGAGCAGAAGAGCTCGTCTGTGGCATAATAAAAGTTTCGCTGCTTTCAAGCCATGTGCTGTGCTCGTCTCTCATTATCAATCATTCCAGCGGCCTTGTTTCACTTCCATTGCTTTCAGCCCCACACTGCTTCATACTACAGTGCCGTTAAAAAATCTTTAATACATTAGCTCATCCATGAACATGATTTCTTTCTGGGCCCCATCAGATTGCATTGGCTGTGGGGATGAAGACAACACTTAATCTCTGCGTCATCAAACTATGCCTTTGTTTTGTTGTTTGTTTTGAATATGCACCCTCTAGCAGGAAAAACGTACATATTGTAACTTGAATTTCACAAAAAAGGGGCGCTTTAATGGGAGTAAGTAAAAATTTTGTTTCTTTACTGTCAGTTTTTTCTTTATAACTAACTACTATCAAGGGGCAGTAGTTATTTGAAGAGATCTTGCTAGGAAATTTAGTTAGCCACCATCCACAAACCATTCATAAAGCGTTGTAGGTATACTGCACACAAAACGGCAAGAGCTTTTTCAAAACAGTAAGCTTTAATCGGATGGGCTGGTTTTTACACAACTTTTAAGAGTTACAGATCAAGTCAAGGTTGTGTTTACAAGTTCCCAAGCTGCTACCAATTGCTTCCAAGGAAGAAATAGACTAGATTTGACAAAGTTTGTGAGGTTCATGTTTTTAAAACTTTGATCAGTTTTGTTCGAGGCCTTTAGTAGTGAGTTACCTCAAGACTTCCTTGAGAACACCTGTTTATTCTACCTTAGTATCAGCCTCAGATGTCACACCCACAGACTGTTGGCTGAACGTCTGATACATATGGCTGACAAAATTGGAAACACTTCAAGAGTTTTAAAATCGTCATCTGATTGGTCAAATTCTATGACTTTCTGGGAGACGCGTGTCAAGTTCTTTAATGTTCCGCCTGGAAACAAAGATTGGTCTGTTATTGTGGGGACATTTCCACGCCCCTAAACATGACGCGGCACAAAAAGTAACGTGATTGGTTGCTTTACCTGTCGGTCATATGACCTCCTGTGCGGTCCTTGGCCATTCAAAGCAGCCAAAGTTCCCAGACCTTCTGCTGTGAGACTGAAGGTCTGGCTATGCAAGACTATTCATAGAGCGTTTTATGTGTACTGCACACAAACATCAAGAGCTTTTTCAAAACAGTAAGCTTTAATCTGATTGGTTGGTTTTTACACAACATTTGGGAGTTACAGATCAAGTTACAGATCAAGTCAACTTGTGTTTACAAGTTCCCAGGCTGCTACCAATTGCTTCCAAGGAAGAAATGTTGACTAGATTTGACAAAGTTTGTGAGGTTCATGGTCTTGAATCTTTGAAAAGTTTATCGAAGCCTTTAGTAGTGAACTCAACACTTCCTTAAGAACACCTGTTTATTCTACCTTAGTCTTAGCCTCAGATGTCACACCCACGGATCGTTGGCTGAACGTCTGATGCATATGGCTGACAAAATTGAAACACTTTAAGAGTTTCAAAGTCGTCATCTGGTTGGTTAAATTCTACAGACTTTCTTGGATATGTGTTTCATGTTCTTTAACAAAGATCTGTCTGTTACGACACACAACACAAAACAAAATGATTGGCAGTTTTACCTGTTGGTCATATGGCCTCTTGGGCCACCTTGGCCATTCAAAGCAGCCAAGGTTCCCAGACCCTCTGCCGTCAGTCTGAAGGTCTGGCTATGCAAGAATATTCATAGAGCGTTTTATGTGTACTTCAGACAAAATGGCAAGAGCATTTTTAAAACATCAAGCTGGTTTTTACACAACTTTTAGGAGTTATAGATCAAGTCAAGGTTGTGTTCCCAGGCTGCTACCAATTGTTTCCAAGAAAGAAAAGTTGACTAGATTTGAGTTGACTAGTTTGTGAGGTTCATGGTCTTGAATCTTTGAAAAGTTTTGTTTGATGCCTTTAGTAGTGAGTAAACTCAAGATTTCCTTGTGAACACCTGTTTATTCTACTTTGTTTTTAAAATTCTTTAAAATTTCAGATATGCCACTTACAAAAAGTCACATTTTGATGCACACTTAGATACATTTGACTGAAACAAAATTCTTTTCAAGTTTCAATTAAGCTTGCAAAATTTTAGAGATTAATTCGTCCTCAGCCTCACTGAAATGCTACGAAGTTTCGCGTTCAAAATCGAATGCGATTCATCCGAGATTTTGAACGTGAAATTGCGTAGCTTTTCAGTGATCTAAATACCGTGCCATCTGAATGCACGTGCATGTGATGGATATTTACTACTAATCACAAAACCGGCTTTACTGATGAGATACACATGACAATCGTATGCGATTTTTCGTGCAGCCCTACCTCAGACGCCACACTCATGGACCATTGGCTAAATGTCTGATGCATATGGCACACAAAATTGGAAACAGCTCAGGAGTTTCGAAGCCATAATCTGATTGGTTGAATTGTATAGAATTTCCAGAATTTATCGTTCCACCTGGAAACAAAGATGCTGTGGTGCCAAACCACCTCATGGAAGAACAAAACTGTCGTGACGTGGGACAAAACAAAATGTGATTGGTTGCTTTACCTGTCAGTCATATGGCCTCTTGGGCGGTCCTTGGCCATTCAAAGTGGCCAAGGTTCCCAGACCTTCTGCCGTCAGTCTGAAGGTCAGGCTACGCAAGACTATTCATAGCGTGTTGGCAAGAGCTTTTTTTTAAAACAAAAAGCTTTAATCTAATTGGCTAGTTTTTATACAACTTTTGGGAGTTATAGATCAAGTCAAGGTTGTGTTTACAAGTTCCCAGGCTGCTAGATTAGATTAGATTTGCGTTTCCATAAGAACTTTCTAATTTGCTCACAAAATTTTTAGTCAAATTTTGGTCACTTTAAATGCCACTTAGACACATTTGACTGAAACAAAACTCTTTTAAGTTGCCATGCTGGCAAAACTTTGGAGATGAATTGGTTCTGCATCCCGACTGCCAGGAATCATGTAAAGGCAACCAATTGGAACAGAGCTTGGCAGATCGAGAAAGCGCTGTCCAATTTTGAGTGGACTGTGGGCGATCTGTGGGCTGAGGCTAGGAGGCATTTAACTTTAGTGGATGAGAGCTTAAATCTCCACACTACAGCAACAAGCAGATCAACAACACAGTTTGCAGAGAAAAAATGCTGACCGAAGAGAGATTTGGCAATCTCCTGCACTGACAGACTGATAACCACTGCTGTGAGGAGATACTTACAGCCGATAGAGCGGATTAAAAATAGGCCAATGTTATACAGTGGTGTTCTGAGACCACACCAAACATCTGGGTTTACATTTGTTAAATAATGAAACTTTAACTTTTATTTTGACTAGTTTCCAAGGCAAAATTTCTTATTTTCCATGTAGTTTAAATTTTGAATAATAATAATAATAATAATAATAAAAAAATGCCTGGTGGTCTCAAACTTTTGAGTCTTACTATATGTGCTAAATGCTGAATATTGAAGCAGAATTTAAACACAAAAGACTGGGGAATGAATACCACTACAATCAAAGACCACACAATAGTTCTCTTCACCTGAGAACAACCCCAGGATTTAAATACACTTGACTGGTCTGTAACTAATTCAAAGCTGAGTGGTTCTTTAGAGCTGCATGTGCCTCGGAGGCCTAGCATGTGGCGCACTTTTCATTGCAGGTAAACGCTGAACACTCCTCCAGCAAACACTATCATCTCACTGACAGCCGGACCGCTGTCTCTTAGACGTTTGACACCATATCAAGTGGAAGAGAGAGAGAGCAAGATGTGGACAGACAAAAAAGAATAAAAAAAGGAAAATACTCAAGACACAGTGGGAGGCAGGAGATAGAAAACCGCAGCAAAACAGAGGCAGAGGATAGAGCGTGATAGATGTACAACACCACAAAGATAGCAAGAAAAGGAGAGGGGAAAAAAACAGATGGAGTGAGGTGACAGAAAAGAGAGGAACCAGACAGACAGGCAGAAAGAGATCTGCAGCTCTCTGGCCCATAGCCAGGCAGGGTGAGGATCAATCTGTCTCTGACTACGCCAGAAGTCTCTATGAATAATGCAGCCTCATTCCCAGGCGTAGTCCTGTCTGTAATCTGCATAGCGGGAACGATTTTACCCCCAGGTTGCTGTTCTGCACAATCACCGCCGGCCTTTGTTTATTTATTTATTTACTTTAGTTCATCAGGACGCGCAGACCCGTAAGATCACAGTCATTTCCTGACGGCTGAGCTCCCTGTGCCGCGCGGACGTGAGGCACTGATGAATTACAAGGAGCGCTGAACTCTACTCATTTCGGCATTTATTCCTTGTGTGTGTGTACGTGTGTGTGTGCATTAAAACAGAAAAGAAAAATGAACTGTCTTATAAAAGATACGTCATGGATTTCACTCCAAACTTAAAAAAGAATACTAAATAAGCCTATTTTAGGACAATTGAGATTATTTTGCATACCCAAATGTTCATGACTGCAATGCACACTGTTTTTTTTTTATTAAAATATGCATAAATTAAAATATATTTATACAAAATGTGCTAATTTCTTTGCAGTTCGCACTACAATAGGTACTAAGAATGCTATTTTTTCATTTAATTTAATTATGTAATTATTTAAAAATAATTTTAATTAAATTAAAATTATTTTTTTTTTAATTTTAATTTTTAAATTTAATTAAAATGTAAAAGAAAACAACTTAAAATACTACACACACACAGAGACAAAACCAAAATTATAGTAAATACAGTAAAATATGATAAAAATTAAAATAACTTTGTATTGTATTTTTTTTGTTTTAAACTGTAATTTTTGAGAAAAATATATATAAACTATTGAACTATTATTATGCTCACTTTATGCTGCAATTATTTGATCAAAAACATAGTAAAAACAGTAATACTGTAAAATATCATTACAAATTTCTATTTTGAGAAATTTGTAAGAATTAATTTAAAGCTGCCTTAAAAACCAAAATGAAAGAAATTGTAATATTTTTTGAGTTTTAAACTGCAATTTTAGAGAAAGAATACAAATAAAAACTATATATATATAATTTTTATTTTAACATTTTTAAGAATTAATTTACAGCTGCCTTAAAAAACAAAATTATAGTAAATACAGTAAAATCTGATTAAAATTAAAATAACTTTTTTATTGTAATATTTTACAATAAAAAAGTTATTTTAATTAGAGTTTTAGAGTTTTAAATTTTTAATTAGAGTTATATATATATTTTTTAAATATATAAATATTTGAACATTTTTATATTAAATTTACTCCAGTGATGGTAAAGCTTAATTTTACATATCAGTTCTGCATTTTTCATCTTCAAACACAAAATCATTCTAATATTTCTTATTATCATAAATCTTCAAAACACTTTTTGATGAACAGAGAGTTTAAAAGAACAGTATTTATTTGATATATATATATTACTCGAGCTTCAAATTGGCATCTAAGAATGATTTTGGAGTGTTTAAAGACTGATGAAGAATGCAGAACTGAGATGGAAAATTAAGCTTTACCATCACTGGAGAAAATTTAATATAAAAATATTGTAATATATTGTAACATTATAAATGTCTTTATTGTCACTTTCATCAATTTAATGCATCCTCACTAACTAAAAGTATATATTAAAATGTACTATGAATTTAAAAAGTGCTTATATACATCACACACACACATATATTTTTTTCTTACTCAAACAGACTGTTATTTTGTGCACTGTAGCCAGCTTTTAGTTATGCTTTGGTGCAGAATACAAACAATGCTATTTACAGTGATAGCAGAGCTTAGCTGGCTTAGAAGAAAGTTTGCCATATTTTAAATTTTCTCAAAAGATTAAGTCTCTCAAAGCCTGAGAGCTGAGGTGTAGTAAACAGTACACATACTCCATTCCTCTGCCTTCTGCTCTGTCAAACGCACCAAGGAGTGAGAACAACACCTGGAAAACACGAATTCTGTCTCAGTTTCTCCTTCTCTCCCCACCAGGCTCACTGTGTGTGAGTGAGTCCATGTGACTTCATATGTCAGTAAACGAGTATTTTTGTCTGTGTTTGAGGGGTGGAGAACTTCAGTAGCCAGACGGATTAGTGTGTTTCTATCTTATTAAAACAAATCTTCAAAATTGAAACGCACAGCCACTTGAATTTGGCCTGGAATGCAAAGTGAGTGATTTCATCATCGCCTAAAACTGTTTCAAACATTCCACTCCTTCAGAAAAAAGCGAACCTTTGTTTCATAGCAAAAACCTTCCCCTTGGCACAATTCTTGTTATGTTTTTCAGGTTAAGACAACAGATAAGAGCAAAATGCCAAAAGTTCAACAAAAAGGAAAGAACAGACCTTTCAAATACCTTCAACTCCCTGTGATACTGAGCTACATTCATTGAGCTACATGGCTAACGGTGTTCTTTCTTACAGATGTAAAATGAGATTCCCCAACTGAATTCCTCCACAGATGAAGCGTCCCTCTAAAAGGGAATGAGCAAACCTTGAATCTGCAGCTAGTCATTGTTAAAAAAAAAAAAAAAACAGTTCATCATTTGCTTTGCCCGTTCTGACTGCATACAGAGTGTTTTAATAAACACCATTGATTTTCTACGGCTTTCTCGACCGTAAAGTCTACATATGTATCGATCACAACGGTCGGGTCATGGCACCAGATCTGGAGAAGCTTCGCAAGCAACTGTGCAATACAGCGAACAGCAGTATACCGGTAGAAATGGCCTGATTATTGATGAACTTCATGGAAAAACAAATCATAAGATGTAACTCTTACAAAAGAAAAAAGAAGTGGATTAACCCAAAACTTGAAGCTGAAAACAGCAGTCTATATTCTACAGGCTGTTTCCCTTTGGGAAAATCCAGCTGATTTTTATCGAATGTAGCTTTATATGATTTGTAGCAGGCTGAAACTGGAGTGTTCATGATAAATTCAATGTATTCTGTATATTCTGTATATTCATGTTGGTTTATATATGATATAATATAATATAATATAATATATATTTGTAAATATATACATACATACTCACACATCATTTACATATTTTATTTTTTTTAAAACAAATACATATATTTTCAATATGGGTCAAAGACATGATGCCAAAATTTTCTGTCAGATTGTATTTTTTCAGTTAAAAATTTGTTTAAATGCCATATATATGAAGTACCTCTTCCCATGTATGTACTCACTTTAACTTTTCAAAAAAAACATTTGTTATTTGTATTTTTTCTGTTATTCAAAGCTTTAAAATATCATGTGGTGTGACCGTCCGGGCATAACTTTTGTTTTGGAAACACTATTTGGCATGTTTTTCAAAGTGTTTGTAATCTTGTATAAAATTGCAAAGCATTTGTATTTATTTTTCCATCATAATATTCAAACAAACTTGATTATTACCATTTTAAGAAATATCATGTGGTGCGACCATCAAGAAACTACCATTTTGGGACTTTCATGTTGAAACTGATTCAAAGATATTACATTGCATCATAAACCAGTTTGCCAGAGACCCATGGAAGCATAATGCAGATTTGTAACTTCCTTTTAAATTTGGAAAAATATAGCCTTTTTAACGGCTGGTATGTAGTTACCACATTTGGATATCATGTGACCTTGTTTTGTTCAGGTGGCCAATTCTGTGCTTGTAAATTTGACTGAATTTGAAATATCATGTGGTGCGACCACTGCAGAGTGTTTTCCATTAAAGATATATGTATATTCAATTATTGTTTTGTAACCCATGTGTTTTTGACATAAACTTTTGTGTATTTGAAAGTTTAAGCGCAATAAGACATGAAAGAGGACTTTGTTTAGTACTCACATGCTGTGTGACAGCTGCTTTCTGTGCGTGTGCTTTGGATGTGTGCTCTCAGAGAACCTTATATCAGAAGTTTAAACTAACATGGCTTTAAAAAACTTGATTTCAATGCGATAGACATAATAATCAAAACCAAAGAGACATGCATGAAAAACTCTTTCTTTTACTCAAAACACACAGTTTTACAATGATTTGTGGGGTATTTTGAACTGAAACTTTACAGACACATTTTGGGGACACCTAGGACTTCTATTACATATTGTAAAAATGGGCAAAATAGGTGCTCCTTAATAATAAAAGGACAGTAATTTTGGAACCTCATCTTCTTATACGTCACACTGGTCCATTATAAACCATAGAAACAGTGGAGGACATACTGTAACAGGAAGGGAAGTAACGTAGGAATACTTTCAGAATGACTCTCCACCTACACATGATGGGAAAGCATTTTGCCCATTTTTGCCAGTCTACCTCTCTTCACACATTGTAACCAGTCAGTCAGCCTGTCATGCTCTAGTCTCTGGGTCTGTTGGACCAGTCTTCATCAAAAGCAAGACAGCGAATGAGTCGTCTTGGGTTGAAAGGAGCTGGAGCATGATTTGAGCGGTTCAGATGGAATAGCAGATGAAATAGCTCAGCCGAGTGTGATTTAAAAAGGTTCTTTTCGGAATGAAATCAGCACCCCGTGTGAGGAAATGACTTGAGAGATTGCACAACGTTGGGTTAAAAATGAAACGAGAAGCTTAAGCTTCTTGGCTGCAACGGCCTCATTTCTATGATCAGGTCGCTTGAGTCCCAGATTTCCCAGAGCATTAAACATGAATATGAATAACTACTTTGTATCGTCTTTTTTTCTTGTAATGCAAGCATCACTATTACAATTGCTCATACTTAGAGTTTGAACAAACCCAGAAAGTTAAGCACCAAAACTTTGGTGTGTAACTCATCTCACTACAGAAATGAATGATATCTCACATCCAGTGGTTTATTTAAGAAGAGGTGTGCTATAATTTTCTAAGTGAGCAGACTTATATTTTTTGCCTGATGGATGATAAAACATTGAAAAAAATCTCATAGATTTATATTTTATCATACTTAGGAACCACATCAATGCATTTTTGGAGAGTCGTAACACATATTTTTAAGATTAAAAAAAAACTAAATCTAACCTTGATTTGTCATAAAAAGTCATGCGAGTCTGGAGAGATTGGCACTATGATTTTTCCCTGTTTTATGTTACTTCTTAATTTTTAATTTATTTATTTTTTCATGTTTTTACATGAATTTTTTGGCTGCACATTAAAAAAAGTGTGAATACATTTACAACAAATAAATCAAGTAAAATATGCCAACTACTTTTTTTTTTGTTTATTATGATTTCGATTCATTATGATATCAGAAGCACTGTATAACCCACCTCACATTAAAAAAAAAAAAAAAAAAAAAAATTTAAAATAAAAAAAACTGTGAAATTTATACAATTATTCTATTTCAAACCTGAATGGACTTTGACACTTTTAGAAACATTTAAATATTAATTTAGGTAAATACTTTCTTTTAGTGCACACAGTTGACTAACTGATAACAGGCAGAACACTGGCAAAACATTAAAAATTTGTACAAATTTCAAATAAAAATGGTAATTTAAAAAAAATAATGTCATGGGATATAACCCCTAAGTATTTTCATTTTAGTATCATTTTCACATATATACATACACACACACACACACACACACACACACACACACACATATATATATATATATATATATATATATATATATATATATATATATATATATATATATATATATATTATAGGCAAAATCACAACAATTTATACCTTATAATTATACAATTATTTAATTTTGAAAAATAAATGGACTTTGACACTTTAGGTAAATATTTTCCTTTAGCACACATACCTAACTAACTGGTAACTGGCAAACACTGGCAGAACATTTAATTGTAACATTTTAACATTTCAAATCAAAATTTTTATTTTATTAATGCAAAAAATGTCATGGGATCTAACATCTAAGTACTGTACACATAATTTTAATAAAAAACAAACAAACAAACATTAAAATAAAATAAAATAAAAAACACTTTTTTATACAACCATATATTATAGGGAAATTCACAACTGCAAAATGTACACCTAATAATTATACAATTATTCAATAAAAAAAATAAATAAATGGACTTTTTTAGAAACATTTAAATAATATTTTAGGTCAATATTTTCCTTTAGTACAAAGACCTAACTAACTGGTAACTGGCAAACACTGGCAGAACATTAGAAATGTGTAGCATTTTAACATTTCAAATCAAAATTTAGATTTTAATAATGCAAAACATGTCATGAGATATAACCCCTAACGGTGCGTTCACATTGGCACGTAGCGAGCGGGGCGAAGCGAGCGTTTTCAATTCATTCATATGGAAGTTGCGCGTAAACGGTCGCGTGGTGCATTTTGGGATTGGAAGCGGCGCGGAGAAAGCGTTGAGAGCAGCTGAGAGCGTCAAAAGGTTGGGCATTCCTCAACTTTATGCAAATTTCGAGCGCAAAACGCCGGCGACAACCAATCGGTGTGAGAAGTTGGCAAGGAAAGACTATGACGCGTGTTTCCGAAACTGGTGGATTACTGAGCTGAAATCACATATTATTGACAAAGTCACGCAAAAGTAAATGTACTTTGCATGTTGTTAGTATACGCTACAGTTTATTTTGCAAACCGCCGTTAAAATAAGACAATGGAACGTAAATAGGGTGTGAACATTGTTTTTCAGAGGCGTGCTCTGCCCTAAATTTGACACACCCCAAAGCAGTGGCGTTGTAGCGTTGCCAGCGGCACTGAGCGCAGATTTAACGCTGTAGTGTGAATGCACCGTAATGCTGCGTTCACACCAAACGCGAATATGCGTCTGGCGCGAGTGATTTCAATGGTAAGTCAATGGTAAGACGCGTTTACGCGCGTCTGGAGTTCTTGTGGCGCGAATGAAGCGTTTAGCGCAGCGCGGTAGACGCGAATTCGCCTCATTCGCGCGAATGGCGCGAATTGAGCGTCTGGGGCGTTACGCGCGTTAAGCGCGAATTGTGCTTTTTGTGCATTCACGCGTTTGACGCGAATTCGCGTCTGCCACCCGAGTTGAAAAGTCTGAACTTCTGCATCAATTCGCGCCACGTTAACCAATCTGGAGCCTGCTTGATGCTGTGATGCACTACAAAGATCATCTGTATTTATACAGAGAAACATGACAGTATCATGTCTACCAAGAGAATAATTTCTAGGTTAATGTCTAGGTTATAGCAGTTAACTCAGTATCATTAGAAAGAGCGCCAACAGTGGTATCTGTACCAGTTTAAAAAACTGTAGTTGGTGTCCTGGAGGGTGATCCTCGCTCCGATGCGGGACAGCAGGAAGTACCGCTGAAAGCGGCCGTCATCCAGACGCAGCTCCTGGAGCAAATGATGAAACTCGCCGAACTGGGTTCGCCTCCGAAGGGTCTGGTGGACCCAAATACGGCGACGATGATCCCTACGCCGCTGTTCTGCTCTCCAGAGCAAATACAGAGCGGTGACTCTCTCGATAAATGACCGATCAACAACAGACATCTTGTAAAAAGATGGCCGCCAACGGGGTTCGAAACTTTTGACGCGCGTGACGATTTCGCTCTTGACGCGCGAATGAACACAAAGTGGTCACGCGTATAACTACACGCGGCAGGCGCGAATTTAGACGCATATTCGCGTTTGGTGTGAACGCAGCATAAGTAGTGTACACATTATTTACATAAAAAACTAATTTTCTCAAATACAAATATTAAATATAGGGAAATAAAATCACAACTGTAAAATTTATACCTAATAATTATACAGTTATTCTGTTTTTAAAAAATGAATGGACTTTGACACTTTTAGAAACATCTGAATATTAATTTAGGCAATATTTTCTTTTTACGAGTACACTCGCCTACCTAACTGGTACTATCAATATTTTATTATCAAAGTAATTAATAGTTAGCCAACTTGAAACTTGTTTTAGATGAGTCTCACACATCTCTGCAGGCCGTCTACGCTTCGAAAACCAATCTATGATATAAACCCTTAATGAAAGGAAGGAAACAAAACAATTCTGTGAGCTGACAGAAAAATATGTGATGCAAAGTATGATTCATTACCAAAGTGACAAAAGGAATAGCGCAAGCTCTAGACATCTCATCTCCACATTATTATAGGCTGATAAGAGGTGCTTTTAATGCAGGAACCAATTACGAGGAGCGACTCGGTCTGATAAGCCATCTGCTCGAACATCCAAATACTCCGACAGTGGTATTACATGATGAATCAAACAATGAATGCCAGCACAATCTTTCCTGTCCCCTCCACAATAACCTCAAACACTACAAAGATAAAAAACACACTGCTAACAGCTTCGTAACAATGCGTCAAGACAGAAAGTTTACAACGCCGTCTATTCTGTCCTTCACGTTTTCTCTCTCTTTCACTCTATCTTACACTCGTTGGCCTCAGTGTACTCTGCGTTTTTCACTGTCCTTGATTTGCGTCATCCCGCTACCTGCTGCAACGCCACACTTCCTGCGTTTCAGCACGTGGCCAGTCATGCAGAACGCAGGACTCAAAGTCACAAATGATTTCCCAACATGTGTTCTGCTGGGTTATTAATAAACGCAGTGGCACGGAGCAAGGCCCGGCTCTGGGCAGGAATGGCAGTAAAAGAACTTACACGGAATGGAAATCAACAGGCCCCAAACAGAAGAGCATCTGTGTGAGGCCGGATTGCACAACTTATTGCAGAAGGTCATCTTTTTGCCCCCTATGAGTGTTACGGGAAATGAGCAGGAAATGGGGTTACTGCAGATTAGGGGACGTGCCCCGTAGAAGAATATCAGACCATATGGTATAGCGCTTTGCCATTACACAACAACAACAACAACATGGATCTATTCGCCATTCTGGCCTTTGAAAACGAGACTATGGTGTCAGAGCTAGTTGTAGGCGTCTGAGTTTGAGGGTTGAGTTTGAGGGCCATTAGCACATGCTATTACATTTAAGGTTCAGGTCAGGGCGCTCCACCAAAGAGAAGTATAAAAAGAGTGACATGCAAGCCACTTTCCTCATTCGCCCCCGTTCACTGCCATTATGTTCTCTTTGTGTACAGTTTCCCTTGGGAAGCACACAAGGTTATTATAGTTTTGCTTTTTTAAATTCTTTTTAAAAAAATTTTTAATTGCTTTTTTAACAATTTTGTTAGTTTTTATTTTGTGAACACATTTCTATTTAGTTTTCATATAGTTTTAGTTTTTTTAGAGGTTAAATAGAGATCACGATTTCCCCGCAATTCTAAACTAAGCAAAATAATGTGAGACAAAATATCAATTGGTGCAGTCTATTTAGAAGTGTTTAATTCATTTGAATGAATTATTAAACATATAATACATAATATACTGTATGTATTTAAAATATAATATATTTAATACACCAACCTAAATTTATGAAAAAGTGGTTTAAATGAATAAATGACTCAGCATTACTGGATGAATCAGCGTTTTTGAATGAATCTCTCTATATCAAATACATTTTTTAACAGTTACTTGTTTCCGAAACAATGCAATTGACATAAACGTTATTTGAAGCGCCAATTATTTTCAAAAGATGACTCTATCATAGACAATGTTTATATCCAAACTATGACCTTTAATACCAGTATTTCTGTGATAATATGAATGACTGGGTATTTGAAAAGACTGTTTGTGAAGCTGTTTCTTACCTAAACATGATGACCTCTCTATCTGTGTCAGCGGCAGATTTGAATGTTCAGTAAGACCTTTTTAAAAGTTTAATAGACATGAGGAATCGTTGTCATTTAGAAATTATCGCATGGGTGTTTGAATCTCGATCTTTTAATGAGTAATCAGCTCTGGTATATTGGTTTGATTGCTTGTGTTCCATAAAAATAATTATTAATTTTGCCTAAAACTGATGCAGTAGCCTAGATTAAATGCGGGTGCTGTTCAGGTCGCAGTCTTTATCATTTTTCCGCTATGGGGTGAGAACGTAATGATTATGAAAACGATTATTTATTTTTGATAATTATTGTTTTATTTCAGTTAGTTTTTCAATAAAAATTGTTAGTTTTGTTTCGTTTAAGTTTTTCATTTATTTTGACTTTTTTTAAATTTTATTTCAGTTTACGAAAATGTTTTCTGATCAATCGTTTTCGTCTTCGTTTAGTTTTCGTTTACGAAAATAACCTTGGAAGCACACAATATCACCAGTATCTACATTACACTGTTAGGAAGAATGGACCATATCGACTAGTGTTATGGTTTTTAGATGCCATGATCAACATAATCATTAAAACGTTGACTTTCCTACTATGAATTTTTAATATTTTTATGCCAGAAATCGTTTACAATTAGGCAATTGTTCATGTTAAGACTTAATGTTTGGCTTAATATAACACAAATTAAGTCTCCTACTGAAATATGTAGTAGAAAACCAATAAATGATTTATGTTATTTAAAAAAATCCACATTGTTTTATACATACTTTGGACTATGGGGCGCACCATTATTTTGATGACTTGAAATGGTTGCACTCTGTGAGCTACTGGCGCTACCTGTTGCTATTTTTACCTCAGAATATACAACACATACTGATACAATGACCACAGCTACTGAAAGAGCTTACAGGTGGAGATGGATAAGTGTTGGCTTAAACCAAATGCCGTACCATCGATTTTCCCCACAAGGAGTCTAAAAGCCCACGGATATCGAGTGAAATAAGCACTGAGAAACTTTTTCAGTGGCTACGGCTTCATGACAAGCGTCAGCATGTTTACATCCTGTCAGGATGGCATCTAGCGTTTCTTGTCTTTGCCATTTGTAAGCTCTTTCGGTAGCTGTGGTCTACTAAAAGGTTAAAAGGCATCAGGGCTGAAATGGAGAGAACAAAGACGCCCCGTAGTCGAAATTATGTCTGAAATGATGTGGGTTTTTTAAATAATGTAAATCTTCATGGGTTTTCTACTACATATTTCAGTAAGAGACGTCATTTAGATTCATTTAGTTAGAGACATATGTGTGTGTTATTTATGTAATATTATAGTATTTATTAATATTTAGAATTAGCTTTTATTTTTAAATTTTCAGTGTCAAGTCAGGTTTTAAGTTTTACTCATTTAGTTGTGGTTTTGTCATTTTATGTTTTTTTTTTTTTTCAAAATATGCAGGAGTAGAAATATGAAAAGTAAAATGTCAATCATTCATAATCAAGACTACACATTCCCCAACTTTGACATGTTTACATGTGTTTGTTTTTTTATTTAATGAATTTTGATAATGCTAATTGGTTTAAATCCAATCTGCAAATGTATGCAGTTCCCCTCCCACAATCAGCACCGAAAATGCAAAACAAGTCTGCGGATTCAGACTGAGCCTGACCTTACCCAAAATAATTGCCAGCTATCATAATGCCATACATTTCTTCAGATTCGTACAAATCGCTCCTGTCAGGGACATACTAAGTGCAGCAAAGCAGACACTGTATTCCCTTAGATTAAGGGGACATAAAACCCACCAAACTGTCAAATAAATAGCTAACCTTAATAAAAACATTGAGTAAGGACAGCTTTAAATGCCCCTGCGTTCAGCTATTCATCAAGTCTTTTTTATCCTTGACTCATATGAGAGCGAAACACAGCATGCAGAAAGTGGCATGGAAAGAAATCCCTCTCAAATCATTTTTCAGAGACACAGCACGCACTCTGTCGCGCACACACACACACACACACACACACACACACACACACACACACACACACACACACACACACACACACACACACACACACACACACACACACACACACACACACACACACACACACACACACACACAGAGACACGCACCGCAAAAAAAAAAAGCTGCGGCTGAAAAAAACAAAATAACACACTGAGTGAATTAATCATTTCAATAAGAAGTCAGCGAGTGGCTCAGCGGAGGCAGATCAGTTGATTGTCGTCGTCGTGCGAGCGCTACATCCCCAGCTTTCTGTTTTCTTTGCCACTTTTCTCTCGCTTTCTGGCAAGGCGCCCCTTCGTAATCTTTCTCCCTCAGTGGCTCTCTAATTGAATCTGTTTAATAAAACATTCCTCTAATTGCCATGTCAGATCTGAATCTCTGTATGACCAACAAAGGCGCAAGCAGAGATACCTGCTCTGAATCACCCTGTTTGGACCAATATGGTCTCCCATAATTCAGTTTAGCCTACAGATAACCAGCGAACTTAACCCTTTCACTGCTGCCTTTCTGGAAGATGGATGATAAGATGAACAGTTTTGAGGTAACGAGGACTCTCCATCACTGACAACCGCACATGCAATGCTGTTACCCAATTAGGATGCTATCTATTCTAATTAGAATTTAAGATTAAGATTAGTGTGTCCCGAATCAGTGTACGCTAAAAATAGCATGTCAAAGGTTACAGATGTTGTACTAATTCTGTTGGATTTTCAAAGACTGCAGCTGTTATGCAAATGAGCTCATTTTTACCCACAACCCCATGCGCTACAGAAGCTTGACTGTGTTTAGAATAACTAGATTACTACTTATGGAGATTGTGCAGTATATGGTTCAATTTTAAGTCATGTTGGAAAGAACGTATTTATGAGCTGAACAAACATGAAAACCCTGCTGAAAACAAAAACAAAAAAACTGCTAAAACCAGCCTAAGATGGTTGGCTGGTTTTAGCTGGTTAACCAGGTTTTTTTAGCTGGTCAGCAGGCTGGTTTTAGAGGGGTTTTGGGCACTTTCCCAGCCTGGCCAGGCTGGTCAAGCTAATCTTATCTGGCCAGACTGGGAGACCAGCTAAAACCAGCTACTTCCCTCTTAAACCAGCTAAGATCAGCCAACCTGCCTAGGCTGGTTTAGCTGTTTTTTTTTTCAGCAGGGTAAAACCAGACTAGGCTGGTTTTAGCTGTTTTTTTTTAGCAGGGCAGGCTGGGAAAGTGGCCAAAACCCCTCTAAAACCAGCCTACTGGCCAGCTAAGACCAGCTTAAACCAGCTTAGGCAGGAAAAGCACCACACAGTTGTATTAACAAGCGGGATTTTATGCGAGCCCAGAGTTTGTTAATTTCTGGAACCGCTGGACATCACTCTCTTGAGAATGCGCATACAACAATTAGCGGAAGCTAGAGATTACAGCTTATAATATTGATTATATAATTGTAAATATGGGTATTTTTCTGAAACAAATGCATCGATTCACATTATCCTGCTGAAAAAAAATAGCTAAAACCTAGGTTGGTTGGCTGGTCTTAGCTGGTTTTAGCTGGTTTAAGATGGAAGTAGCTGGTTTTAGCTGATCTCAGGCTGGGAGACCACCATCTAAAACCAGCCTGACCGGCCTGGCCAGGCTGGGAAAGTGGCTAAAACCCCTCTAAAACCAGCCATGACCAGCTATATTTTTTAGCAGGGTAGGAGGCCTTTATTAACCCCCTGGAGCCATGTGGAGTACTTTTTATGATGGATGGATGCTCCTTTTTGGGCATTTGGACATTTACTGCCATTATAAGGCTTGGAAGAGCCAGAACATTTTTTAATATAACTTAGATTGTATTCGTCTGAAAGAATAAAGTCACATACACCTAGGATGGCTTGAGGGTGAGTAAATCATGGGGTCATTTTCATTTTTGGGTAAACTGTCCATTTAAGCAAACACAATTGAGCTTGTTTACCATATTTTATGTACTCTATTACAGTATGTATGTGCTTTGATGAATGCTTATACATGAATAGAAGTCTAAATTAAATCTGTTCATTATATAAAGCAGCAGGTTTTTTTTTAGAAGAATCACTTGACTCATATGGGTTACTTTGAAAATGTCTTGAAAGCTTGAAAGTTTTGGACTTTCGATGGAGGGACAGAAATCTCAGGTTTCATTAAAAATATCTTTATTTGCTTTTCAAAAAAGGAGCGAAAGTCTTATGGGTTTGGAATGACATGAGGATGAATAAATGATGACAATTTATATTTTTTTTGGTTGAGCTATCACTTCAAGATTGCAATCGTTATCACACACTACAAGTATTATTTCTTTTATAAGTGGCAGACATAAGCTCCCACAAGAGGCCTTTAAAAAATGTTATATCACCACTTTTACCCAGTTTTAAGGAAAAAGTCACAATAAACAGGCTGTGTTGAAAAAAGTAATTCTCAAGTAGAAACTAGAGAAATGTAGAAGGAAAATGAGTTGTGAAAGTTATGCCCCTGAAGCCACAAACAAATCGTCAACAGCATGGGGGAGAAAGAGTGAGAGCTAGAGAGAGAAACGCACATTAACGATGAAAAGCAAAACCAGAATCCATTTATTTCTCAAAAGTCTGTGATATACACTGACGTAATACTACAGCCGTTTCGTTTAAACAAACTATAAAGCCTTCTAAAAGATTCATCTCGTAAAGTCAGTCACACATCCTCTCTCTTTTTGGCACGTACATAGATTAACACATTATCGCACATATTCACAGCTGTGTGATATTCAGCAGCAGTATCACTTTCTGACGAACCATGTAACCTGCTCGTGCAAACAATAAGTTATTCATGTGTCTTTGCTCAATCACTATTCATAATATCAAAAAATGCTGAACACACAACCTACATTCACCATGTGAATACAACTGTAAGAACATTATACATGTAATTGTAAGAATATGAAATGGCATATGAGCTAAAGGAAATATATATGAGGTCTCCATCTCCCTTTCCTCATAAATGGATTCTCTTAACTTTTGTCCCGTGGTTAAACATAGGATCTCTTACAATAACTGAACCTTTTGGACAACGTGCAGCTTATGTCTTAACATTAAAGTAGATTTCTATGTTTCTGAACACATTGTGAGTAGTGCTTGCCTGTGCAAAAAAACATTTATATGTGGTTGCAAAGGTGATCTGAGTGTACTGTGTTGCTGTGCAGTTGCTAGGGTGTTATGGAGTGGTTGCTATCCGGTTAAAAAGAGCCTATCCCCAAGTCTCTAGAGTCATGTGCACACTGCAAAGCTTTAGGACTGAGAACTAATTTTAAATTCCGAGTGAATATGTTAAATTGTCATTGCAAGTGTGAACAGAATACACAGCAAAAAGGAAGTCACTCCCAAAATGACTAGTACCAACTGATTTTAAATTCAGAGTGAATCTGCTAAATTGAATGAAATACACAACCAAAATGCATTCACTACAATACTGAAAGTACTAACCGATTTTAAATGCAGAGTAAATCTGCTAAATTGTCATTGCAAGTGTAAATGGACTACACAACCAAAATGGAGTCACTACCAAACTGAAAGTACTAATCGATTTCAATTCAGAGTAAATCTGATGAATTGTTATTGCAAGTGTGAACGGAATACACAACCAAAATGGAGTCACTACCAAAATGACAGTACCAAATGATTTTAAATTCAGAGTAAATCTGATAAATTGTTATAGCAAATGTGAACGGAATACACATTTTAAATTCAGAGTAAATGGTGTGTGAACAGAAAACAAAAAGGAATACACAATGGAATACAACTAAAAATGGAGTCACTACCAAAATGACAGAGCTAATTTTTATTTTTTTTTAAATGTAAAGCTAATCTGCCTAATTGTCAATGCAAGTGTGAATGGAATACACAAAGACGGAGTCACCACCACATTGACAGTGCTAACTGATTTAAATTTAGAGTGAATCTGCTAAATTGTCATTGCACGTGTAAACAAAATACACAACCAAAATATGGACTCACTACCAAACTGAAAGTAGTAAACGATTTTAAATTCAAGTGTGAATGGAATACACAACCAAAATGGTGTCACTTCCAAAATGCAGTACTTACTTGGTTTAAATAAAACAGAATACACAACCAAAATGAAGTTACTACCAAAATGCTGTACTTACTTGGTTTAAATTCAGAGTGAGCCCACTAAATTGTCATTGCAAGTGTAAACAATATACACAACCAAAACTGACTCACAACCAAAATGCAGTACTAAACGATTTTAAATTCAGTGAATCTACTAAATTGTCATTGCGAGTGTAAACAAAATACACAACCAAAATATGGACTCACTTCCAAACTGAAAGTAGCAAACGATTTTAAATTTAAGTGTAAATTGAATTGTGAATTTAAATTTAGAGTGTGAATGGAATACACAACCAAAATGGAGTCACTTCCAAAATGCAGTACTTAGTTGGTTTAAATAAAACAGAATACACAACAAAAATGGAGTTACTACCAAAATGCAGTACTTAGTTGGTTTAAATAAAACAGAATACACAACCAAAATGGAGTTACTACCAAAATGCAGTCCTAACCGATTTTAAATTCAGAGTGAATCTACTAAATTGTCATTGCAAGTGTAAACAGAATACAGAACTAAATAATGGACTCACTACCAAACTGAAAGTAGCAAATGATTTTAAATTTAAGTGTGAATGGAATACACAACCAAAATGGAGTCACTTCCAAAATCGGTGCAAACCGATTTCAAATTTAGAATCTGCTAAATTGTCATTGCAAGTCTGAATAGAGTCACAACCAAAATGCAGTACTAACCGGTTTTAAATTTAGAGTGAATCTACTAAATTGTCACTTAAGTGTAAACAGAATACACAACCAAACTGGACTCACTACCAAACTGAACGTAGTAAATGATTTTAAATTTAGAATAAATCTGCTAAAAGCCACCAATTCAGATCATTCATGCCCACAACATAAACAGTGCAGCAAAGTTTACTAGTTATGGTTAAGAATTAGTTTAGATGCCTAACGCCCAGTATGAGCAATTGTAATAATTATGCCTGTCTTAGCAACCACTGCAAAATACATCGACCTGTCATAAATTATGGTCTTAGCACTGACCAGATTGCGACACACTGCATCCGAGGCTGTTCTGCTCCTGACAAGCTCTCTCAATAATTATGGAGAAGATTGAAGCTGCTCCTCTACAGGCTTTCACATCTGAGCAATGGCCAAAAGATGCAATA
This sequence comes from Garra rufa, assembly GCF_049309525.1. Taxonomy (NCBI): domain Eukaryota; kingdom Metazoa; phylum Chordata; class Actinopteri; order Cypriniformes; family Cyprinidae; genus Garra; species Garra rufa. Next base: position 32,107,714 of record NC_133381.1, on the reverse strand, counting down.
CCAGACTATTGATTTTGCGGTAATGATAAAAATTTGTATCACCAATGGAAGATGTAATATCACGCAAATCATCTACTGAGATAAACCATTTGTTTTCTGTTCAATAGATTCCAGTCACTGTCTCCTATGGGACCACATGGAAGCAGTTGCATTTTTATGTAAATACAGTGACCAAACCTATATTTCTTGTTTATGTCACACAAACACACAAAATATGTGCAGAGAAGAGCCCAGGAGAATTACGCTGTGGAACTGCATCTCTTCCGCTGTGATCTCACCTATTGAATTTACCGTTACAATCTGCTGCGACTCTCAGTTGTCACAAACCTTCCTGTCAAGAGCAAACCGGTCACACGTGACGAAAGCGCAGCGCTATGGGAATTCATTGTGCTTCTGGCTGGGGCTACTCTCTGCTTTAATGTCCTATATTTCTTCAATGCTCTGCTTGTTCAATGAAATCCATTCCCAAATTGAACACTACCTCAAATAAAGACAGACAAACGTCAACATAAATAAAAGAAGCCCTTCCTGAGGAGGCCACGGTTTCGAACCAGCAGTTTTAAACTTTAAAAAACTCTGATCCCTCATAACTCAAAATGAAGGTAGCACTAGTGCAATATTTCCTGCTTTAAAGGAATAGTTCACCCAATAATGAAATCTTTGTCATTATTTTCCTGCAGATGTGAAATGATCAATGTGTTTGGCAGATTGTAATGCTGTGCTGAAAGGGTGATTAAAGAGAGGGCTGAAGGAACATGTCATAATGATCATGCTGAATTAACGATTATTAACAGTCATTATCGGTCTCTCAGTGGACCCGGCGCACTGCCTGAAGAAACTGTGCTGATATGTTCCTCATGGTGCTTGAGGTGATGGTTCAGGATGTGATCGCCCACTTAAACCAGCTGGACAGCTCAGCTGTAGACTCCTAATCATGTCAGACGAGCAGAAGAGGCACATCTTTCCGACTAGCAGATATAGTGGAACAGAAATGTTATACAGTCCACTCCTAGTCCACACTTGACGGATATCAGACAAGAAAAGACTGGTTTGCTGTTAACAAAACCTGGTTCTCGCGAGACGCCATTCTCTCGTGAATGGGCGCATGACAGTTAATGGAAGGTAGAGATTACGCTTTTAAAAAGTTTTAAATATGGATACTTTTCTCATACAAACGCATTGATTTGCTTCAGAAGGCCTTTATTAACCCCCGAGAACCAGGTGGAGTACTTTTTATGATATATGGATACACTTTATTGGACCTCAAAATTTCAACATCCATTATGAAGCTTGGAAGAGCCAGGATATTTTTTTTTATATAACTTTGATCGTATTCACCTGAAAGAAGAAAGTCATATACACCTAGGATGGCTTGAGGGTGAGTAAATCACAAGGTAATTTTCTTTTTTTGGTGAACTGTCACTTTAAATTGATTAACTTGACCATTTATGCACATTTTATGCACACTCACTTATAAAACACAAGAAGAGCCATTTGTATGTAAACTGATATTATCAAAAAATATGAATTAACTATTGTCATAGAAATGCTGTTTATTTATGAATTTAACATGTTTTCTGTTAACTTTACAGTGTAAAATATTAAAACTTTACAATAAGGTTAAATTTATAATAATTAATGATACACAAGTGAATTGAATTTCTGTGAAAACTGCTTGTAAACCCATTCTTGCATAAATTATTGTAGTGCGCCAATACTTCTACAAACTATTTGTTGTGTTAGTTTATCATAATTAAGGCCTACTTTCTTGTTTTCTATAAACTTCACACTGTAAATTTTCAACACTACAATAATACTTTCTGTAAACTTCACACTGTAATCTGTCAATACTTTACAATAAGGTTACATTTAAAACTATTCAAACAGCGATTTCTGTGTAAATAGTTCATGAAACCATTCTTACAAATACTGTAGTGCTACAATCGTTTTACAAACAAAAAGAATGGACTTACTACTGCCACAGAAAATTATTGTACTTATTTTTGACAATTAATGCCCATTTTCTTCTGTTCTCTATAAACTTCACATTACAATAAGGCTGCATTTAAAATCAAGTTTGCGAAAATTTGTTACATTTGTGCATGTGTATCATTTATTATCATTTATCACTTCCAGGTCAAAAATGTACAGATAATTTACTCACCCTCTTGTCATCCAAGATGTTCATGCCTTTCTTTCTTCAGTCGTTAAGAAATTATGTTTTTCAAAGAAAACATTTCAGGATTTCTCTCCATATAGTGGACTCTATGGTGCCCCCAAGTTTGAACTTCCAAAATGCAGTTTAAATGCAGCTTCAAAAAGGCTCTAAATGATCCCAGCCGAGAAGGAAGGGTCTTATCTGGCAAAAAGATCGGTTATACTCTAAAAAAAATGACAATTTATATACTTTTTAACCTTAAAAGCTCATATACGCTGGAATACAATGGTTCAAGACAGTTAGGGTAGGTTGAAAACTCCCAACTCATTTTCTTCTCTTGGTTCTTTTCAAAGATTTCAGAAAAGAACCAATCGTTTTGCTAGATAAGACCTTTAGAGCCCTTAAGCTTTAAAGCTCTAAACTTTATTTTGGAAGTTCAAACTCGGGGGCAACATAGAAGTCCACTATATGGAGAGAAATCCTCAAATGTTTTCCTCGAGAAACATAAAGAAAGAAAGACATGAACATCTTGGATGACAAGGGGATGAGTAAATTATCTGTACATTTTTGTTCTGGAAATGAACTTTTCCTTTAATGTTAATTTATACATATGCGTTTTTAACAAGTTGTAAAAATGAACATTAATGTATTTTGAAAGAACACAAATAAAGAATAACAGTATATTCATAAATTAACATTAACCTAGATTAATAAATACCGCATAAAGTAAATTAATTCAATCTTACTGTAAAGCGTAAAACTTTACCGTAATATTGCTGTGCCATTATTGTAAATGAACTCCTACATTGTTGCACTAGTATCAGACTAGTATTGTGGGTATCACTGATTTCAGATTTACTCCCTTTCAAAAAACAAAAGAAACAAACAAACTGATTGTTGAATTTACAGATGGTTGGTCAGATGGCCAAGTGGGCGGTCCTTGGCCAGAAAAGGCTACAGAGTGGACCAGATTTTAGGCCAATGCTCCAAATTCTGGCTCTGTCAGACTAGACCTTTCCAAATGTTAGGCCTGGGCTTTCATCCATTGTCTCATCTGAAGCTTACCCCCCTTTTGTGACGGTGCTTGCAGAGCTCTGATCTGAAGGTACAGGGTGCGATTGGCCACGTGCCCTTTCAACCCGTGTCTATGTGCATTACAGCTTCAGTCGTTAGCCTTGACGGGCCCTGACGCCCCGCATAAATCCACCCACTTCCTGTCAGATGCGTGTTATAAATGAAGGACACCGGTGGAAGAACGTAGGAAAGATTTCATTTTTCCATTTGTGTTCTTTCTGCTGGCAGGGCAGATGGGAGGGTGATGGATGTGTCCGTGTGAGGTCTGGGCTGGTGAGGAGTGAATGCAAGAGCATGCAGAGCCAGCGTGTGCCGCCCCATGTCGTCAAAAACCCGCCAGCCGCACAGCATGCATACATCAACGGGAACCGACGTGGCGGAAAGAAGGAGTGAGCTGACAAGCAGATAAGCGTGGCACTGACAGGTCTATCTATCATGTCTTTATTCGTCATGTTAAGGTTTGTTTTTTCAAACGACTGGACATCTGTGCATTCAAATGTCTTCTTTTCTGAAGCTTTTCTCTTCATTCTCTTCAACAGAGTATTGCAGAAACAGTCTGCAAAATTTGATGCATCAAGCCAGTTGTGTCACAATGCGTCAAGCAAGGTTTGACACCATGGACGCCAAAACGTCACTGGTTCTCATGTGTCTTGTAATAAAATGCGCCATGACAAACTGGAATATGCGCATATGCTAATGAGATTCGAAAGGTACTGCCGAGGACAAGATGTTCAGTGAAAAATGATTTAATTTAGTTTGTTCCGCATACAAAGTTATCTTAGGAATAAAGAGAACTTGGAATACACTGACCACTTTTGAAAAACTTTTATGGTGCTTTTGTTGCCAAAATAAAAGATCATAAAAATAAAGATATTAAAACAGTCATAAATATTGATAGTCGTTTTACTATTGTACTGTGGAATAATAATATGAATACTAATAGTAACAATAATAAAATAAGTTCTGTTTCATATTTAAAATTATTATTAATAATATTATTATTGGTATTAATAAACAAACAAACGAATCAATGAATGAATGAACAAATAAATACTCTTTTTTTTGCTGTGAAATATTAATATCATTAATAGCAACATTTCTCATTCTGTTTAATATTTATTATTATTATTATTATTATTGATAAACAGACAAACAAGTGAATTATTGAATGAATGAACGAATAAATATAAATAAATAAATATTATTAATACATCCTATATTTTTTACTGTGAAACATTATCTTATTAATACAAAAAAAATCTCATTTTGTTTATTATTATTATTATTATTGATAAACTAACAATGAACCAACAAATGAATGATTATTAATAAACGCTTTTGTACTTTGAAATATTAATATTAATAGCAACATTTGTCATTTTTAATTATTATTATTGATAAACAGACAAACGAATGAACAAATAGATAGAAGTATAAATAACTATTACTATCAATAAATACTATTTTTTACTGTGAAACATTAATATCTTATTAATAAAAAAAAATCTCATTTTGTTTATTACTATTATTGATAAACTAACAATGAACGAACAAATGAATATTAATAAAAGTTTTTTAATGTGAAATATTAATATCTTATTAATACTAAAATGTCTTATTCTGTTTAATATTTATTATTATTATTATTAATAAACAAACAATAAAAAAAGAAAAAAAGAAATGCTCTTTTTTACTGGGAAATATTAATATCATTAACAGCAACATTTCTCATTCTGTTTAATATTTGTTAATAATTATTTTTGATAAACAGACAAATGAACGAATGAATAACAATTATTAACATATGTTTTTTTAATGTGAAATATTAATATCTTATTAATACCCACATTTATTATTCTGTTTAATATTTTTTAATTATTATTATTATTATTATTATTATTATTATTATTAAACAAACAATTAAATTAATGAATGAATAAATAAATAAATAAATGCTATTTTACTGTAAAATATTAATATCTGTGTAATACCAGTATTTCTCATTCTGTTTAAAGTTTTTTAAATTGTTATTATTATTTTTAGTGGTATTATTATTATTATTAATAAATAAATATTCTTTTTTAAAACTGTGAAATATTAATATCCTAATACCAAAATTTCTCAATCTGTTTTTTGAATTATTATTATTATTATTATCATCATTATTATCATTATTATTAATTTTATACACAAGTAAATAAATAAATAGCAGTGCCAAAATTTTAAATAGTTGTATTTCTTCATTTCTGTTCAACAGAAGAAAGTGGATTAGAATAAAATAAAGGTGAGTAAATGACCCAATTGTTGGAGACCCAATGGAAAAATTCCAGATTCTGAGTAGATGAATCAATAAACAGACACTTAAGCTGTCATACTGGTGGTTAAATTGAAAGACATAACATTCACCTGTTTAACACGGAGCCTTTTGACATTTTCTCTTTGTGACAAAAGCGATAAAATGAAACGGAGAATTACATTTGACATTTCAATTCAAAGTATCTGATGTGTTTCTTTTGTGCCCTAATCTGGTGCAAAGGAATGGCAGCCATTTTGCATTTCCCTTGGAGACCAGTGGTTAAGTGGAAGGATAAGGATCACAAAAAGGCCCCTTACAATTCAAAATAACATCTCCAGGATAAATGAGACTCTCAGAGCGCTCGTATTTCACCTGTTACGAGCAGTATTTGAGATGGATACTATGCCAGTTGGAGAAAAAAAAGTCTCTCAGCAGTCGATCTCATTAATGTACAAGCTTTGCACAGACAGATAAATCTGTAGTTAGCTATGTGGCATTTCTAGCATTCGTGCCTGTCTCGCAGTGAATCAATATTGTTGACCTTTACTGATGGCAGTCATATTGAAAGCCAAGCCATCATTTGCCTGAAAACACACAGACAGAAGTATTGAAATATTGAAAGAGACAAGGAGACTATTTTCCCCCAGGGTTTATATACAGCGGTTTGGAACATTACTAGGGCTTCAGGGAGCCAGTGGCTCTTTTCCAAACTCCAGAAAGGTCTTAAATTCAATACAGTTGTCAATTACTGGCTGCTGCAATTGTATGGGTTAGGGGTGGGCGATATACCACTTTGACACCATACACTATTGTGTAGTTTTATATGAGTATGATTTCTATTATGTTTTACGCCAAATCCCGCTTGCTGCAACCAACAATTAAAAAATTGGATTCAAGAATTCCTAATTAGTTGAATGTTTAAAAAAAAAATGCTAAGCAATGTTAAATATTATATCATTATTATTTTTGATTGCAATTTATATATCTGACTACATGAATAATAAAAAAATAATAACTGAAAGCAATGCTGAATTGTATATGTATATATATATATATATATACACTGATAATAATATATTATTATTATTATTATTATTATTAATATATTATACCAATATGTTGGTTTACAAATTGAATTATTAATTATTTACACACACACTTGACATTAACGCTTGTCCGGGACAAGTGGATTTTGTGAATGGGCAATTGAAGGAGAATTGATTAAAACATCAATAACAAACAATAACTAGCGTAGCACCGAAACTTTGGTGAGAATGATTCTGATTGTATTACTTACAGTGTAAACAGTGACTGAAAACGGACAGTATCAAGTATCAAGCTCGTGCAGCCTATCTGAATCACGGAAATTTTAAAACTAATAGGCGCAACAGCATACACAAAGAAACAAACATACTGTGGTAGAAAAAAAAATATTGTATAACATATTATATAGGTAAGCACCATTACGATTGCAAACGTGCAGAGGTGGGTAGAGTACCCAAAATCTGTACTCAAGTAAAATTACAAGTACTTATGGAAATATTTACTCAAGTATGAGTAAAAGTAACAATCTTAATAGTTACTTGAGTAAGAGTAAAAAACGTATCTGATGGAAAAATTACTCAAGTAGCTAGTTACTAGTTACTTCTGATCTGATTGATATGAAGTGAAGACCCGGAATTTCAAACTGTTTGGAAAGCTTCCGCACACCTCTCCTTGAAAACATAGGCTGAAGTAAGGTGTGTATATATATATATATATATATATATATATATATATATATATATATATATATATATATACCTTTTTTTTTGCCTCGGACAAGTAAATCTTTTACTCGGCACATGTCAAAGCTTAATGTCAAGCCCTGTATATATATATATATATATATATATATATATATATATATATATATTATTGTGGAATATTAGTAATCATATTAATACAAACATTTCTCATTCTGTTAATTATTATTATTATTATTATTATTATTATTATTG
>NC_133381.1:32096618-32099686 GCF_049309525.1 Garra rufa | reverse complement strand
CTAATAATTCACGCTTATATAATTGAAAAAAAATACAAATATTAACTTTCAGCATTATTTGAAGTCAGGATTTATGTTTTTTTAAATGTTTTTTATTGCTATTTATATAACTGACAAAATTATATACATTAATAATAACAATAATAATAGTAACAAGTACTTATATATTAGCGCTGTCAAATCGATTATTCGCGACTAATCACATCGAAAATAAAAGTTGGTGTTTACATAATATATATCTGTGTACTGTATGTGTGTGTGTGTGTGTGTGTGTGTGTGTGTGTGTATATATATATACATATATATATATATATATATATTAGGGGTGGGCATAGATTAATTTTTTTAATCTAGATTAATCTAGATTAAATCTTGGAATTAATCTAGATTAAAATGGCTAATTTGAATTCTGCTGAAGGCATTCAGAATATGTGTGCTACACAAATAATGACTAAAAGTAAGCCTTCGAGAACGAGCCAGGTGGCGCATTAGACCAGGCGCTCATCTCCTGTTTCCAAAATGCATCACAAACTGCTTGACAATTGCATTTACAAAATAATTACCTATACAAACTTGTGTAACTAAGTACTTCTGCGCAAAAGGCTGCACGACGTGCGCGTTGCCGTTAAATACACAATCGCGCACGGGCATGGATTTCTGCGTGCATAGTCTTCCATTAAACTGCGTTGCTTTTAGAAGCGTCAATTCAGTTGTTGCATATAGCATATATAATGTCTTTATTTCGGGATTATCAAAGTAAATTATAACTCAAACTTGAGATTTTACTGGGGCACAGCAGATTTTCACTGGGGCACGTGCCCCAGTAAAAAGGGTCTAGCAACGCACCTGCCCTGAAGCGGCTTCATAACTGCATTCATGTTTGCACGTCTCATTTGATGTGGTCATTTCACAGAAGTTGAAGACTCGTTCTCGCCCCATACAGTGCAATTCGACTAGGTATACGTCATCCGTGCTAAAATATCAAGGTGAAAGTCATCATATCTTGCGTAGTTTAGACCCAGCTCCCAACCCAACTTTGAGAATAGATTAACGGCGATATTTTTTTTATCGCCCGATAAGAGTCTCACGTTAACGCAGCACGTTAATGCCGATAACGGTCCACCACTAATATATATATATATATATATATATATATATATATATATATATATATATATATATATATATATAAAGAAACACTTTAATTCTATTTTCAATACAAAAAAAGTGCATATATCAGTACTATATCTCGCTATAATTTCCTGCTATTAATGTATGCTCATATCAGTCCAGCCTTGCTTGATAATGGGATAGAGGTTTTTGTGGAGTGAAGATCTCACTTCCCTGTTCTTAATACCGTCACCAATCCTCCCAACAGCAGGGCATTCTCTCATACGCCTACAGTGACATTCCTTCATCAGACTGCTCAGGCTTTCCAGACTCAAGAGTAGCCTCAAGTTCAATACTAATATACTGCGAGGGGTGTGTGTCTGTGTGTAAAGAGGCAATGAGGCAAGAGAGGACAGAGAGAGAGATGAATCCAGGCACCGAGAGAGAGAAGATGATGAAAAGGAGCTCAATTAAAGAAGCCGTGGCATGTTACACATTCCAGACGATAAGTCGGAACACGCTCTCCAGGATAAATCCACAACAAATATTCACTTACAAAAACCAACATAACCATTAGACTGCTAATGCTGTCTTCACACAAGAAGATCAAGAAACATATGTGTTCATTATTATTATTATTTATTACAAGGAAAAACACATTACTCCAGAGAAGGTGGTTTTCCTAATTATTAAAAAAAATGACACATTGAATTATGAATGAACTGTTTATTTCATTTAATATTTTTACTATTTAAATTAAATAATAAATTATTAAATATTTTAATATTTATTTATTTACTATTTATTTTGAATACAATTAATTTGCGATTAATCGATTTGGCAGCACTAAAATATATGTTTCAAAAAGTTTACTTGCTAATCATGCTAAAAACATGCTAGCAACTTGCTAATCATGCTAGAACCGTTCTATCAACATGCTATCATGCTAGACATGCTAGCAACTTGATAATCATGCTAGACATGCTAGCAACTTGATAATCATGCTAGAAACAGGCTAGCAACTTGCTAATCATGCTAGAATCGAGCTATCAACATGCTATCATGCTAGACATGCTAGCAACTTGATAATCATGCTAGAAACATGCTAGCAACTTGCTAATCATGTTAGAATCGTGCTATCAACATGCTATCATGCTAGACATGCTAGCAACTTGATAATCATGCTAGAAACAGGCTAGCAACTTGCTAACCATGCTAGAAACAGGCTAGCAACTTGCTAATCATGCTAGAAACATACTAGCAACATGCTAATCATGTTAGAAACATTTTATCAACCTGATTATCATGTAAGAAACATGCTAGCAAATTGCTAATCATGGTAGAAATATACTAACAAATTGTTAATCATGCTAAAAACATGGTAGCAACTTGGTAATCATGCTAGCAACTTGTCAACCATGTTAACAACATGCTAATCATAATAAAACATGCTAACAACATGTTAATTATGCTGGAAACATGCTAGTCATGCAAGAAATCATGATAATCATGATAATGTTAATCATGATAGCAACTTGTTAATCATGATAGAAACATGCTAGCAACTTGCTAATCATGATAGAAACATGCTAGCAACTTGCTAATCATGTTAACAACATGCTAGTCATGCTAGAAACATGCTAACAACATGTTAATTATGCTGGAAACATGCTAGTCATGCTAGAAACATACTAGCAACTTGTTAATCATGCTACCAACTTGCTAATCATGCTAGAAACATTCTAGCAACTTGTTCATCATGATAGCAACTTGTAATCATGATAGAAACATGCTACCAAATTGCTAATCATGCTAACAACATGCTAATCATAATAAAACATGCTAACAACATGTTAATTATGCTGGAAACATGCTAGTCATGCTAGAAACATGCTAGCAACTTGTTAATCATGCTATCAACTTACTAATCATGCTAGAAACATTCTAGCAACTTGTTA
>NC_133381.1:31889118-32091618 GCF_049309525.1 Garra rufa | reverse complement strand
TCAGCAAGATTTCTGGCTCCCAGGTGTCTTTTATACAGGTAAGGAGCACTATCTTAGGGAGTGCTCTTAATCTCAGCTTGTTACCTGTATAAAAGACACCTGGCAACAGAAGCAATCAATTAATCAGATTCCAAACTCCACCCTGGCCAAGACCAAAGAGCTGCCCAAGGATGTCAGGGATAAGATTGTAGATCTACACAAGGCTGGAATGGACTACAAGACCATCGCCAAGCAGCTTGGTGAGATCTCCCTCGGTCTGGGGCTCCATGCAAGATCCTACCTTGTGGCGTTTTAATGGTCATGAGAACGGTGAGGAATCAGCCCAGAACTACACGGGAGGATCTTGTCAATGATCTCAATGCAGCTGGGACCATAGTCACCAAGAAAACAATTGGTAACACACTACGCCCTTAAGGATTAAAATCCTGCAGTGCCCGCAAGGTCCCGCTGCTCAACAAAGCACATGTACAGGCCCGTCTGAAGTTTGCCAATGAACATCTGAATGATTCAGAGGAGAACTGGGTGAAAGTGTTGTGGTCAGATGAGACCAAATAGAGCTCTTTGGCATCAGCTCAACTCGCTGTGTTTGGAGGAATGCTGCCTGTCACCCCAAGAACATCATCCCCACTGTCAAACATGGAGGTGGAAACATTATGCTTTGGGGGTGTTTTTCTGCTAAGGGGACAGGACAACTGCACCACATCAAAGGAATGATGGATGGGGCCATGTACTGTCAGGGCCAGGGCATTGAAGCCAGCCAGGGCATTGAAAATGGGTCATGGATGGGTATTCCACCATGACAATGACCCAAAACACACAGCCAAAGCAACAAAGGAGTGACTCAGGAAGAAGCACATTAAGGCCCTGGAGTAGCCTAGCTAGTCTCCAGACATTAATCACATAGAAAATCTGTGAGGGCAGCTGAAGGTTCGAGTTGCCAAATGTCAGCCTTGAAACCTTGATGACTTAGAGAGGATCTGCAAAGAGGAGCGGGACAAAATCCCTCCTGAGATGTGTACAAACCTGGTGGCCAACTGCAGGATCTCTGTGATTGCCAACAAGTCTTGTCTTTGTTATTTAATTATACTTTTTTCCTGAGAAAAACAACTGAACAACTGTAACTGTGACCCCAACTTTACAGTGAACAGTTACCTTTATGGTGCACTAGTATAAAATGTGCAGACAGGCTTATGTTTATCTGCATTTTACAGCCAATGCGAGTGTTGCTCATCCATTCAGAGATGACAGTTGGAACTATTTGTTTTAGTGGGTTTTTCAGCAGTTAGGTCTGAATTAAACAGCTTTGAAGGGATAGTTTTGATAGAAACTTGAGGGATAGAAATAGTTGAATAAAGTCATTATTTTTGTTTTCTTTGTGCACAAAAAGTATTCTCGTAGCTTCATTACATGATGGTTAAACCACAGATGTCACATGGACTATTTTATCGATGTCCTTACAACCTTTGGGGCCTTAAACGAGTTAGTTGTGTTGCTGTCTATGCAGGGTCAGAAAGCTCTCAGATTTCCTAAAAAGTATCTTAAATTGCGTTCCAAAGATGAACAAAGATCTTACTGGTTTGGAACGACAAAAGGGTGAATAATTAATAACAGACTTTTCATTCCTGGCTGAACTATCTCTTTAAATCTCCATGATCCCTGCATGTTATATCAATTAAGTAATGAAATTTGAAATGAATTTAATAGGCTTTCACACCGAACAGGTTATGCTTCTAACAAGTGGCACTTATGTTAAGCTCTAGCTGTGCAGTACTCCAAACACTGCCCCATGAAACCCATCACTGGAAAGTAGCAGCACTGATGTATCTGCAGCTCTGTTGATAGGATTATCCGCATGTGACGAGAATCTCTCAATCAGCTGAGATGAACCAGACTGAGAGAGCCATGTCAACATCTGACCTGTCCTACATGAGTCAGAGGCTTGAAATCTTCCATACCATCGGAGCTGTCAATACCGTGAACAGAGAGAGCTGATTAATAACCGCTGGGGACTGACCGTGAGGGTGTTAACAGATTAATTATTGGAGTGAGGCCACTGTGCTAATGGTGATTTCAGATAATGTAATTCGATTGTCATTGTTCTAACCACAAAGGGCACACTGGCCCTTTTTTGCGGTGTTGGACTGCAGAGGAATGTAGTTCACTGGGCTTCACCAAAGCTCTGACTGGGTCACAACACTGCTGGGGGTGGCCTCCATGTTCGACTATAACCTGATGAAACTTTTTTTTTGTTAATTTTGAAATTATTTTCTTAATTATTCTTTTTTTTTAATTAAAGTTTTAATTATATTTTTAGTTTTTAATTTCATTTATTTATTACAAACATCATGAGTTTTTGAAAATACCTTTCAAGATTTTTAGTTATTAATTTATAAATGCTATTGTTTTTAGATTTTAACAATATTTATTTACATACATATTTTCATATATCATGAGTTACTAATTCATTAATATAATTTATTTTAATACAATTAATTTATTAACTTTTTATTCATTCATTTATAGACAATTTTACGACTTCATTTTTTTACAGTTTTTTGTTTTCATTTGATACACCAAAACTTTTAACTGATTGATTGAATTATTTATTCATTTATTGCTGACATCACAAGTTATTAATTTATAAATGCTATTGTTTTTAGATTTTAACAATATTTATTTCCATAGATATTTTCAAATACCTTGAGTAATAAATGTATTAATATAATTTATTTTAATATCTTTTATTTATTAACTTTTTATTCATTCATTCATTCATTCATTCATAAATAGATAATTTTACAATTTCATTTTCTTATGATAAAAATCTAAGATGGAAAATTTTAGCAAAATTTCTTTTATTTGTACCACCCTTTTACATTAAATACATTTGATACATATATTTATATATATTTTTAAATATCATACGTTATTAATCAATTAATATCATTTATTTTAATATCAATGATTTAACTTTTCATTCATTCATTTATTTATAACTAGATATTTTTTATGATTTACAAAGTTTATTTTTCCCCCCTTTTTTTTGCCTTTGTCAACATTCAAAAGTTTGAATTCTATTTTCAGGTTATCGTTTCATTTATTTATTTATTTTTGGGGAGTCTTACCACACTTTACAGTCTGTCAGTGTCAATAAATTCAAAGGCATCAATATTGACAGTTTCTGAAGACATGAAAAATCTTAAAAGCTGGAAAGTTTAAGCAAAATGTTCATTTTACCTTTCTAGTCCATCAGTAGTCAGTAAATGGTGACCCTTCTACGAATACCTTGTAATCAATTAATTAATTGTAAGTCCCACAAAGCTCCTAAAACTGCTTCCGAAGGATAAGATGTCATGGTCACCAACAAGGCCACGGCAGCTCACATGCTACTAAACTCCCAAACGAGATTTATTTACAAAATAAATGGAAAGATTTGATTTTAAAGGCATTAAGCTCTAAAGGAAGTTCGACTGACAGGTCTCTGGCAGAAAACTGCACATGGCAAAGGTGACGGAATCAATGGTATTAACAGCGCTAATTTTCCGCCTCAGGAGAAAGAAGGGAAACTGCTCATGTCGTGCAGTAGAGCTGACCCTGCAGATGTGACAGGGCCGCATCCTATTAACACCTGTTTGCGATGTGGCGGCACTCTGGTTCTCACAACGTCTAGCGTGTCCAGACGCCCGGACAGATTGATGTGAGCGAGTTTCGAAAGCCGCATCGCCTCTAAATCTTGGCTCCTGTGAAGAGGAAGAACACATTCGTGCTGAACAGACAGTTGTCCTCAAACATTTACGACTGCCAAAATCAGAGGAGGATAAAATAACACGCAGCAAGAATGCTGTGGATATTTTTACAGACCTTTGAAAAACCACAGAGATTAATTACAGTTTGCCCCCACAAATAATTAATTAATGCTTACAGTACTAAAACTAAGGCTATATGTAATAATTTAAATAAACCTAAATTATACACACACACACACACACACACACACACACACACTACTGTTAAAAAGTCTCTTCTGCTCATCAAGGCTGCATTTATTTAATTAAAAATTCAGAAAAAAACAGTAATATTCTGAAATATTTTAGCAATTTAAAATAGTTTTTTATTTTAATATATTTTAAAATATAATTTATTCCTTTGATGGAAAGCTGAATTTTCAGCATCATTACTCCATTCTTTAGTGTCACATGATCTTTCAGAAATCATTCCAATATGCTGACTTAAAATCAATGTTTAATACAGTTGTGCTACTTAATATTTTTTTGAAACCTGTGATACTTTTTTCGAGATTCTTTGATGAATAAAAAGTTAAAGAGAACAGGATTTATTCAAAATATAAATGTAACACATCCTTGTTGAATAAAAGTATTAATTTCTTTCAAAAAAAAGAAAGAATAAAAATTGACTGACCCCAAACTTTTGAACAGTAGTGTATATTGTTATAAAACCTTTCAATTTTAAATAAATGCTGCTCTTTTTAACCTTTTAATGATTAAATAATCCTGAAAAAAATATTGATCAGAACAACTGTTTTCAACATTGATAATACAGTAAATCAGCATATTTCAACAAAGATTTCTGAAGGATTATGTGACCCTGAAGACTGGAGTAATGATGCTGAAAATGTAGCTTTGTGTCAGAGGAATAAATTACATTTTAAATATATTCACATAGAAAACAGTTATTTTAAATTGAAATAATATTTCAAAATATTACAGTTTTTTCTGTACTTTGGTCAAATAAATGCAGCCTTGATAAACATAAGAAATGTCTTTAAAACTCATGCAAAATCTTACTGATCCCAAACAGCTGGCATAAGAAAAATACTCAAAAAAAAAAGTTCATTTCAATTAAAAATTAAATTCAGTCACTTTAAAGCACCACAGACACATTCAGAGAGACGTGTTACGCCCGTTGCATCAACGTTCTTGGCCTTTTTTAACATGTAGCCACAAGCTGCACTTTTAAGATGTCATGCCAAGTTAAAAACAGTGTTTTTCACTCTAAAAATACGTCTTGAGAAACCCATGCTTTCGGTTTCATTCCTCTGTGCTCTGTCCGGCTGCCTTTGAAGATGCTGTCTGATGTAAAAGCATTCAATTGGTGTTAGATGAACCTAAAACAGGGAATCATTAATATATCTAAAAAATATATAATACAATCAAAGTTTAGAAAATATAGCTCTGCACATTTCGAATTAAATGCACTAGAATATAACAGTATTTAATAAAATAAATGAACTTCATTAAAACTGTAATTCTTGCATCTTATCATCAGCAGTGACTGTTTGATTAAAACGATGGCTCTTCTGAGCCATTTCAGAGCGAATACATCAGTATTGTGTATATGTATTATGTACTGTATATTGAATACAGTCCAAAAGGAAAAAAAAAATATTTTAATAATTTTTCAGCACTATTTCCCAGCCTTAGTCATCTTTAAAACTGAATACAGTTTTGAAACTAGTAGCAGTTTGTTCATGGTGCACACACCCTCACACATGGAGCTCTGCCCATGTTCCACATCAAACGGTTGAATGCCTTTGCGTTTGCCTCTACGGGACAACAGGGAAAGTCAAAGTACAGTACTTTCAGGCATTCCGTTCTTGGGTTTGGCCGACCCCCCACGCTGTCTTTGAAAACAGGACATTGTTAAAACAGAAACATGTTGCTTTTGGCATGAGAGCCTGCTCTCTCCCTGCATACAACGGGGCCTGCAATTAGCATGGCCGGCTCCCCAGAACAAATATTCTCCACTGTAATCCTGCCAAGGCAGCAGAGACACAGCTCTACTGCAAGAATGCTTGGCATTTCCTTTAATGTGCTTTGGCCGAGCTGGGTCAGAGAAAACCAACAGTAACAGCAGAACAGAGTCCCACACAACAAAACTTCCTGTTCACGCTCACTTTCTCTCTTGAACACGCATGCTTTTCCTATAGAATGAAAAACATATTTCCATCCCCCCTTTCTTTTTCCTGCTACTGTTGACTGTAGGTTTTCTTTTATATTATATGATCACAGATGTGGCATGTATATATTAGTATATACCAAATAAGCTTTCTACTTCCATAGGAACCTCTGGCAAAATTTCAAGTTATATCTTTCAAGCGACAGTTTCTAAAAGTAGTGCATTCATCCACTTACCGAATTACTGCAACCTAGGTCAGGGGTCTAAACTGGATCAGTGGAAGACTACCATTCACCTCCATGTTAATTTCAAATACAGGCTCTCTCTAAAAGAGCTCCAGTACTTTCCCTTACCACCGTTTAGCCCAGTCATTTCACGGTGATGGTAAAATTGCCTTGAATAACCTCACGTCCTCAGAAGTCTTGGTTGATTCAGAGAAGCCTGTAAGTTTGATGGACAAAAGCACTCTACCATAAAAACATGTGCTTGATACCCTGAAACAAGCCCTTAGAGTCTTTTTTCCATGTGTATGTTGAAAGAAATATTTCTTTGCTGCAAGTACACTAAATGTATGGAAGCCTGTTTCCGCCACTGAATAAATAACAAAGAGGTAACTCCGACTTATGTCACAATTCTGAACTTTTTTTCTCAGAACTGCGTTAAAAAAACTCACAATTCTTAGAATTGTGAGATATAAATGCGTAACTGTGAGTTCTAAAGTCAGAATTGTAATTAAAACAATTGTGAGATATAAATTCGCAGTTGCGAGTTAAGTCAGAATTGTGAGATATAAACTCTGAGAAGTCTTTGTCCCCCTCAGAATAGGACTATAACTCGCAATTCACAGTTCTGAGAAAAAAGTCAGAATTGCAAGATACAAACTCGCATTTGCGAGAAAAAAAAGATCAGAATTGCAAAATACAAACTCGCATTTGCGAGAAAAAAAGTTGGAATTGCAAGTTTTTGTCACAATTCTGACTTTTTTCCCCTCAGAATTATTAGATTGTTGAGTTATAAAGTTAAAAATTGTGAGATAATTGTGAGTTTGTCTTGCAGTTCTAACTATATAACACACAACTGTGAGTTATTAAGTCAGAATTGTGATATAAACACTTAAGAAGTCTTCTCCCCCCTCAGAATTGGACTTTATAACTCGCAATTGTAAGTTTACACTTTTTCTGAGAAAAAAAGTCAAAATTGTGAGATATAAACTATATAAAAAGTTTATATTTCGCAAAGCTGCGAGTTCTTGCAATTCTGACTATATAACACAATTGTGAGTTATTAAGTCAGAATTGTGAAATATAAACTCTAAGAAGTCTTTTTCCCCCCTCAGAATTGGACTCACAGTTTATATCAGGCAATTCTGAGAAAAAGTCAGAATTGTACATTTTATCTCAAAATTCTGACTTTAAAACTCACAATAGCAAGTTCATATTTCCCCATTCTGAGAAAAAGTCACAATTCTGACCTTTTTTTTTTCAGAGTTGCTAGAGTTTCTAAGAATTGTGAGATATAAATGCATAATTATGAGTTATAAAGTCAGAATTGTGAGATAAAAACTTGCAATTCTGAGAAATAAAGTCAAGTTGCAAAGTTGCAAGTTTATGGCTTGCAGACTTTATAAAACACAATTGTGAGTTAAGAATTGAAACTCCCTGGTTGGCCAAAAATTGAATTCCTCAATGTGTCATAGTTTAAGTATTAACTTCTCAAGCTAACGGACGTGCCTAATTAATTCTGAGAACCTTGACCAGTGTCTCAGTACCACAAGGATCTTTTTTACAATCCCTCTACTCTCACTTAGACTAATTATTCTTGCTAAGAAGCATCCACTTAGAAAAGAAAGTGTGACTAAATGATGCTTAAAGCAACTAGCTTTCTTCTTTTTATGTACCATTGGGTTTATTTAAAACTGATTACACTATAACAACAGATGAAGGAGGATGTGAAAACTAACATCTTTCCATCAGGTCTGGCGATGATTTACTGCTCTGGAATATTTTTTTACCCAGAGAGAAAATCTACTTAGACACCAAAGGTCAACATATTATTACAGTTTTATTGGGGATTGATTTCCTGTAGTACCAACGGTAGCAGAGAATATGGATGTCATTAGAGAACCTTGAAGAGGGCACTGTGACGGCATTATCAATCTTTACCGTCCTTTCAAAAGAGCCCAGTCCTCACAGTACTGGCTGAAGAAATCTAAGAGGTCACAGCACTGTTCAAAATAGAGCCTGTTCCGATGCACTACTGATAATATCAATAGCACTTATCTATTCAGCGTTCGCCCTTGTGTCTGCCGGCTTCCCGTAAACACAAAACATTCCCCTGTGAGGAAGGACGTTTTTCCATCGGTCTGAAAAGGGTGAATGACCTCGAAGAACGAACCCATATTTCAGGTTATTCTGATTTAGTCGCACGTGTAGTCGTTTAAATACACTTCTTTCTCTTCCCTTCACCAGCAGTGAATTGGAAGTACGAGATTTAATCATATTACATTGACGGCTCCACTTCTGTGTGACAGAAGCAATTGTTTAATGTAAAATCAATAAAAACTCAATGTCTGCTGACTCTAGACACAAAAGATGGCCAGGTTGATGAATCACGACAGTAATGTTTTTCTTATGCAAATGATAACTGCTGAGCGCATACCATTACAACACTGCAAAACATGTGCTTTGGCCCACGCTCCTCACGGCACTGAGCGCAAACAGATGTATCAGGAGGTTGGAGGAAAAACAACTTTACGCAACAGCCAGAAAATGCATCACGTTCTCAAGCAACAAGAAGTGTATTATGTACACCAGCTAGGTGGGTAGTGTCTCTACAAGCTCTGTACAAACTTATATTAACGGACAACCATGAGCAAAACTAATTATTTTTGACCACTATAACTGCATTAGAACTGAGTACATTACAGTACATTCAATTGCACTTAACACATTTACAGAGTAAATGTTTATGTAAATTCAATGTTGTATATCAGAGCGCTGCCTGTGTAATTTTGACTGAATTGCCTAGCAACTTTTATGATGGCTGTTGTTGTTGTTTATTAAATATTATTATTAAATAAATAATATTTTATATGAATAATAGGGATATTTCATACTGTATTTTATATAAATAATAGTGTTTAGTATTGAGAAACGTTGCGTGTGTTTGTGATGGTGATTTTAGTTACATTGTTCCGCCATTAGACGGTGACAAGAGACTGTTTTTGCGAGTCAGCAGTAAAGACTTTTACGTCGGAAAAAATGAACACAGTCATAAGCTTATTATAATTAATAACTAATTATTTTTAGTTTCAACATCAACTTAACGCAACTAACAAATGCACTGAGCAGTGCTGTCTTCGGAAATCACCCTTAACAGATGAAAGAATATTAATGTTACGACAAAGATGACGCTTCCCTCAGTGGACAGTAAAACTAATTGTGAATATGGGACTGATCTGATGAATAAAGGCTGTATCAAATGCAGGTCAGTTCAGTTCATCTCTCTCTCATGATACTCTACATAATACAGTCAGCTTTTAATACATTAATACAATAAGCTTTCAATGTTTCAGCAACTCAATGTTCATTTATTACTAGTTCTAAAGGGACGTTTTGGAATTAGTAATGGAGGCTTGGGCTCAGCTGTTATGGTGCGTTCACACCGCACACTTTGTCTGCGTCAGGCAACGCACCTAACGCATCTAGTTTGACGCATGTACGTTGAAGCTGGCAACGCTTGCTTTTTGGTGCGTTCACAACGCACACGTCAGGCAACGCTCCCAACGCATCTAGTTTTTTGCACACTTCCCCTGAATAAACCATGGCAAACTATTGGGACTGGACATTTTGGAATCCTCTCATGACCATGTTTCGCTAGCTAACGAAATGGGAAATAATTACGTTGAGAAAAAATTTGACATCCCGATCTCTTCAGCGATCTTCATCCAAGCAAGTTCCTTTACATTCCTGTCTTTATACAACAACGAGGACGAATGATACAATTCTCTGCGATTGCAGACGGCTAGAATAAGCTTGTAGCCGTCTGCAATCGCAGAGAATTGTATGTTGTTGTTTTTTCTGCTCCCGCTTCATTCAAAATACGTGTGGTGACGTCGCTACAGTGAGACGCTCTGATTGGTTGACGCACTGCGTCAAGTGCGTCAAGTCCGTCAAAAGTTCAGCTAGCTGAACTTCTGCATTGCTTGCGTTTGCTGCATTGACGCTTGAAACGCAGGTAACGCTTGAAAAGTTGACGGATCCAACGGACACAACGCAACGCAGAGCCTCTGACGGACCTCTGACGGACTCAACCATTGACTTTACATGTAATCTTGCCGCAACTGACGCATGACGGTTGGGGCGGTGTGAACGCAGCATTAAACTGTCAACTTTAGACTTGAATCCGTGGTGGAAGGAAGTAGTTCTGCACAAAAGAGGGCCTTTAAAGACACTACTGTTGTTATTTTGTTTATGTGTTTACACACTTGTGCCGTCAAACTGTTGTATAAATACACTCGTAGACGTGAGATATGGCTCTATATCGGCACGCTGTGATTACCTACAGCTATAGCATGTTATCTGTAACAAGTCTGCTACATGGACTTATTGGGAAAAACATGCCAATCTACATTTTAGCAAAAACATACCTATACATAAACTAAAGCTTCCAATTACAATGAACATTAGTTGCAGAAAAATACCAACAACTTTTCTTTCTTTTCAAACATTATGATTACGAGGGAGATTATTGATTAAGTCACTTTTGTTTTGCATGGATTCTTGCACAACACTATGTTATGACCTCAAAATGCTTTTACCACTTTTACCACGTTTTATAAACGAATACATTTAGATGTTTGCGCCACATCACCAGCTTCATAAATATGTGTTTTCTAATGTAGTAAACTTGCTTGGTAGTGCACCTAGTACAGCACTGCACTTGTGATCTAGTCCAATAAAATTTGAGTCATGATAAACTTTTAGAAGCAAGCTAAAATGCCATGACTACTTCAACAAATACATTCTTGTTCTATCAGAGGGTTGAATGTGTAGCTGGTATGCTTCTTCTAAATAAGACAGTGCCACTCACCAGACATTTTTTTTTTTACAGAACTGCTCCAATACATAAAACAACCAATGTAATAAACATTGCCTCATTTACATTCATCCATTTCAGGGAAAACTGAACACATTTTTAGTGCCACTTAGTCCCATTTCACTTTTAAACTTGCAACAAGTAGTGTAATATTATTTTACTGAAATTTTGCCACAGGCATGTTTTTCCACTGAGCCTGGGTTGCATTTCTTTGGTTGTTAGTGTGTTAGCAGAGATGGTCCAAGTCAAAAGAGCCTACCACCAACACTTTATGATATTTTCTTTAGCTAGTATTACTCAGTGTAAGATTTTTGTCTGTTTTATGAGCCTGGCACAACTAATAAAACACTGTAAAGGGACGAAGACATCAAAATGATAGACAACAACAACAAGCTACTCATCAAGAGAATTAAGTATCTATTAGACATAACATTTCCAGCAAATTGACCACTCTACAAATAGGCAAGCAAAACAACATCCCAGACTAGACACAACATCACAATAAACAAGTGACAACTGCAACAACTCTGAAGCACCAGTCAAAACAACATGACAAGCACCTATTAGTAAAACAAAACAAGTGGTAAACCTTCAAAAATAGCCACTGCCTGCTTCAAGGATGACAAAAAGCACACCTGCTGCAATAAAACAACAAGGCCCTGCACCCCTTGCTTAGACCGTTGTGATGACAAGCATGTATTTTTATGTTTAATTGCCAGTGTGCCACCAGCTCAGACTCAACACACAGGCCCGCTCAGAGAATGCGAGCAAGTATCCATCAGGGACCGCATTTTTCAACGCAACATTTGCATTCTGATAGCTCTAAAAGGAGCTTTATCAGCCTCTAGTAAATCAGCTCGTTTGTTTGTTTAATCACAGGCTTCTAAAAAAACCTGTCAAATAAGCAAGATGCTGCTAAGAAAGGAGGAAAAAAACTCTTTCGATACCCCACCCTTTATAAAGGAAAGGGAATTAGAACAAACAACTACGTAAAAAAAAAAAAAAAAAAACAGCTCCAGGGATTTCGAACACATTGTTATGCAGTGGCTTAGGAAAGACTGAAAATATGCTGCTGTCGCAAACTTAAAAAAAAAAGGGGAAAACATTTTGCGAAACATTTAAATAGACATAAAAATAGCTTGAGAAATGACCTACTGCACATTTGCGCACACACACAAAAACTGACATTCATATTTAGTTCACAGGTTCAACCAACCCCTTCGTTAATGGCAAAAATTTGGGCTTAGATTGATTCTTTTTGTATTCTCTCAAAGCTAATTATGAAGATATCTGAGTTCTACCTTGCAAGAATCGTACAGGGACTTATTATAAATCCTGTTTTCGAGTATGCTCTCAAAAACAAGCAATCGTGAGTTCAAGCACATATTTTAAAGATGAAACCCATCAAGGACGCATTAAACAGCATGATGACATTATGACTGCTGCAGAAAGACATGCGCATGTAGGTACAAGTTTTACGCTAGAAGTAGACAGAGAAAAAAGATAATGAGAATGGAGAAATAAGAGGTACCTTCAATCTTCTGCAGGGCTGTCTGACAGGCTTCCTGGCTAGCGAATTCAAATGGGTTGTTGCAAGTTCGTACACTGTCGCATTCACACTTCCCATCAATGATGTTACAGCCCGTAACCAGGTTTTCATTGCATGGCTCAAAGCCCAAGAGCTGGTCGTCATCCCAGTTTTCATCTGAGCGGAAATGAAAGAGACACATATCAATGAGGATGCCACAGAAACAGAAATTCATCATCATAAATTACCAGATCAAACATTCAGAATCATCCCGAAACATTTCACAGGATCGTTAAAATAGAGGGTTCCCCAAAGCCAACAGGTCTGGCGATGCTGAGGTAATGAGGCTACTGAATGCTAGAGAGGAGCATACGGCCAATTACATGTGCATTTGAGGTGCAAGGGGTATCGTAGAACTCGGAAATAAGAGAGAAACATCGTCTTGTTATAAAGGATTATGCAGTTCCTACGTTCCTAGCCTCTCACGACTTACACGATAGATAAATGGTGGCGGAGAGCAGCGCATTTTCAAAATAAGAATGACCCCGACCCTGAAGACGCTTCTATCTGCCAGCAACATTATGAAGTCTTATTTGCAGTGCAAACACACATTGCTGATACAAGCTCTGGTATTTCAGCCCACTGCTTGTTCACCTTATCGGCGCGCACGCATGTTTGTGTGCTTAGGACGGATGAATACACTCAAGACGGGTGCATACCAGGGCTAGTTTGTTTATTAAATATTTGTATAAAAACATATATATAATCAGGCCTAATCAAGGCTTGATTTTTTAAATTAAATAAAATAATACAATTTAAATGAATGGGTTACTGTTTTAATACACTTTAAAAAAAGAATTTATTCCTGTGATTAAAAGCTGAATTTTCATCAGCCATTACTCTAGTTTTCAGTGTCGGAAACATTTGTGCTGCTTAATAATATTTGGAATCTGTGATACTTTTTCAGAATTTTTTGATGATTAAAAAATTTCTAAAGAACAAGCACTTGTGTTATTCAAGCACTTATTCAAAATAAAAACTTTTTTTTTTTACCGTATATACACTGTCGTTCAAAAGCTTGGGATTAGTACGATTTTTGATGTTCTTTTAAAAAAGTCTCTTTTGCTCACAAAGGCTGCATTTATTTGACCAAAAATACAGAAAAAATGCAATATTGTGAAATATTATTACAATTTAAAATAATGGTTTTCCATGTAAATATTCTTTAAAATATAATTTATTTACATGATGCAAAACCAAATTTTCAGCAGTCTTAAGTGTCACATGATCCTTCAGAAATCATTCTTATATGCTGATTTATTATCAGTGTTAATTGTCAAACAGTTGTGCTGCTTAATATTTTATTTAAAACCTGTAATACGTTTTTCAGGATTTTTTGATAAATGCATTGTTAAAAAGAACCATATTTATTCAAAATAAAAAATATTTCCTAACAACTGAAATCTTTACTGTCACTTTTTTTTATCAATTTAAAACATCATTGCTGAATAAAAGTATAAATTTCTTTCAGAAATAGAAAAAAAAGGGACACCAAACTTTTAAACAACATATTGTTAAAAATGATTTCTAATTTCCAAGAGACTTTCTTTTTTTTTTTTTTTTTTTTTTTTTTACATTTTATTTAATTAAAGAATCCTGAAAAAAGTATCACAGGTTCCAAAAAATATTAAGCAGCACAACTGTTTCCAACATTTCTAATAAATCAGTATATTAGAATGATTTCTAAAAGATCATGTGAGACTGAAGATTCAAAAAAATAAATAAAATAAAATAAAATAAAATAAAATAAAATAAAATAAAATAAAATAAAATAAAATAAAATAAAATAAAATAAAACAAAATAAAATAAATAAATAGAGTAATTGGAGTAATGATGCTGAAAATTCAGCTTTGCATCACAGGAATAAATTACATTTTATAGTATATTAAAATAGAAAACCACTATTTTTAATTGCAATAATATTTCACATGATCCTTCAAAAATCATTCTAATATGCTGATTTATTATCAATGTGGAAAACATTTTTGCCGCTTAATATTTTTTTTTTATACCTAAAAAGTTAAGGAAGAAGAACAACATTTATTCTAAATAGAAACTGTATTTAGTTAAAGTAATATATACATTTTTTTTTACATTTTAAAATATTTAAATATGATAATTTAATTGAATATCTAATATTCATACATCAAAATAAATAAAATTAAATAAAACACTGTGATAATTATTTTCATAGATTTTTCTAAGGCCATTCGTTTTATATGCTAGACCGTAACATAAATGACAATTGAGTTGAATTTCAATGAAACTGTTCAAAACACTGATTTCCTTGCGTTTACATCAACCAGCCCTACTGCATACTAAGTACCAGTGCATGCATGTAGACGCATCTGCATGCATGTAATTTGTGTCTTTTGGTCTCTGAGGAATGCAGCCCGCTTGCCAATAAATAACGGGCCTTGCGCATCTATGAGCAATTCGGCAGTTGAGTCAGAACCGTTTCTGCAGAAACCTGCCTCGTACTGCAGCGCAACCTACGATTTGATTTAGCAATAATGAGACTACATAAACTACAAAATGACTTTGTTTTGTATCCATAACTTCTCAACCCCTGGGTGGGTCACTTTAAATACTCCGAGGATAAACAAGTCATGGAAAAACACTCCTCTCACCCGCCCGTGTCTGTTCGTTGTAAGGTCAGTCATGTGTTCAGCTACTGGTGCACAGCTGCACACTTGCGGTCCACTGTTTGG
Source organism: Garra rufa (assembly GCF_049309525.1). Classification (NCBI taxonomy): domain Eukaryota; kingdom Metazoa; phylum Chordata; class Actinopteri; order Cypriniformes; family Cyprinidae; genus Garra; species Garra rufa. The sequence goes on along the minus strand of NC_133381.1, from coordinate 32,076,305 downwards.
GTCATCTGGATATGATGGATGTGATTACGGCACAGCTGTACGGCACAACACCCATACCGTGGGCCGAAGGAACACAAGCCTATCACTATCCCTGTCTATAGGGGACTGTGAGTATGTGTGAGCTTGTGATCTCCTAACAATCAAGGACTGGAAGCTGATGTTCCAAAGCCCCGGCGCTTGTTGTTTTCACCAAAGCCACAGGGGTGAAGTCCCCAAATAGCTGCTGTCAACAGCTGATTCTTCAGTAACTAAGCATGGCTCTCCAGACCAGCTCCGGGTCGTTTAGCTGGGCGTGGAAGGTTGAGTCTCCTGCCAAACAAGGGTTGTCAGTAACCTGGCATAGGGTTCACATGATAAACACGTCGCGGTGGTCTGAGCCACACAGCGGGATTGAGCCTGGCGTGTTCACAGCATTGCCTTGAAGACCTCCTGGGAAGTTCCTACTTACAAGTTCAGAAATCATAATTACGACGTGATGTGCATTCAACCGATTTCAGTCAGAGAAATACTGACACACTTTCATATTTCTCAACACAATGTTTTAGTGCTAATGCAACCAAATGAAGTGCAAATATGCATAATATATGTAACTGATGTGTTAGGTATGTATTTTAGGATTCTTGCGCTGCAATGCAAGCCAATAAACCATCTACATGAGCAGTATTTAGCATCATTCAGTACGCAAAATGCATGACGTCAAATCAATTAAAATGTTAATCACAATATTAAAGGAGTAGTTCACTTCCAGAACAAAAAATTACAGATAATGTACTCACCCCCTTGTCATCAGATGTTCATATCTTTCTTTCTTCAGTCGTAAAGTAATTATGCTTTTTGAAGAAAACATTTTAGGATTTTCCCTCCATACAGTGGACTTCTATGGTGCCCTCGAGTTTGAACTTTCAAAATGCAGTTTAAATGCAGCTTCAAAGGGCTCTAAAAGATCCCAGCTGAGAAAGATGGGTCTTATTTAGCGAAACGATCAGTTATTTTCTAGAAATAAAAATAGAAATTACAGTTTATATACTCTTTAACCTTAAACGCTTGTCTTGTCTAGCTCTGCGTGAACTCTGTGTTTTCCGGTTCAAGACAGTTAGGGTACGTCGAAAAACTCCCATCTCATTTCCTTCTCCAACTTCAAAATCGTCCTACATCACTGTTTTAGCTTTTTCATCAGCTTCTTTGCATGTTCACTTTGTAAACACTGGGTTGGTACTTCTGCAACAATAGGACGATTTTGAAGTTTTTGAGGAGAAAATGAGATGGGAGTTTTTCAACATACACTAACTGTCATGAACCGGGATACACAGTTCACGCAAAGCTAGACTAGATGATAAGGCCCTTTTTTTCCTTGGCTGGGATCATTTAGAGCCTTTTGAAGGTGCATTTAAACTGCATTTTGGAAGTTCAAACTTGGGGGCACCATAGAAGTCCACTATGGAGAGTAATCCTGAAATGTTTTCCTCAAAAAACATAATTTCTTTACGACTGAAGAAAGAAAGACATGAACATCTTGGATGACAAGGGAGTGATATTATCTGTAAATGTTTGTTCTATAAGTGAACTACTCCTTTAACTAAGGAAAGCCCACAAATAAAGATAATTTACAGACTTCCATATTAAATGTAAACCTATCACTCGTGTTTTCAGTGCAGGTTCAGGGTTTACTTCAGTTTTTCCATGCATGACAAAAGATGTGGTCTGATGTTTTTTTCCCTTTCAATATAATTAATCAGAGTCAATTATTCTGCTAAGTTGATAACCCTAGTACAATGTAATTGTAACCCTGTACAAGGCAAACATTGACAATTACAACTTCAATCACGACTAATTTGCTCCATCATGAGTCTTTAATTGACACGCCCCCAAGAAAATCAGAGCTCAATAAATATAATTTCCCACTGGATATTACAAAATTGCGGAGGCATCAGTGTACATGTTGAAAACACAATCAATCGGACACAGCTTTACAGCAATATCACTATGGAAGCCCGTTTTCGCCACTGAATAAAAAATAAAAAAGGTAATTGCATCTTTTTATCTCACAATTCTGACTTTTCTTGCAAATGTGAGTTTATATCATGCAATTTAGAGAAAAAAAAGTCAGAACTGTGAGTTTATATCATGCAATTCTGACTTTATAATTCACAGTTACAAGTTTGTATCGCGCAATTCTGACTTTCTAACTCACAATTACGAGTTTGTATCTCACAATTCTTACTTTATAACTCACAGTTGTGAGTTTTTATCTTACAATTCAGAGAAAAAAAGTCAGAATTGTGAGTTTGTATGACGCAATTCTGATTTTAAAAAATCCAACTTGTAAGAGAAAAAGTCGCGAAAAAACTTTTTATTTTATTTATATATTCAGTGGTGGAAGCGGGCTTCCATAGAATTCTGTATTGTAGTCACTAAAACTGCAGGAACCATCTTTGAGACTTTAGATTCAATAAAACCAAAAACAAAAATCTCTTTAAATGGATAGTTCACCTAAAAATCTAAATTCTGTCATCAATTACTCACCCTCATGTCGTTCCAAACCCATAAGACCATTGTTCGTCTTTGAAACACAAATGAAAATATTTTTGATAAAATCCGAGAGCTTTTGCATTGTGTTGGATTTATAGATTTTTATTGGACAAATTATAATATGCTCTGAATTGTAGTATTTCCCATTCATTTCCTATGAGTGCCTATTTTTGTCCATGAGGGACAAATTAAAGAGTTTTAACTTTGTTGCATCAAGTCAATTTTGTGTGTGTGTGTGTGTGTGTGTGTGTTCAGGTGGCAAACTTAGGAAAAGTAGCCAAGTCTTGTACTGCTCAGAATAAGGAAAGTGTTTATATATAAAAAAATAAAAAATAAAATAAAAATGCCCAAATTTGTCTTAAAGGATGCTTGAAGATGTTATGAAGAGAATACTTTTTGTGCAAAAACAAAACAAAAATAATGACACGCATGCCTTGTGGTACTCTCATTACTGCGCATCGAAGACTGATAAAGAAAAAGAATTTGTTGAATGAAGTCGTCATTTTTGTTTTCTTTGCACACAAAAAATATTTTCGTAGCTTCATAACAGTTGAGCCACTGATGTCACAAGGACTATTTTAACAATGTCCTTACTAGCTTTCTGGGCCTTCAACATGTTGGTTGCGTTGGGTTAGAAAGCTCTCAGATTTCATCAAAAATATCTTAATTTGTGTTCTGAAGATGAACGAAGGACTTACGGGTTTGTAACGACATGACGGTAAGTAATTCATGACAGAATTTTCATTTTTGGGTGAACCATCCCTTTTATGTCACACATTTGATGCACAATTGAGTGAGGTTATCAAAAAAAGAAAAAAAATTAATGCAGGGGCTCGATTCTACTTGTCTTATCAATTTACTTATCTATAACTTCTATTGTTCATTAAATGAAGGCATATATAAATTACAAGATTGGGGCCGAATGTAAAATACACATATAAAAAAGAACCTTTTTTGTCTGAATGGTTCCATAAAGAACCTTAAAAACCTGAAGAACCTTTCTGTTTCACAAAAGTTTCTTTGTGGTGAAAGATGGTTCTTCAGATTATAAAAAGGTAGGAAAGAGATGGTTCTTTAAAGAACCTTTGACTGAATGGTTCTTTGTGGAACCAAAAATGGTTCTTCTATGGCATCCCTGTGAAGAACCTTTTGAAGCACATTTATTTTTAAGAGTGTAGGAGTGGGCTTTAAGTGGAATAAATGATTGGAGAAGACCGAAATACAGTATATGTCACAAGACAGAAGTATGTTGTTTTCCTGGAAGGATAAGTTGTGAGATTTGGATTCAATTACAAGCTCAAAAAAAAAAAAAAAATGCAACATTAAGATACCAGACAGGGTGAATTTCCACTTCATGCTGACTTTAAAATGTTTTCACACTCTCTGTTTGAAGCATGCCACAGATTTATGTGGTCAGAGATGTGTGTTACAACAATAACAGTTTTAGAAAGTGTGACTGCTCTTATTACAATCTCTCAGGAATTCCATTCAACGGAGTATTTGTATTACAACCTTGTACTGAGCGAAAACACCATCCTCTCACATTACCTAATATAGGTTGTCTGGTAGGTGAAGAGGCGGCTAAAACGACCTCACAAAAAAAGCTTGTGAAATCACAAAAACTCGAGGGATAAAATGAACCCACATTCAACACAGCGGTTCTTCATAAACAAACAGTGAAAAGTGCTGTTTTGCGGAAATCAAGGCATGATACCAAATCGCTGCTCGTCCTCTGCTAGCTGATGCATGGCCTTCCTGCTGTACTTTGCAGTGGCACCGGTTGTTATCGAGGCAGGAGTCCTTCCTGAAGCAAGAGATGCTTGCTAATTTGCAACCAAACCAATTAATTACTCTGTCGGAAAAAGACAGCATTTTTAACACCCTAGTTGTTAAATGCTACTCACCAGCTAATACAAGAAACCGAAGACAGGAAGATAAATATGCTCATAATAAATTAGAAAAGCTATTAATTTTCCAAGTCAACATGACATCAGAATTAAGCTTTTATTTAACGCATATACCTAGTGTTATTATGGACAATTTATCAGCATGCATACGTTTATAATTGAAGTATTATTATAATATGCGTAAATAATTAGATATTATTTCATAATTTCAAATAAATAAATGTATATATATATATACAGTCAAGCCCAAAATTATTCACACCCCTGGCAAATTCTGACTTCAACCAGCAAGTTTTTTTTTTTTGACCGGAAATGACTTCTCCCAGAAGTTAATAAGATGATATACAAGAGGCATCATTGTGGAAAAAAATATTTCTCAGCTTTTATTTACATTTGAACAAAAAGTGGCATGTCCAAAATTATTCATACCCTTTGCAAACTGTCACAGTCTATGGTAAAATCCAAAGTTCTATACCATTCCAAATAGTCTAAGCTGTTCTAAAGCATCCTATTCATTGGGAACAGCTGTTTTAATCAACTCAACAGGCGAAAAACAGAAGCTCTCTGCTGTTGGTTTGTGGACAGTCATGGCTAACACTAGGTAGTTAAAATAGTTATTTAGGTTTAGATCTGACTCTATTTGTGTATGTATGTAATACCCACTTTCACAATTCCTGCTAATTTTTTCCTCATTAAATATCCTAATTCATTATAGAAGTAAATACACTCTTAAAAATAAAGGTGCTTCATGATGCCATAGAAGAACATTTTTTGTCTAAATGGTTCCATAAAGAACCTTTAACATCTGAAGAACCTTTCTGTTTCACAAAAGGTTCTTTGTGGCGAAAGAAGGTTCTTCAGATTATAAAAAGTTAAGGAAGAGATGGTTCTTCAAAAGAACCTTTGATTGAATGGTTCTTTGTGGAACCAAAAATGGTTCTTCTATGGCATCGCTGTGAAGAAGCACCTTTATTTTTAAGAGTGTAGGCTGCAAAGCCAATTCAGAGTTGACTTCAGGAAAAAAGTGACTACAGTCTGTGTCCTCGGTTCATTGTTCAAACACGGACCCCCCTTTTTGACACCAACTCTCCAGCCTCTGAATTATAACCCCGAAAAGTCCCGCCGGCCCCTACGCAGCACCCCCTGAGGACACTTAGTACTCTGAGGAGCAGAAGAGAGACTTCAGGGAAGTGCGTGACAGGGAGGCTGCCGAGAGGGGGTACACATTTCCGCTTGTCTTCACTGACTACACCAGACAACCGGGTTTCTCTCAACAAATTTCAGCCTGCCTGCGCTGTCCCTTTTTGTGAAAAAGAAGAAAAACATAGGCAAAGACATGTACTTTGGCTGGCAGCGATGCTCTGCTTCAAAGAAATATTTCACCCAAAAAATCTGTCACCATTTGCTCACCCTCACCATGTTACTCCAAACTTGTATTACTGTTCTGGTACATTTACATTTTTCAGTTACCCAAAGCGACTTGCGAATGAGGAATAAAATATGCGATTCAGCCAATAAAACACGAAAGAGCTAATAATACAAAGTTTCAGACTTCGTTTAGAATAATATAAGCTAGAAAAGTGAAAGCATAGAGGATTTTTTCCGCACTATTAGAAAGAATAGGACTAAAGCTTTTAGATAGTCACCTGATCTAGATCTCAAGTAGTCCACCCAAAAATTGTCACCATTTATTTACTGGCACCATGTTAATCCAAACCTGTGTTACCATTTTTTTTCATGTAATTACAAAGAATGGGGTCTGGAGCTTCAAAATGGTCACCTGATCCAGATCTTGAGTTAGTTCAAGTCACTGACTCAACGATCCAGCAGTTAATGGCTCACTGGAGAGGAAGAATATCAATAAATAATGACTTTAATTTTAAGCTGTTTTTCAGAAGACTTGGTATACAACAGACATTTCATTGTTTCACAGTGAAACATTAGGATGACATATTCACTGTGCTTTTACATTATTTTGAGGCTTGGAAGGTCCAATAATTGCAAAAACAACTGGTTCATTCAGGCCTAATGAAATCTATTTTTAATTTATTTCTGAAATTACGTTTTATTTTATTTTTTTCCTAATTCCATTTTTATACATCTTAAATTTTCTGTATTTTGTTTTATTTAATCAAATTTATTGTTTTTAATCAAATACTATTAATATTTGATTATTAAATTAATCAAAAGCATATATAATTAATTGTTTTTATTATATATATATATATATATATATATATATATATATATATATATATATATTAGGGGTGGGCATAGATTCATTTTTTTAATCTAGATTAATCTAGATTAAATCTTGGAATTAATCTAGATTAATCTAGATTAAAATGGCTAATTTGAATTCTGCTGAAGGCATTCAGAATATGTGTGCTACCCAATGACTAAAAGTAAGTCTTCGAGAACGGGCCAGGTGGCGCATTAGATCAGGCGCTCATCTCCTGTTTCCAAAATGCATCACAAACTCCTTGACAATTGCATTTACAACATAATTACCTATACAAACTTGTATAACCAAGTACTTCTGCGCAAAAGGCTGCACGACGTGCGCGTTGCCGTTAAATACACAGACGCGCACGGGAATGGATAGCCTATCTGCGTGCATAGTCTTCGATTAAACTGCGTTGCTTTTAGAAGCGTCAATTCAGTTATTGCATATAGTTTAATGTCTTTATTTCGGGATTATCAAAGTAAATTATAACTCAAACTTGAGATTTTACTGGGGCACAGCAGATTTTCACTGGGGCATGTGCCCCAGTAAAAAGGGTCTAGCAACGCACGCACCTGCCCTGAAGTGGCTTCATAACTGCATCCATGTTTGCAGGTCTCATTTGATGTGGTAATTTCACAGAAGTTGAAGTCTCGTTCTCGTCCCCTACAGTGCAATTCGACTAGGTATACGTCATCCGCGCTAAAATATCAAGGTGAAAGTCATCACAGCTTACGTAGTATAGACCCAGCTCCCAACCCAATTTTGAGAATAGATTAACGGCGATATTTTTTTTATCGCCCGATAAGAGTCTCACGTTAACGCCGATAACGGCCCACCACTAATATATATATATATATATATATATATATATATATATATATATATATATATATTTTTTTTTTTTTTTCAGAAATACTGTGTTGTGTATTCCTACAATTTTCTGGTAAATAAATTCTCGGAAATACATTTTCTGGTAAATATTCCTAAAAAATAATGTTTTAATAATAATTGTATTATTTGCAGTACTACTATCATTACAATAAGTAATATATTTCTGTCATAGTTTCTTCAAGTTAAACCAAACTTTTATTTTGACGGGTTGTTGTGAAGACCTGTAAGTTTCTGTTTGTATGTGACATGACAACAGTTTTTCTCAAAATAAATTTAGAGGCAGGAGCAGCTGGAAACATTGCGCACTTGTAGCGTTAATAAACAAAACTGTGCGTCTGTGTCATTCATTCACATAGAGACATGCAGAATGTGCAAGATACATATTTAAATAGTACTTTTGCAACTTGATATTCGCAGATACTATTTCATATCGCGTTTTGATTTAAGTGTACTGACCTACTTTTGATTTATTCATCCAAAATTTGGAAAATTCTGTGACATTCTGCGTTATACAGTAAATTCTATTTTTATCCCACAATTTCATTCGCATTTTACACATGGCGGAAATCATAGGTCCCTTGACTTTTGAAGACGATTTGGAACAACATGAAGCAACTTAATAGCAACACCCTGACCACCATCCTAGCACATTTAATACGACCTATGCATGACACCACCACCCTTATGTGTAAAAAAAAAAAAAAAAAAAATCTACACCTGATTTGATGATGAGCACCAGCTAGCAGTGTTGGGGGTAGTTACTTATATAAGTAATGGATTACAAAATTGCTGGGCTTGCTTATTTATTTTTCATAACAAAAAACCCAAAAGTTTCTGGCAACTATAAAGGCCCTTTCACAACAAAAGCGTAATTAATAAGCCTTAGCCTGAAGGAAGTGCCTCTGCACTTCACTTTGAACATGGAGACAGGAGAGATGCTAGTGAACTGCTCCTATCTCTCAAACTGGGATTACCTTCTTAGTTTACTTGTATCATGAATTGTATTATGTTTCCCCAATCAACGCATAACCTTTATTTAGATGGGTCATTTAGCGTTTTTGGCAGAGGAAAGCCATAGACAAAAAGCACTCCACCTGACAGTGATTACGGCCAATGTGGAGCTGCTTTGTTAGCAGACAGAGTCCAGGGTTTCTATGGATGACATTAATAAGGGCAGGCACGCTTCATTCTCCAGGTGTTCTCTGCAAACAGATTGTGTATAATCATGTTCCATTCTTCCCAGTCTGAAGCCATTTAAATGAGAAAGACCACTGCTTTTCTCATAGTCAGGAAGATTATGATTTGAGCCCTGGTGCTGTATTAACAGTAATGTGGTGCAGTCAGTTGGGGATACGAACTGTCAAGCTCAGGGCTCCAATTCCAGATGGGTGGACAAGGTGAGGCTTCAGTAAACATACTGCCGTGTAAATGGTCAGCGCGAGTATGTCAAAAATCTAAACCGTGCATGTTGTCATGGACAAGGATGTCAGCTGCACAAATTAATAAATTATTTTCTTACAGCACGACAAGAGAACTAAAGCAAGGTAAATGTAATCTCCGGTGTTCAAACATATGTGACCCTGGAAACCAGCCATAAATAGCACGGGTATATTTGTAGCAATAGACAAAAATACATTGTATTTCCTACCGTAAATTTAGCAAAACTTAATTTTTGATTATTAATATGCATTGCTAAGAACTTAATTTAAACAACTTTAAAGGTGATTTCCTCAATATTTAGATTTCCCGGCCAAGTATTGTCCTATAGCTAAAAAGCTTATTTATTCAGCTTTCAGATGATGTATAAATCTCAATTTCAAATAATTGACCCTTATTTTGTGGTCCAGGGTCACATATGTGACCCTGGACCACAAAACCAGTCTTAAGTCGCTGGGGTATATCTGTAGCAATAGCCAAAAAAAACATTGTATGGGTCAAAATTATTGATTTTTCTTTTAAATGTCAAAAATCATTAGGAAATTAAGTAAAGATCATGTTCCATGAAGATTTTTTGTAAAATTCCTACTGTAAACCTATCAAAATGTAATTTTTGATTAGTTATATGCATTGCTAAGAACTTAATTTGGACAACTTTAAAGGTGATTTTCTCAGTATTTTGATTTTTTGCACCCTTAGATTTCAGATTTTCAAATAGATGTATCTCGGCCAAATATTGTCCTATCCTAACAAACCATATATCAATAGAAAGCTTATTTATTGAGCTTTCATATGATGTATATATCTCAGTTTTGTAAAATTTAACCTTATGACTGGTTTTGTGGTCCAGGGTCACATATGTGTTGTTTTCTAAGGCAAATTTTACACACATTTTATGTAAATAAACATAGTATAGCATATGAAAGATGGATAAATATTTCTTTTTAAAACTGCTATAGAATCTGAATAAGTAAAAAATGTGTTAATAATTATAAATATTTTTCAATTTTCAAAATGTGTTTGTGGTCTAAAATTTCATGCATTTCAAATGTCATGTTTTTTAAAAAAATCACTATTTCTTTCTTTCTTTCTTTCTTTCTTTCTTTCTTTCTTTCTTTTTTTTTTTCTTTCTTTCTTTCTTTCTTTCTTTCTTTCTTTCTTTCTTTCTTTCTTTCGTGGAACATGAAATAATGCACTTTAAAGACCAATTGTGGACCAATGGAGTTGTTTTGCAGAAGAAAGTCATACAAGTCATACAAAACTACATTAAATGATGACAGTATTTTCATTTTCCACTATCGCTTTAAGGATTTGTCAAATATTCAACATCAGCGGGCACCAATGAATAAATTAACCAAAGGGATAAAAAAAAAAAAAAAGCGTTGTCGATATATTGAGCAAAGTGTTTAAATTTCCAGATGCCTCAAGTTCATTTCTGGCTCCATACTAGATCTTCCACTGACTGGCTTCATAAAAACAGAGCAATCTGTGCCTTACAAGGCACATTTTTGTTCTGACACTAGTAAAATATGTTATAATCATCATAAAACATATGAATGTCAACAAAACCAATAAAGCAGTTCTACAAGAAAACCACAGTAAAGCAAAAATAATGTGTTTCACAGATTTGAAGCATTTGCGACGTGGAATGTCACTTGATAAATGGTTTAATAATATGTAACACTGAATGTAAAACACTAGGGCTGCACCTGAACTGATGAAACTGATGCAGTTTGAGCTGTGTGTAAAGGCCTTTTCTTTTTAAGATGAGGCCTAAAGTAACTCCCAAGTACAGCCGGCTTCACACAGGGACCCCTGACTGCTTTCTCTGAATAGAGAAGCGAGACATCATACATCACTTCCCAGGGAAAGCTCACCTGGAAGGTCCTGACACTAAACCCCCTGGGTGCTCCATGTGATGTGCTTGGTAAGCCCATCTCCAGAGAAGCCCGCAGGGCATTTCAAGACCATCATCTCGATTGTGTGTGTTCACTGTAAACAGCCTGTCCAAAGTAATCTCATGCGTTGGAATGCACAGGAATTTATGGACTTGGACGTGAAGTGCACGGTCAATTCGAAGAGAAAAATGCTTTTGTTGTTTGCTCCTCCACCCCTGTGGATTGCAGTGCTCAATTTAAAGGAACAGTTCAACTAAAAATGACAATTCTGTCATTATTTACTCACCCTCTGTGTCTGTACCAAACCTGCATCTGTTTATTTCTTCCATGAAACACAAAAGTGATTTTTAAACTGTATAACAACTTCAATTTTTGTCTATTTAGCTTCAGAAAACCGATATGAGCCACTTCACTGGTGCTTTTTGAAGCCTGACAGCTCCAGCTGTCAATCACTTCCACGTTATTGAAAACACGGCAGGATATTCCTCAGAAATTCACCTTTAGTGTAATACAGAAGAAAGCAAGTAAGCCGTACAGGTTTGGAATGACATGAGGGTGAATAAATGATGACAGAATTTTCATTTTTGGGTGAACTTTTTCTTTAAAGGCCAGTACAAGTCTTTGATGTCACATAACACACCGAACTTTGAGATATCCATAATTCATTCGGCAGTCACAGTCTACAGCAGATGTACTTTAGAGACTAATTTGCTGTTAAGACCCTCTGAGGTCTCAGTTTGTTAGGAGGTGAGGGTGGAGGTTAGCAGGACACGGCCTATACTGGCATTCGCTGCGCTCTCTCATCTGACTCATTTATCTGACAGCCGTAGCTGTGGCACTCAATGCCGCAGTGTTTTCTTGGCTGAATTACAGCAGATGTCACCCCGGCAGTTACATGTCAAACGGTCGAGACGCCTTCAATTTTCATAGCCAGCCATGCTGAAACCTGACCCGTGACATTGCAATGCATGTCCTCTGACCAAGTCGGCGTTCAAACTTGGACTGGGCCTAACAAGCGACGAGACTCTTTAGAGAAAAAGCACTGAGACATTGTGCAAGCATGCAGAAAATGTTACAGTCTGTTCGAAATCTGTCTAAATAGCGAAGATGACAGTTTTGATCATCGCTGTGCCACTTTTAGATCTCTTGGGTTGAGACGACACCACATTCTGGTAGTTGCTTCATTAGTTTACAAAGCCTGCAAAGTTTCAGTAAAAATTTAGGGCTTTGATTCTTTCTTCAGTAGCAGAAACACAACTTGAAAAAATGGCGACAGGCCGATAAATTGGCTGATATTTGACACTGACAGTATTGTGAATAGATAAGCAACTTCAGTTTTCAAAAATGTTGCACTTTGAGTAACTTTTGGGTAGAATACCGTTTTTACATTTGTAAATCGTGGGTTTACGTTTTAACTTGCTTATTCATGAGTTTAATAACGCTGGGCAAATACAGATTTAAACAGCACCTGCAAAGTGTCACATAAATCGGCTCTCGCTGTTCTAAGTCTCCAAAAATTATTACTTGAACAAACAATATACTATTTTCTTCGCTCCAGTTAAGGGGAGACACTGCTGGCAAAAACGTTGCTATTTCATGCACCTGTCAAGTTTGAGATTTTGGGCTTTTTGGTGTTTCATAAAGTGTTTTTCAGACTAGTGGAGGGAAAACACCCAAAATACACTGTTAAGCGTTTCTTTTATAGCACTTTAGCTATTTGTGTCAACAGATTTCAATTACAATACAATGATTTTTTTTTCTCCTACACTGAAGCATAAATCTCCACTTCAGTAACACTTACACACACCAAACTTTACATTTTTATTCTTGTCTATATCTTGAAGGTTTTTACATAGGGATTTGTTCATATCTAATTTGCTTGATTTTATACATTGTACTCCCCCCAAAAATTGTAAAAAAAAAACAAAAACAAAAAAAACCCCATTGTTTTCTGTCAGTTATTTTCTGAATTATGGACTGACAAAATGAGATACCCCAAATCCCCTCTGTAAAAACATTTGACTCTAATATGTCAAAAAAAATAAATAAATAAAATTAAAGAAGAATTTTAAAAACTGACTTTATCCTGCGTTTAGATTTTTGTACTAGAAATATATGCAAACTAGGATTAAATAATGCATCATTTGCATACTTAAATCTAACATTTTTGAAATCTTGTAATACAAGTATTCACCTGCAGTGTCTCGCCTTAAAGCGTTTTCCAATTAATTTCTCTCATACGCAGAAACTAAACAGTGATTGAAAGTTTATTTGACAGTACAGAGCTCATGAATATTTAATCAGGTAAGCAGTGACGCTAAACAACTCGCTTCCATCATCGTATGCTTTCCACGCTGTAAACATGCACTTGAGTAGGGCTTCATAACCCAGGATTTAAAAATACCCTTTCAAACTGAAATGTACTAAACCAGGATTAAAAATACTGTTAAGTACAGAGAGAAAACCCCTACAGAGAAGACCCTGAGCTAAGACAAACGCTTGACAGCACAATTAAGGGAATCAAGGTGAGGTGAGTAAAACGCATCCTGAGAAGCAAAGCCTCATGACTGAAGGTATTAGAAGCGCACGTCCCTCGACGGTCCGATGTCAAATATACTGGCTGAGGCGCAAGTGAAGTTGCATAGCAGACATTCCGATGAAAAACCAACAAGCCTCGGCGGAAAGAGCGAGGCTGGCACCACGTCCAAAAACAGCACGGAATCCGTTAGCCATACCCCAAAGAAACGGAAAACCGACATGCTGCAAACACATTAACCAGCTTGCCTCTTTCACTCTACTCCAAACGACCGTCATGTATGCAGAAATGTACAACTGTGTACTAGACAGGAACACTGACATTCAGCCTCATGCTGCTAACTATCCTTTCCATAATGGCTTTACAATCTCATTACGATATCTAATGAGAGCTGAATAATGGTTCATTTCTACTCAAATTAGCTGTAATCATTACTCATAATGTTCAGGAGTTTTTCTTTTCTCGAAGCTAAGCTACAATACTGTTAACCAGGTTAACATTATACTGAACAACTCATTGTATCGCTGATTTAGCATACTTTACACTATTATATTTTCCTTTCCATGCGGACAGATACTGTGGCAAGCCGTTTTAACATTTATTATCATTTAAAGCTAACAAGTAGGCACGTATCTATTGTTACCAGTAGCCCTGCCTATTAAGTAAATACTCCAATAGTGACAAATAAACTTTTTCAGTTTCACTAGTCTGAAAGATAGCCTATACAATAGCAATAGAGGAAAGGCATTTCTTTCTATAGAACTTCATAGGGATCTGTGGTTCAGGTATGGACTTTTCATATCCAGCTAATATGTATCAACTTTTATTCGTTTACTTAGTTTACTTTATTTTTACTGTATTATTGTAACTATACCTGTAGTTGGATGCTACTAGTAAGTACCTGGAATATATTCTGGTAGGCTATTACACAAAATAGGTACTAGTATCTAATAAATAAGACCTAGTAAAGCTTGAAAGCATGCTTGATTCTACCATAATAGATTCTGCTGCTGCTGCTGCTGTGGCTACTACTACTACTACTACTAACAAACGCCACTGGGAATAGAATACTTAATATCTGAATCATAGGTTTCCAGAATTCAGAGGAAAATATTTGCAATTTGTGTAGGGCTTCATAACCCAGGATTTAAAAATACCCTTTCAAACTGAAATGTACTAAACCAGGATTAAAAATACTGTTAAGTTCAGATAGAAAACCCCTACAGAGAAGACCCTGAGCTAAGACAAACGCTTGACAGCACAATTAAGTGAATCAAGGTGAGGTTAATATCTGAATCATAGGTCAAATAGTTAATATCTGAATCATAGGTTTCCAGAATTCAGAGGAAAATATTTGCAATTTGTTAGCAGTAACAATGGAATACTTACTTGTCACTATTGGAATATGACTAGCACTGATATGAAATAATTACTAGGTCCTTTATCTAAATAAAAACAGGTAAAACAAACAAAGTGATTAGTTAGCTTTATGAAATAAAGTGTTAAAATGGCTTGCCAGAACACATCCGCTTTGGTTTAGTTTCCCCAATAAATACAGACGGAGGCAGAAGTGATGTGATTTGTTTAATTCCTTTCACCATCATTAGACGCGATTAAAGCAATGAACACGGATGACAACTTTTCAAAGAGTAAATGAAATGTGTATACAGACCTTCACAAACTCCAACCTCGTACTGCGTGATGGAGCCGCCGTTTAACGGGGGTCTGATCACGCACCGGAGTCCGCGGTCGCAGGTCCCATACAGACCGTATACGCCGCCGCAGCTCTCGTTCTTCTGCCTGGCACAAACCGAGCAGCAGCCGCAGATCCCCAACACCACGGAGCCCGTGCAGTGCTTGGGCTCCTCGCATTTGGACTTATCACAGGGCAAACAAATGAGCGCCCGACTGTTCTTCGCGATCAACACCACAAGTTGGAAAATCAGCATGCATTTCATAAGAAGATACATCCTGGAGGAGGCCATGAAGGAAAAGTGAAAAATATAGATATCCAACCCACCCCCTGTCCCCCAAAACTAAACGATGAGGAACGGATCCTCCAGCCAAACCAACAAATAACACAAGAAAACAGCGACTCTGGACGAGCGCGAGAAATGTTCCGTTCTGAAAAGACGCGTTTTCTTGTCGAGCAGAATAATACGGCGTTCCTGGCGTCAAACTTTTGTTGAAGAAAGCCACCAAAAAGGCATCCCCTTCAAGCGAACGACACCAGAAGAACTATCCCACGCTGTACAACCAGTGCATGGCTTATGCGTCACGATTTCTGCACTGTTCCGTCCAGTTTGTTTTCGCGTAGGAAAACTTTCCTCACGCGTCTCTTCCTTGGAGTCGTTCGTATGCAAGCCTGTCCTGCGCCTATAAAGCCAACGCGCGATGTGTTTTCAGTAGTTCCCTGTCGAAGGAAACGCGGTCCTGTTGTTTTTTTGTTGCCAGCAGAGATTCATTCAGCTGTGTGAATAAATGTTTCCAGCTATCGCGTCCGTCTCATGTCTACCGCTTGCGCTCGCTGCTGAGCGTTCAGCTCAGTCCCTCACCGTGACCTCATAACGGAACCACTCCCATCTCGCATTACTTTGCTCCATTGGAGAGTTCGTTCGTTCCAGATATGAGACAGGAAATGCTGGTAACACGACACGCTCAAACGCAGGAGTCTGTGATATAGTTCCCGCTGGTGAAGGTGCACGTGTGGAATGTGGGGCCCGCATAACTTTGAAAGAATCTCCAGTTTGTGTGGCTGCGCACCTTTAGCACAATTTTGTAAAAAAGGATTGTTATGTCTTGCTTTGCCCATACATTGTGTCCTGACATCCAAACAATGTTTTATTTATATAGCAGAAGTGTTTGCACACCATATCAGTGAGACAGTCATGCTAAAACAAATCTTCTCATAACTAGTCATGCAAATTATGAAATTCAGTGTCAATATAACACAGACATAAATATGATGTTTTGCCATAATTTTTTTTTATTTTTATTTTTTTATCAGAGATCATAATCTGGAGTCTAGGTTAAACAATGGTCTTATTGTGTGTCTTGGACAAACCCATTGTTACAATTTCTCTCTCTCAAAAAAAAAATGTACCTGTCACTGGGGCAGTACCCTTTGTACCTTCTTTATCCCTAAAGGATTCAAATGGTACCATAAGAGTATATATTATTATACCTTAAGGGTAGGCTATATATTACTACTCTAAGGTAATATTCACCTTTAGGCTTGAAGAAGGTGCAAATGTGTCACTTTGAGAGTGCAGGATGTACCTGTAATGGTCCAATTTTTGCACAGTTTTGTTTTTTAAAATCAAATCAATCAAAATTTTTTATTTCGGTCCTCACAGACAAGTTTTCACCAAAAATTATAATAAATGAAATGGTGTAGCCCGAAGCCTTGCTTATTATGCCTACCATTTATACATAATTGTACGTCACTTTTTAAATAAATTTGATAATACAAGATAAACAAAGTTACATAATGCATTTCCCAAAATGTACATACATAAGTTCAAACATGCATACACATTCCAGCTATTACTTCATTGTTTTAAATAATAAATACACAAATTATTAATACTGAGTCATACAATTATCAACTTCTTAAATCGAAAAAAGTGAAATACACCATTTGAATTTCTTATCACAATTATTCCACATATGTACCCCTTTGACAGATATACACATATTTTATGCATTAGTTCCTGCCCTTACTTTTTTTAAATGCATACATTCATCTCAATTTATACTTACTTTCTCTTATTTTCAAACAGCTTCTGTATCCAGATTAGAATAGACAGTAAATTGTTATAAACTTTGTGCAGTATATAAATCAACTATATCACCAAATTTTAAAGCATGCAATGTAAAAGATAGCTATAAGGATTGTTAAATGGGTTGATTATTACAAACCAACAAATGCATTTTTTAAAACACATATGTGACCCTGGACCACAAAACCAGTCATAAGAGAACATTATACAAAAGCTGAATAAATAAGCTTTCCATTGATGTATGGCATGTTAGGATATGACAATATTTGGTCGAGATACAACTATTTGAAAATCTGGAATCTGTGGGTGCAAAAAAAATAAATAATAAAAAATAATAATAATAATAATAAAAAATAAAATCTAAATATTGAGAAAATCGCTTTTGAAGTTGTCCAAATGCAGTTCTTAGCAATGCATATTACTAATCAAAAAATAAGTTCTGATATATTTACGGTACATTTACAAAATATCTTCATAAAACATTATTTCTACTTTGATGATTTTTGGCAAAAAAGAAAAATCGATAATTTTGACCAATACAATGTATTTTTTTGGTCATTGGCCGAATTTATATTCATTTTGTATCCATGACCCCACACCTCCACACAATAAGTATGGATCTATATCTATATACAATATATATTTAGAATTGTTAGGACAATTCTAAGGGCCCACGCCTTTTAGGGGCCCCCAGAGATCTGCTTTTGTGTGGTAGGGGGGCCCAACCTCATATTTTGTCATAGGGCCCAAAATTGCGAGTGGCGCCCCTGGGCTGACGAACGTTCTAGAGGTGTGCATAATGCCGCGTTCCAGACAACCCGTAACTCGTGTTTTTCCGACCTTCTACCAGTGAAAGTGCACTGGAACGCAATCAAACCCGTGACTTCCCACTCGTGAACTCGTACTAGATGGATGTACTCCCAGTTATGAGTTCTGACGTAACATAGCCCGCGAAACAACAAAGTCAGCCCTAATGCGTGCGGTGTTTATGCAAGTGGCACACGGTGGAAAAATAGAGCTTAGGACAATATAATGTTGCAATCAAATTAATAATAATATAAAAATAATAATAATTCATAAATGTGCCCAGGCAGTTTGGCGTGACTTGCCTGGAACGCTACAAAGTCGTAAGTCGTGGTTTGAAGTGGTGATTTACCAGTTAAAAAAAACCTGCCTGGAACGCAGCATTATTTTCAGGGAAACGCACGGCGAACGTAGTACATGTCTATATCACTTCGCCACACGATTTCAGTTATTTCAAAGGTCCTTACAGCCCAAAACAGCAAAATAACCAATAGCTACAGTGACACTGGCAAAACTAATACATACGATAAACAACAGGATAAAAACGACAGATTATGTCCATGTTTTTTCCACAATATTACGTTTTATTATGTACGGAAAGCACATACTCTATTTCTCTCGCTCTCTCTCACTCACAGACGCACACACATACAGTTAGGACTCGCGCTAATGTTGTTAGCGCATCTCTGATGATAAACAACTTAAAAACGACATGACAGTTCTCACGCGAGGTAACAACGGCGTGGTCTTGAAGAAAGTGAACTTAAACTTTAACTGTCAGTAGAGACGATGCTGCCAGTCACCTTTGAGAGACACACAGACTTGAGAGAGGTAATTTACGATCTTAAACTCTCTCCCCCCTCTCTTGCCGTCCGTCTGCTTGTCTGTCGGTCTGTCTAAACTTCATTATTAACTGCATTAGTTTGCTATCAACGGCTCAAGCGTCGTTACTAGGTCTAAAATGATGTTTTGGAACTAGCAACGAAGCTGTTGGATGAGCTGCGTAAGAAATTAATCCTACTCACAATAGCATTTTAAGGATAAAAACTGGACGAATGTCTTGAAATATATCAATATATCGATGTCTTGAGGTGTGGTAACTGTAGTATAAGTGGAATAATCGATTTCGGGCCATAGAATTCTGCGAAAATTCTGCTTCGCGTCGTGACCTCATCACCACCTCCGGTCTGCATTATTTTCTAAGAATTCTACGGCCTGTCGTCAATTATTCCTCACACACACACACACACACACACACACACACACAAACACAAACACAAACACAAACACAAACACACACACACACACACACACACACACACACACACACACACACACACACACACACACACACACACACACACACACACACACACACACACACACACACATGTTGGGTTTACATGTTTTATGGGGACATTCCATAGGCGTAATGGTTTTCATACTGTACAAACCGTATTTTCTATCACCCTACACCTACCCTACACCTAAACCTAGCCCTCACAGGAGATTGTGCACACTTTTACTTCATCAAAAAAACTCATTGTGCATGATTTATAAGCCTGTTTCCTCATGGGGACCTGAGAAATGTCCCCACAAGGTCAAAATCTACTGGTATTCCTATCCTTGTGGGGACATTTGGTCCCCACAATGTGATGAATACCAGGTACACACACACACACACACACACACACACACACACACACACACACACACACACACACACACACACACACACACACACACACACACACACACATAGTATATAGATCCATACTTATTGTGTGTTTTCATCCATTCAATTTCTTCTAACAGTGTACATTACATTTTTATACATGTTTAGTAAGCATTTAAAGTCAACATGAACACAAAATATCCTTATTTACTTTCATTAATATTACACATTCCAGGTCGTACTGTAAGTGTGAACAAACCATATTATTCTTAACCATATTATTCTTAAGTTTAAAAAAAATCTTTTAGCAAAATAACAACTTGATTTTCCTTATTAACAGCTGTTTTTTCTTGTTCAACATTCAGTTTGAGATTTTTAAATGTAAATGTTTATTTTAAAATATACATCTTAAATATATTAAATATTGAATAAAACAACATTAGAATGAATTTAATGATCAATCATACTTTTTAATGGCAATTAAATAAAATATCACTAAAAGTGAAATACTTAAGATTTACTTTTGATCATCTCTTTATAAGTTTCCAAAAATCAGACTCAAACAGAAATTACAATCATCTTTTCAATTATGGTGTATGTCCAAGTGAAACGGCTTGTCGAACAAAAAAAAAAAAAAAACATGTAGGGTGGGACTTGATTTTGTCCATTGGGAACTTATTGGATCATCTGCTGATCTCATGTGAGTGACAGGTTGCTGGAGGGGATGGATTATCGCCCGTTGTACACAACATCAGAGAAGATGTTATTACGAGGGGGATGGGACATTAATGTTTTTGATTAAAGATTACGAAGGCTCATAAATGTTTTAGAAATAATGATGTGCACTGATAAATCATTTATAAAAAATGCCTCAGTATTCCATAAACACCCAAAATTGTACCCAACTGAGCAGTTATCTGCAGCGTGCTTTATCTTACATTCAACGCCCCATACTGAGCCTTTTCTCTCCAGAGTTATATCAGTGCTATCAGATGTCATAATCCTGTAGATGATGAGTGATATATGTGGTAAAAGCCAAGAACAGGGCCTCTCTTCTTGCCTTGAGAAACCATTTGTACAGCAATCTCTGAAGAAATCAGATATCTTTGGATTATATTTGCTGTTCTTTCATCTCCTCTCTTTTTACCGCAACGGTGTCCCGGCTTTGGGCGGTAGCCAATTAGTAATAGCCTCGGTACAAGTTAGCTATGAATATCATTGCCAAGCAAAAGATCAGACGCTGGAGTTGGCGTCTAGATATAGTTTTAGGCTGTTTGGTTGCTGCTAAATGGATATGATTGCAGACACATTGCCTCTGCTAATTCTATTCTCAATGCAGGACATGCCGCTCCCCATAGGGGCTCAGATGTAAGACATGAAGTCGTTTTGATGCGGAGATGCTGTTTTTATCGATCAATAAACCAGTCTTGGCCATTTTCAAATTCTATTTCTTTTCTTTCCCTCCCCTTTTCACATCAAATTTGAACTTGTCTGAGGGATTTCAGATTTTTTTTTGGCTAATCTCAGTGTTGTTAGATATTTCAGAGAGTATTTGAATGCAGGGAAACTCAGAGTATATATGTAAAGAAAAAGAAAAAGAAAGAAAGAAGGGGTAGGGTTGGAAGAGTACTGCTCAGAGCAAAAACATACAGTTGGTTCATGTGTGGGCCTATGCTTTGACGTTATTTCCCAAAAGGCAATAAAACTGGTAGCAGTTCTTGGAGCAAATGGACACAGAACTGCGAGAGTGTATATAATGTGAGAAATCGTATAAAAATTTCCCTTTAAACCAGACCACTTAAGCCAGACAAATAGATTTTTTTTATAGAGCTTTAAATTAATTCCTTTTATAGCTACCTGTGGTATTGTTATTTCTGAAGGTTGTATATTATGTTATGTCCAGGCTTCTTCGAGAGTAAAAATGTTGGGTCCAAATTTAAATTAGAAATCACTTTTGATATCATAATTTGGTATACAGGCAAGCCTCGGCACAGTTTGAGACATTGTGGTAAGACCTTCTAAAACTACATGTTTTGTGTCAAAGAAACACATCCAGTCTCCTTATGGAAGATTGATACATTTATTTATTTATTATATATATATTTTATTTTATTTTTGGCAAGTCTCGGCATTATTTGAGTCATTGTTGCAGTACCTTCTGAAACTACCAAGATTATTATTTGTTGACGAGAGCCATCCAGGCTTTTTAGGAAGACAAATTGCTCTAATTTTTTGTTTTGCTTCATTTTTTTTTTAAATCAGCACATTTTAAGATCTTGTTAAGCTCTCATCTGAAACACCCGGGTCCTTAAAGAGACTCTAAATTTATCTCTAAATTTATTTTATTCAGCTTTGTTTAGTTTAAGTTGGATTTTGGCAAGTTTTTGCACTATTTGAGACATTGTTGCAATACCTTGTAAAACTACAGGAATTACATTTTGTGTCAAAGAGAAACAACCAGTCTCTGTTTATTTTATTTTTGGCAAGTCTCAGCACAGTTTGAGACATTGTCGCAGTCCCTTCTGAAACTAGCAAAATTAGTATTTGTCAACGAGAACCATCCAGGCTTTTTAAGGAAGAAAATTGGCTCATTTTTTTTTTGTTTTGCTTGGTTTTTTTAATCTGCACATTTTAAGATATTGTTGAGATCTCCTCTGAAACATCCAGGGTTCCTAAAGCAGAAAACACGATGACTCTAAATTTAAACCAGTGTTTTCATCCTATTTTCTTTTAAGTTCATATTGAAATCTCTTATGATTGCAGACTTTAGTATTTTGGCAAGTTTTATGCAGCACAGTTTGACACATTGTTGAGATCCCATCTGAGGAGACACAAGACATTACTGGAGTCTTTTCTGAAAGAGAAAAAAAAACATTTGCTCTCAATTTAACATGCTTTTACTTTTAGCTATTGGGAGGTTTTTTGTTTGTAAAGGGTTTCTCAGCACACGATTTTCTTTGAAAAACGACATTGACTTTGCGAGGAGGAGTTAACTGGCACAATGCTCTTGGTTGTTTTCATTTGGATGTGTCTAATTGTTTAATGATGTTAGGTGCTGGCTAATTGAACACCCACTGTTCCAGTACCACTGTTTGTTGTGATAGTTTCCTGGGGAAAGAGCCACCGGTGTTCCTGCACCCCATTGAATTAGCCCTGATGAGCTTGGTCTTATCAGCCATCTCCTTTCAGTCAGAATATGACCCTCAGAAGTCCTCTCTCTCTCTCTCTCTCGAAACCGACAACATTATGTATGCCAAGGACGGCGAGGAATGCTTCCCAACGAAAGGTCCCTCGTGCACTCAGCATAATCTTGGTCATCAGCCCCCACGTATCGTGTTCAAATGAGGGTAGAATCTCTCAAACATCTTGGGAAACAGCTCATATTTAGTCAAACCACCCCAATCCCGTTTAGCAGGCTTTTAACAGCTGTAGCCATCAACAGCTCAAATATGTAGGTGGCATTCCCGCTGAGGAACAAGATTAGATTTTACATTAAAACGACTAAGACTTTGTCTTTCGTAGCTCAAGACTCAACTCACTTTCCTGCAAAGTACCGACGTGTTTACCTGTCTAGGCTGTCACGTCAAAATCAAACTCTGAATGGCCAGTGAACGTCTACCCGCGGCGATACAGACGTCTGTCAACGTCTAACGCCATTAACGCCACCTTCCACAAAACATCACCAACGCATTGCCTCAGCACTCACCAGCCCACTTTCAATAATCATTAAGTCTTTTCTCTTTCGCCTCTCAGCCATATTGTGGTTTCCAGGTACTGAATGACGGTTGGCTATTGTACGCCAGACAATGTCCTAGACAGCGAATTTTTTTGTTGCTCGGAGGACAGTCTGTGGCTGTATTGTGTTATATGTAAATTATAATCTCTACGGCATCTCCTTTGTTGGAGCTGCTGTATTTAACGCCGATGATTTGATATTGTCTCCCAGCGGCGGCACTTGTGAGCCTGTATCAAATTCATGGAGGTCAGTGGGGGAAGAGAGATGGAGTGTTGGATAAAGCAGTGAAGCGTCTGATGTTTTATGGAGATTTGCAGCCGTGTGTGTGTGTAATCGGTGGCTGATCCTGCTATTACCATCAGGTCCGTATCCAAATGTTTAACCACCTCGTTCTTTCTCGCACAGCTGCCTTGCGTATCATTTGCGCAAAAAGCGTGTTTGACGTCCACAAACAATGTTTAGGTTGATTAGACGAGTACTACATTAACAGTTGTTATTCTCGTTGTCCCTCCCATGGCCTTTCTGCACAGCAAGTGTTTACTTTGGCATTTACTTCTTGGCTTTTTTCTCCTCATGCGCCACAACAATGGCTTAGATTAATGGCATATCTTAAATTAAATAACAAAAGCCAAATGCAATCTGCTCAAGATAGGGCAAAATAAGGGACAGAGAAAAAAAAAAACTCACAAGAAAACAAATAATTAATGTCGCACAAGGAGTGACGGCTCCAATTCATGAAGCAATTTTATTCCCTGGCCGCTGAGACACGCAGAAGCTGTAAACGTTGGGCCAGGGAGCAGCATGAGGGTGCAGAGGAGCGCTGATGACAGCCAGTAGACTCATTGTGACTGGAGCGTTGGCTCTGCAGCCGCTGGGCTAACTGCTCCATTAATCATCCACACAGGCCTGCACATCACCCCCCCAAATGCACAGCAGCAAAAAGCCAAGCATTTATCCCAAAGTGGAAGGAGCACTGGAACCTGCTTACTATGATCTTTGCTAGTTTCTCAATGAAATATGTCCACTTTAAAATCAAAATTTCAATAGATCGATAGATATATAGATAGATAGACTAGGTACTTCTTTTGAATAAGTACTTACTTAAATTACATGTAATCCATTTAATGCAAGTGAAAGGGACCCTCAAAGTTGCTACTTTAAAAACCATGCAAAATTTTGGGTGTAATTACTCTAATTTAATTAAGTAACAATTGCATATCAAAAAATATTTTTATTATTTTAATATGTTCCCTAAGGTTTGCTTGTGTTTTTTGCAAAGAAAAGTAATTTTTTTGTATTAATATTTTCAACCCACATTCTGACCCTTTGTCTAAGACAACCTGTTTTTAAGGGGCAGGTCCTTTAGGTCTTCACAGTAATCGGCAACTGTTAAGATTGGCTAACGTAATTGCATAATTCCCTGACAAAGCATTATGAGATAATTTACTTACAGTTCGGGATGCAGCTGCAGTCTGATATCGTACCACTTTGTGTTTCAACTAATGTTACTTTGTGAACTTTCTATGGCATTGTGCCTTGATTACAAAACAACATGCTCTGAAGTCTGAACAATTCTGTGACCAATCTGGGATGCCATTAAAAACAAACTATCCACTTGTTGCTTATGCTAGGATCCTAATGATATCTATACAAACGAAATGCGTCAAAGCGAACGTTCTATCACTTCATTTGTCCCGATGATGGACTCAAGCGTGTGGACTGTGTCAGAAAGAGATCACGCATCTGTATATCCAGTGTAGACAAGATAGCGGCAGTGATTGTAATTTCTATTTGCTTTTAATGTGACACAACACAACAGTCGCATTCAAGTATTCAAGTGTCAGCCATTAAGCGACTGAAGGCCAGTGAGCGGGGCCTATGGTGAGAAGATGACTATTCATTGATGCTTTGCTCTGGAGGCAGTGTTTATGCAAATGTTTGTGCACGGGTGACCTTGCACCTCAGATCCAAATGAGCCATTTTTGGAGCTTGACTAAATAAATGCTTTGTTTATAATCAGGAGGATATTTTATGCTTTGAAACTTGCAGGATGTTTTAATAATACAAAGACCTCTTACAGTATATGCCAAAAGATCAAGGCAAATTTGATTTGTCATGTCATGACCTCTTAAAAAAACATGGAAAATGTTGGGTGTAATTACTGTAATTTAATTACTTTTCTCTTTAAAAAGTTAAAGGAGAAGTTCACTTCCAGAACAAAAAATTACAGATAATTTACTCCCCCTTGTCATCCAAGATGTTCAGGTCTTTCTTCAGTTGTAAAGATTTTTATTTTTATTTTTTTTTTGTTGAGGAAAACATTTCAGGATTTTTATGCATTTAGTGAACTTCTATGGTGCCCTCGAGTTTGACCTTCCAAAAGGCAGCTTCAAAGAGTTCTAAACGAACCCAGCTGAGGAAGAAGGGTCTTATCTAGTGAAACAATTGGTTATTTTCTGAAAAAAAAAAAAAATACAATTTATATTCTTTTTAACCTCAAGTGCTCATCTTGTCTAGCTCTGCGTGTACTCTGTGTATTTTGGTTCAAGACAATTAGAGTAGGTTGAAAAACTCCCATCTCATTCCTCCCCTACATCGCTGTTTTACCTTTTTTTGTAAAGGGTGTTTGACGTTCTTTGCACGTTCACTTTGTAAACACTGGGTCGGTACTTCTGCAGTAATGTAGGACAATTTTGAAGTTGAAGGAGAAAATGAGATGGGAGTTTTTCAACATATCCTAACTGTATTGACCCGGATTACACAGAGTATGCATGCGCATGGCAGAGCTAGACAAGACGAGCTATGTGGAGAGAAATCCTGAAATATTTTCTTCAAAAAACATAATTTCTTTACGACTGAAGAAAGAAAGACATGAACATCTTGGATGACAAAGGGTGAGTAAATTATCCTTACATTTTTGTTCTGGAAGTGATCTTGTCTTTTAACTTTGGGTAAAATGAAGCACATCCTGGTTGTACAACAGCAACAAATGAGAACAAGAGGCACAACAAAACAGGGACCATGTCATATTGTGTCAACATTTTTATATTCATAAATAAAGTACAAAATCAGGTACTAGCAACTCAACTGGGAAAAAAAACATTGCGCCTCAAAAAAGCGTTCTGAAGCGCTCACAGCTAGACGTTTTAACCAGCTTTAGTGAACTGAACACACATCCTTAGAATTCAGTCTTTGAACTTCCATTTTTGTGGTAGCTCTATAGCATCACTGTAGAAGGGTAATTACCTGGTGAAGTGGATTTACTTATTGTAGAGTTAACAAAAGTTATATGCATTGTAATGTTCAAAGCGGATGTCATAACAAATGAAAATAGACTGGAAAGATTTTAAAACAACCTTGTTTTCATGCTGTGGAAATCAAAAGAAAGACAGAAGACATTGAGCGCACCGCTGAGAATGGGCAGAGCCCTGTAGAATCTGTAGAAGGTCTGTAGATTGTCAGAAAATCTAACTCTAACTAATTTGTTTGTGTTCCACAGAAGAAAGAAAGTCATATACATCTGGAACAGCTTGAGGATGAGTAAACGGTGAGAGAATTTTTATTTTATGCCACAGTTTCTCTTTTAACAGCTAAACTGACAATCCTGATAAGGGAGATATTATATGTAAACTTGTGCCCCCATTACTAATTCAAAACATGGCAGAGCCTCCTCTTATCTAGGCTCACTTTCACAAGTATGTGAACCATGAGGCAGTACACTAAGAATAACCCCTGCAGAAACCAACTCATGTTGAAAGCATCTACACTGAATAAACGTTTTGTGATGACAGAACAATTACTTCATAATTGAATTTAAGGCTCATTATCCGTGGGGCACAGAATGCTTGGGCTAATGGCTTTCATTCAAATGACAGCCAGCATTCATCTGCACTCATCAGAGCATTCCAAACATCTCAGCCATTCCCCAACGGACCAATGTTTATACACTGGAATGCGAGTAAAATGGGCCTGATAATTATCAACATAACTTTGGATCTGATGATTTTCGACTGTACATTTGAACGTGTTCTTTATTCACAGCCCACGATAAGATACAGACACACATGTATAAATGAAAATAAAAATGTACTACACAGACATGAACAATCACCTCACACATATATTTATTTTAAGATTGCTTAAAAAACATGACCATAATGTAGTCCTCTTTTGAAACACAAGCCACATGCAAGCACTCTGACACACTGTAACGCGGAAAGAGTTAACCCTAACTGTAATTTTTCCCTTGTCTCTCATTCCTTTTTTTCCCTCGTCTTTTTGTGAGCACATGATAAAAGAATGCATGGAATGCCAGTGAGCGCGGCGCCAGCAGTGTTTCCAGTAGCACTGGCCGATGAGAACTGGGAGGGTGGAGGTGGGGTCGAGCCTGGAGACTGGGCTTTCTTTACTGTGTTTGGGGAAATTACTGCTTTTTTCCATATAAAGTAGTGCATTCCACAGGCTGACTGGCAAACTAAACCTCCTCTCGCTTCGTAAAGGGACAGAATTAGAGATGTAAGGAAAGAGACATAAAAACTGAAAGGGGGGAAACACATTCCTAAATCCAGGACGTATACAGCACTAGAAAGTATACAGTTACAGGAAAAGACTCTGAATCAGACCAGTAAAAGCATTCAGCTGTGTGACATCACTTCCTCAAGTGCATACAGAGGTCACATTCTGAAACAAAACATGAGCTCTTTTGAATTTTGAATTCTGAAGGATGAAATATGTAACACTAAACCAAAAAGGTGTGGAAGGAATGATGCTCCCTTTCTCTCTACTGAGCTGTGCCTTCCACACTTTTAATGTTACATTTTGTATCCTTCACAAGGGTAGAGACTGTAACACTAAACTGAATAAATCAGCCATTTAGGTGAACTCATCGCTCATAAAAACACCCACTTGATTGGTTCCTTAATGAATCAGTGTTTTTCAGCACATTGATTGAGTGAATGATTTAATCATAAATACAGTCACTTGATGTCTTCCTAAACGAATTAGCTAAGCGAATGATTCAATGACTCACTCATAATGACAATGGCTTTACTGTCCATTGGATGTACACTTCAAAATTTAGCCAGAAATAGTAGGGTACTTTTTTGCCTACTGTTTAGGGAAGTATACAGTGCCTTGCGAAAGTATTCACACCCCTGCATTTTTTCTTCCACATTTTGTTATGTTGCTACCTTATGTTAAACTGCTTTAAATTATTTTTCCTACATCAATCTACACCCCATACACCATAATGGCAAAGCAAAAAAACATGATGTTTTTAACATCTTTGGAAATTTATTACAAATAAAAAACTTAAATGATTCCATTGCATAAGTATTCATACCCTTATCTGGGACAGTTGAAATTTAGCTCAGGAGCATTCATATTGCTTGTAGATGTTACTATATTTTAAGTGGAGTTAACCTGTGGCAAATTCAATTGAAAGTGTATGATTTGGAAAGGCACACGTCTAAATAAAAGGTCTAACAGGGGAAAATGCATATTAGAGCAAAAACCAAGCCCTGAAGTAAAAAAAAATGCCTGTAGAGCTCAGAAACAGGAATGCATTGAAGGTTCACAGAAGGTTCACAGAAGCATGTAGTCTCCGTTACCCTTAATGCAAGAAGTTTAAAACAACAAGGACTCTTCCTAGAGCTGGCCTCCAAGTCAAACTGAGCAATTGGTGGAGAAGAGCTTTGGTTAGAATGGTGACCAAGAACCTGATGGTCACTCTAGTTGAGCTACATGATCATATGTGAAGACAGGAGAAACCTACAGGACAAACATCACTGCAACACTCCACTGATCTGACTTTATGGCAGTGTGACAAGGCTCAATCCTCTCCTCAGTGAAGACACATGAAAACACTATTGGAATCTGCAAAAAAGCACCTGAAGGACCCTCAGACTGTGAAAAACGATATTTTCTAGTCTGATGAACCTCAATTCCAAACACCCTATAGAGGAAACCAGGCACTGCTCATCACCTGCAGAGTACCATCCTAAAAGTAAAGTCTGCTGGTAGCAGCCTCATGCTGTGTGGCTGTTTTTGAGCAGCAGGGACTGAGGGACTCATCAGATTAAAAGGAAAGCTCAGCACAACAAAATATAGAGATAGCCTTAATGAAAACCCAGTCCAGAGCATGCAGAACCTCAGACTGGGCAGAAGGTTCACTTTCCAACAGGACAATGAGCCTAAACACACAGCAAGAGTGGTCCAGCCAGAGTCTAGGCTTGGACCCAATCAAACATTTCTGGAGAAACCTGAAAATGTGTGCCTGCCCTCATCTAACTTGACAGAGTTTGAGAGGTGAAACGGTTAGGAGAAGAATGGCAGATAATTGCCAAATGCTAATGTACAAAGCTTGTTGCATTATACCAAAAAAGACTTAAAGCTGTAAAGGCACTTCAGCTAAGTACTGAGTTAAGAGTATGAATATTTATGCAATGTACTTATTTCAAGTTTTGACAGTTCTGTTTGCTTTGTCATAATGATGTATAGAGTGTAGATTAATGTGGGGAAAAAGTCATTTATAGCAATACTGCCGCTCTGTAGTGAACACAGGGTATGTGTGATTGCATATCTCGAAAGTGAAAGTAAAAAATGAGTGCGCATTCAAAAGTGATTTCAATGCCCTGCATATTGATAGCGGCTCCCCATATTTATTCCCTTTAGGGGTTCCATAGTACACGTAATTACCTTTCCGAATACGTTTTTTTATTTTTATTTTATTCGGGCACGTCCCTTCTCATTATGGACTCAATTCAGAAAATTGATTAAGTGCGTGAATAAATTACTTTACTGTTTTAGGTATTTTCTTTTTGAATATCCTGTTTCCACACAAAATAGGCTGTAATATCACTAAAACCAAATGGGTTGGGAATGCTATTTTGTATGTGTGTGTGTGTGTGTGCATAGCTGTTACAAATTTTGACACAGCTGGAACGACTAACTTTATTAATCACCCAGCACTGTTTTATATTGTGCACTTTTAAACTCAGATTTACTGAAGGAGACAGCATTGCAAAATGTATTCTTAGTCAATTTGTCTGTTAGTTAGTGATCTATGAAAACCTGCTGGGGGAAAATGAGTCTGAGATCATAGTGGAGGAACATACACAAAGGTCTCCATTTCATAAACAGCTCTGGGGTAGGTCAGCCATTATTCCATGTGAAATTCAGGGTGATAAATCCAAAGTCCCCCCCCCCCCTCTGGTAATGCATGCCACTCAGTCTTGGTCATAGATGGCAGTTCATTCAGATTCTCTAAAAGAAGATTAAATTGCATTTTAGGTTCTGTGCAGATAAAATTCAAACCGCATATTGCCATTATTTGATCATTTCAAATTCACCAGTGGAAAATGTGTTTTCTTGCAAAAAGGTAATTTTACACCGTTGCCTCAGTAGTCCTAAGGTTCAATCTAGTGCAGCATTTCAGTCTTTTTTTTAAAGTAAATGATATACTTCTCACACGTTTCAGCTCAGATAGGCTTGCACTAAAAACTTCATTTTTTAATAAGCTGTTTGCCTGACTATAAACTGAATATACTGCTCCTGCTTGATGTTGTGCTTGATCTAATTATTAAAAGTAAATATTTATTTAACCTTCATGTTGTGTTCTGGACATTTTCTCTTTTCCCCAAAAATGCTAGTTAATGTTATTGCATTAGTCTAGACTAAACCTTTTTGACTTTCTATATGTGACCCTGGACCACAAAACCAGTCACAAGTAGCGTGGGTATATTTGTAGCAATAGCCAAAAATACATTGTATGGGTCAAAATTATCAAATTTTCTTTTATGCCAAAAATCATTGGGATATTAAGTAAAGATAATGTTCCATGAAGATATTTTAATAAATTTCCTACCATAAATACAGGTGCATCTTAATAAATTAGAATGTCATGGAAAAGTTAATTTATTTCAGTAATTCAACTCAAATTGTGAAACTTAAATAAATTCAATGCACACAGACTGAAGTCGTTTAAGAATTTGGTTCTTTTAATTGTAATGATTTGGCTCACATTTAACAAAAACCCACTAATTCACTATCTCAACAAATTAGAATATAATGAAATGCCAATCAGCTAATCAACTCAAAACCCCTGCAAAGGTTTCCTGAGCCTTCAAAATGGTCTCTCAGTTTGGTTCATTAGGCTACACAATTGTGGGGAAGACTGCTGATCTGACAGTTGTCCAGAAAACAATCATTGACACTCTTCACAAGGAGGGTAAGCCACAAACATTCATTGCCAAAGAGTGCTGTATCCAAGCATGTTAACAGAAAATTGAGTGCAAGGAAAAAGTGTGGAAGAAAAAGATGCACAACCAAACGAGAGAACCGCGCAGCCTTGAGAGGCTTGTCATACAAATCGATTCAAGAATTTGGGTGAACACAAGGAATGGACTGAGGTTGGGGTCAAGGAATAAAGAGCCACCACACACAGACGTGTCAAGGAATTTGGCTACAGTTGTCGTATTCCTCTTGTTAAGCCACTCCTGAACCACAGACAATGTCGGAGGCATCTTAACTGGGCTAAGGAGAAGAAGAAATGGACTGTTGCCTAGTGCTCCAAAGTCATCTTTTCAGATCAGAGCAAGTTTCTATTTCATTTGAGTCTGGAGGAAAGGATAAGCTCATAGCCCAAGTTGCTTGAAGTCCAGTGTTACGTTTTCACATTCTGTGATGATTTGGGGTACAATGTCATCTGCTGGTGTTGGTCCACTGTGTTTTTTGAAAACCAAAGTCACTGCACCAATTTACCAAGAAATTTTAGAGCACGTCATGCTTCCTTCAGCTGACCAGCTTTTTAAAAATGCTGATTTAATTTTCCAGCAGGATTTGGCACCTGCCTACACCTTCAAAAGCTCCAAAAGTTGGTTAAATGACCATGGTGTTGGTGTGCTTGACTGGCCAGCAAACTCACCAGACCAGAACCCCATAGAGAATTTATGGGGTATTGTCAAGAGAAAAATGAGATACAACAGACCAAAAAAATGCAGATGAGCTGAAGGCCACTAGTAACCTGGGCTTCCATACCACCTCAGCAGTGCCACAGACTGATCACCTCCGAATTGAGGCAGTAATTAAAGCAAAAGGAGCCCCTACCAAGTATTGTGTACAAATACAGTACATAAATATCACTAAAAATGTTTTTTATTGGTCTTTTTTATTGAAGTATTCTAATTTGTTGAGAGAGTGAATTGGTGAGTTTTTGTTAAATGTGAGCCAAATCATCACAATTAAAAAAAAAACCAAAGACTTAAACTACTTCAATCTGTGTGCATTGGATTTATTTAATACACGAGTACACCTGTATATCAAAACTTAATTTTTGTTTAGTAATATGCATTGTAAATATTTAGATTTTTTTTGCACCCTCAGATTCCAGATTTTTAAATAGTTGTATCTTGACCCTTATTACTGGTTTTGTGGTCCAGGGTCACACATTATATGCATAACAATTCGCATTATTTAGTATGTTGTAAATGCATTATTTTCTTCTTATATTTGTAGTTTAATGTATCCTGTGCCTTTTCAAAAGCACTTCAGAAAAAAGAAAAACATTGTTGAACTAATGCACCCTGTTTTCATTTCTCTAGTCCTGTTGCATTAACCCTCTCTGAACCTCTCGGCACAGCAACAAAGCCTAAATGACGGTGAAAAAGAAATACAGACACTTTCTTTGTTACATTGGAGTGCTGCTCCACCTTTGCTCAAAGTATGATGTCAGAATCTCCCTGAAAAAGCACTGAGAGCCAAAAGAATCAAAACAAGTCAAAGTGCTCATTCCGCTGGAGTTTCTGAGATGCCATTAGAGAAGTCGCTCGGGTTCATTCTTTTCTTGACACTTAATGAACAACAGTAGCCAGACACAAACCCATAATCTGCTAATGTGTTCGGCCCTCATAGCAAGCTTCACTGGGCAGCTATGCCGTAATGACGCTCTTGCCCTCTCTTTTCCGTGTGCATGGAGACGTGAAGCTTCACATCGAAACAATATGGACATAGATGATGTTTGTTTCTGGCCTGGTAAAGTCAAAGAGAGGATCATTTCATCTCATCAAGTCTGATTCACTTCACCCGTCCCTCTAAAATACATTCAAATGTGCCTTGAGTAAAAAATTGGTTTTCAGTTTTAGCTTCACAGAGACCAGAAAATCTCCTGAATTTATTTAGTTGTTTTTCTGATAGTATAACCTCATAATACCCATTACAGACAAAAAAAGAACTATAATAACAGCTATTTGTACTTCAAACATTTTTGTTTCTCTGCATTGCACCCTAATGTACTTTTAAGACAGGCAGTCGATATATCTCAGGTCTTTTAATGTGGTCCATAACTTCACAAACCTTCATAACCACACTGAATTGTTGTGGCAATAACATTCACAGTGTATTTTGATTCAGCTCGTATATTGATGCAATATGCATCCATTGCTATTTATAGCATCATGTTGCTTGTCACATTTCAGAACAGACACAATTCCCTGTTTAGTGGATGGTGTATTGTCAAAGTGATATAATTAGGGCCCGAGCACCGATGGTGTGAGGACCCTATTGAATCTGCTCCGTTTATTATTAGGGCCCGAGCACCGATGGTGTGAGGACCCTATTGGATCTGCTCCGTTTATTATTATTATTAGGGCCCGAGCACCGATGGTGTGAGGACCCTATTGGATCTGCTTCGTTTATTATTAGGGCCCGAGCCCAAAAGGGCGAAGGCCCTATTGTTCTTCTAAGGGTTATTATTTTTTTTTTTTTTTTTTTTTTTTTTTTTCTTTTTTTCAACCTTCCGGGCACTTTTGGGGACCTTAACATACTCAAAAACTCTTGAAAATTTGCACACACGTCGGAATCTGCGGCCATCAGGACGCCAAAGAGGCTGGGACCCGGGCGTGGTTCAGGGCCTCTACAGCGCCCCCTGGAACACAGTTTGAAAACTTGATGTACTGCGCACACATACTTGCATGTATTGATATGAAACTCGGTACACATATAGATCTCACTGAGCCAAACAACTTTTGTACTCTATGTCATGGGCTCCACGCAACAGGAAGTGAGATATTTAGGGCTGTTTAAAAAGCGCATGCTCTGGAATTTAACGTACTCCTCCCAGGAATTCCATGGGATTGTCACCAAACTCGGTCAGCATGATCTCAAGACATTGGGGACGCTAAATTGCGAGGAGATTTTTGATATCTCGAACGGTTTGGCCGTGGCAAGGCGACAAAGTTATGGCGAGAAATGAGAAACAGGAAGTGTCTAATAACTGTTGACCACATTGCCTGATTCTGATGAAACTTCACCAGTTTGTTCGTTGTATGATGCCGATTCCATAAATGTGACTATTATGAGTCAAAGTTATAGCGCCACCAACTGGCAGCAGGAAGTGTGTCATTTTCAAAATGCTTTGATATCAGCCTCTTAATTTTACTCGATTTTCTTTAAACTTCATCAAAATCATGTCAAAACACGGCCGATAAGAATATGTAAAGGGGTCGATGATAAATCGAATGCTGTTGCCATGGCAACATGTCAAACTTTAAAATTAGATTCCTGTCTTTTCGAGGCAGTTAACATGCTTAGAATTTCATGAAACTCAACACACACATCAATATTTATGATAGTTAGACACTGGCAAAAGGTCATAAATGGGCGTGGAGCAGGCACTCTATAGCGCCATCTTTTGACAAAAGTTGGGGGGTTAGTTTTTCCTACAGTCACTAAACTCTGTACATATATTAATCTCATCAATTTGGACAACTTTCTAAATCAAACTCATTAGCTGAGACCAACAGGAAGCCGGCTATTTTGATTTGAATGTGGATTTTTGGAAAAATCAGGCTGTAAACAAATGCACACTACTTCTAAGAACAACCAGCTGTTCACACCAAACTTTTTTAACATGAAGAGAATATTCTGAAGATGTTAAATTGCGACCGGATTTTGGATATCTTGAACAGTGTGGACGTGGTGATTTTTTAAAGATATAGTAAAAAATATTTTTATATCTTTAAAGTGCAGCATCCAAACTCTTTAAAACTTTTTTCACACAGAGATCTAATCATTCTGAGCAAGTGCTGGAAATAAAAAATGTATACAAGCTTCTATGAATTAAAGAAAATTTAAAAAAGAACTCAGAAACCTGCTGTCACTCTGGTGAATGTCTCTACAGTATGTGTGTGCGTTCAGTCAGGCACAGAGAAGCTCATTATTGCAGGGGGGAGGGGTGAGAGGCAGAGAGGGTGACAGAGTAGAGAGCCATCCTACAGACCATCTTTGAACAAAATGCACATACTGTATGTAGTGTAATTACATAAATATGTCTGATCTTTGAGAGTCTGATATTTTGAGAAAATATAAAGGGTCACTAAGTCTTTCATTGTTCATTTTTTGCAGTTGTTGTTTTTTATTTATTTTTTACTTAACTGTACCATGAACTTGTCCTATTCAGTCACATAGCAAAAGATTTTAAAAAATACAACTTTTTAGCATGATCAATTTATCTTCATTGATAGACAATATTTACATAGTGTTATTTATTGAATATAAAATCATAATAATAAAAAATTAAGACAAACTTTGACAACAAAACAAACGTTACTGTTATCTCTTCAAAACATCTGAAAACCATAATTTTAAGATCAGTTATATATATGTATCACCCCGTTAAAATACTCAACTTGATTTTTAAAGATATTTTGAAAGAATGAAGCATTTATAGAGCACTTTATTGTGTATTGCTGTACACCCACATGAACTGTGTTCATGTTCATGTTAATTCACAGTACATAAACTTTATATGAATACTTTTTTTAGCTTAATATTAATTAACATTAATAAATGCTATTTATTTATTGGTCATGTTAACTGATATAGTTAATTTTAACAAATGAAACTGGATGGCAACATTTTATATTTTGTGTGTATGTGTCTGTGTGTTGATTTTAAAGTGTAACCCTTTCAATTCTGTAAACTTAAAATCCAAACTAGCAGATGGTTACTGTGAATGCATGTGCCAACTGGGCACCGTCTTCCTTATTGATTCTTAGTTATGACAACAATTGATTTTATACAAAAATATATTATACAAAAATTGTACAGATAGGTAACAATGACATTTAAGCAGAAGTGGTGGATATAAAGGAAGCAATAATAACATTTTGCTATCATCATGAATTACATGTTCTTATTTGTAGCATACTGGTTCACAGTTGGCATCTATCTGAAGTCCTTGCATTGATTGCATTTAATTAAATCAACATTATATTTGGTCAGTCTGATCTTGAGGCCTTAGAGATGTTAAATTGTGAAGATCTTGAGTTTTCATTAAAGGGCATGTCCGTGGTGGCCTGACAAAGTTTGATGTTTCTGCATAGACATAGAAGTGGTTATAACTTAGCCTGAAAATGTCTGATCTGCCACAAAATTCACAGGTTTGGTAAGAGTCCTGGCCTGAAGACACCTAAAGACCAATATTCAGATATTATCATAGCGCCACCTGTTGGCAGCAGGATATCTCATATATTTCACTAACTCAAACACACCAAGGTCAATCTGCACCAAAC
The DNA here is from genome assembly GCF_049309525.1 of Garra rufa. Classification (NCBI taxonomy): domain Eukaryota; kingdom Metazoa; phylum Chordata; class Actinopteri; order Cypriniformes; family Cyprinidae; genus Garra; species Garra rufa. The sequence goes on along the minus strand of NC_133381.1, from coordinate 32,039,315 downwards.
TTCATATGTTTGATAATAGTGCTGGCCTGAACACATCTACATGTCAATAATCAGTTATAGGCATAGCGCCACCAGCTGGCAGCAGCAATTTTGGCACATTTAAATGACTTATGACATATTTTTGCTATATTTACTGTATTAAAAGCATACTGCCCACCGATTGCTGTTTTCCTGAAGCCACCGGTCGGCGGTGAGCCCGGGTGCGAGGGCCCGTTCATCGCTGCTCGCAGCTTTAATTATTAGGGCCCGAGCACCGATGGTGTGAGGACCCTATTGAATCTGCTCCGTTTATTATTATTATTATTATTATTATTCTTCTTCTCCAAAGTGAATCGCATTTTAGAGGACCTAAACATTCCCGAAAACTCACAAAACTTTGCACACACATCAAACCTGGCGAAAATTTACGTCTGATTTGGGTTTCAGAAGTGGGTGTGGCAAAATGGCTCGACAGCGCCACCTTTAGACGTTCAGCGGTGTGCGCTTTCAGCTGTGATTCACGTACATGCACCGAAATCGGTACACACATGTAACTCACCAATACCTACAAAAAAGCCTCTTGGAACAAAATCCGGAACCCAACAGGAAGTCGGTTAATATTAATATTCTCAGCAAAATTTGTGTCATTTTTGCCTTTTTCAGGTGTCGTACTTGAACGAACTCCTCCTACAGATTTATTCGGATCAACGCCAAATTTGCAGAGTCTAGTCTAAAGCCCTTTGTGACGTTAAATTGTGAAGATCTAGAGTTTTCATCGGAGGGCGTGTCCGTGGCGGCCTCGCAAATTTCGATGTTTCGCCATGAAAAAGGAAGTTGCTATAACTCAGGCATACAATGTCCTATCTGTCCCAAACTTCACATGTGTGATAACACTCCTGACCTGAAGACATCTAGATGCCCATATTCAGTTATAGTCATAGCGCCACCTGCAGGCAACAGGAAGTGTCATGCTGTACTCTACAACCAACTCCTCCTAGAGATTTATTCAGATCAACACCAAAATTGGTCAGTCTAATATAAAGGCCGTAGCGATGTTAAATTGTGAAGATCTTGAGTTTTCGGTAAAGGGCGTGTCCGTGGCGGCCTGACAAATTTCGAGGTCTCGCCATGGATATAAAACTTGTTATAACTCAGCCATAAAATGTCCGATTTGCCTCAAACTTCACATATTCGATAAGAGTCCTGGCCTGAACACATCTGAAGGCCAATATTCTATTATAATCACAGCGCCACCTGTTGGCAACAGGAAATGACTTGTATCAAACTCCTCCTAGAGATTTAATGATGTCAACATTATATTTGGCCATTCTGATCTAGAGGCCTTAGAGATGTTAAATTGTGAAGATCTTGAGTTTTCGTTAAAGGGCGTGTCTGTGGCGGCATGACAAAGTTTGATGTTTCGCCATAGACATATAAGTTGTTATAACTCAGCCATAAAATGTCCGATCTGCCTCAAACTTCACTGGTTTGGTAAGAGTCCTGGCCTGAAGACACCTAAAGGCCAATATTCAGATATTATCATAGTGCCACCTGTTGGCAGCAGGATATATCATATCTTTCACTAACTCAAACATACCAAGGTCAATCTGCACCAAACTTCATATGATTGATGAAAGTGGTGGCCTGAACACATCTACATGCCAATAATCAGTTATATGCATAGCGCCACCAGCTGGCAGCAGGTAATTTGGCACATTTAAGTGACTTTGATCTATTTTTCCTACATTTACTGTATTAAAAGCATACTGCCCACCGTTTGCTGTGTTCCTAAAGCCACCGGTCGGCGGTGAGCCCGTGTGCGAGGGCCCGTTCATCGCTGCTTGCAGCTTTAATTAGGGCCCGAGCACCGATGGTGTGAGGACCCTATTGGATCTGCTTCGTTTATTATTATTATTATTATTATTATTCTTCTCCAAAATGAATCGCATTTTTGAGGGCTTAGACATACCCGAAAACTCATGAAACTTCGCACACACATCAGACCTGGCGAAAATTTACGTCTGATATGGGTTGCAGAAGTGGGTGTGGCAAAATGGCTCGATAGCGCCACCTTTACACGTTCCGCGGTGTGCGCTTTCAGTTGTGATTCACGTACATGCACGAAAATCGGTACACACATGTAGCTCACCAATACCTACAAAAAAGCCTCTTGGAGCAAAATTTGACACCCAACAGGAAGTCGGTTATTTTTTATTTTCTTAGCAAAATTTGTGTAATTTTTGCCATTTTCAGGCGTCATACTTGAACGAACTCCTCCTAGAGATTTATTCGGATCAACGGCAAATTTGGTGAGTCTAATCTAAAGCCCTTTGTGACGTTAAATTGCGAAGATCTAGAGTTTTCATCAGAGGGCGTGTCCGTGGCGGCCTCGCAAATTTCGATGCTTCGCCATGAAAAAGGAAGTTGCTATAACTCAGGCATAAAATGCCCGATCTGCCCCAAACTTCACATGTGTGATAACACTCCTGACCTGATGACATCTACATGCCCATATTCAGTTTTACTCATAGCGCCACCTGCTGGCACCAGGAAGTGTCATGCTGTACTCTGCAACAAACTCCTCCAAAAGATTTAATCAGATCAACACCAAAATCGGTCAGTCTAATAAAAAGGCTTTAACGATGTTAAATTGTGAAGATCTTGAGTTTTCGTTGAAGGGTGTGTCCGTGGCGGCCTGGCAAATTTCGTGGTCTCGCCATGGATATAAAACTTGTTATAACTCAGCCATAAAATGTCCGATTTGCCTCAAACTTCACATGTTCGATAAGAGTCCTGGCCTGAACACATCTGAAGGCCAATATTCTATTATAATCACAGCGCCACCTGTTGGCAATAGGAAATTACTTGTAGCAAACTCCTCCTAGAGATTTAATGATATCAACATTATCTTCAGTCAGTCTGATCTAGAGGTCTTAGAGATGTTAAATTGCGAAGAACTTGAGTTTTCGTTAAAGGGCGTGTCCGTGGCGGCATCACAAAGTTTGATGTTTCGCCATGGACATAGAAGTTGTTATAACTCAGCCATAAAATGTCCGATCTGCCTCAAACTTCACAGGTTTTGTAAGAGTCCTGGCCTGAAGACACCTAAAGGCCAATATTCAGATATTATCATAGCGCCACCTGTTGGCAGCAGGATATATCATATATTTCACTAACTCAAACATACCAAGGTCAATCTGCACCAAACTTTATATGTTTGATGAAAGTGCCAGCCTGAACACATCTACATGCCAATAATCAGTTATAGGCATAGCGCCACCAGCTGGAAGCAGGAAATTTGGCACATTTAAGTGACTTTGACATATTTCTCCTATTTTTACTGTATTAAAAGCATACTACCCACCATTTGCTGTGTTCCTAAAGCCACCGGTCGGCGGTGAGCCCGTGTGCGAGGGCCCGTTCATCGCTGCTTGCAGCTTTAATTATTATTATTATTATTCTTCTCCAAAATGAATCGCATTTTTGAGGGCTTAGACATACCCGAAAACTCATGAAACTTCGCACACACATCAGACCTGGCGAAAATTTACGTCTGATATGGGTTGCAGAAGTGGGTGTGGCAAAATGGCTCGATAGCGCCACCTTTACACGTTCCGCGGTGTGCGCTTTCAGTTGTGATTCACGTACATGCACGAAAATCGGTACACACATCTAGCTCACCAATACCTACAAAAAAGCCTCTTGGAGCAAAATTTGACACCCAACAGGAAGTCGGTTATTTTTAATTTTCTTAGCAAAATTTGTGTAATTTTTGCCATTTTCAGGCGTCATACTTGAACGAACTCCTCCTAGAGATTTATTCGGATCAACGGCAAATTTGGTGAGTCTAATCTAAAGCCCTTTGTGACGTTAAATTGCGAAGATCTAGAGTTTTCATCGGAGGGCGTGTCCGTGGCGGCCTGGCAAATTTCGATGCTTCGCCATGAAAAAGGAAGTTGCTATAACTCAGGCATAAAATGCCCGATCTGCCCCAAACTTCACATGTGTGATAACACTCCTGACCTGATGACATCTACATGCCCATATTCAGTTTTACTCATAGCGCCACCTGCTGGCACCAGGAAGTGTCATGCTGTACTCTGCAACAAACTCCTCCAAAAGATTTAATCAGATCAACACCAAAATCTGTCAGTCTAATATAAAGGCCTTAATGATGTTAAATTGCGAAGATCTTGAGTTTTCGTTGAAGGGTGTGTCCGTGGCGACCTGGCAAATTTCGTGGTCTCGCCATGGATATAAAACTTGTTATAACTCAGCCATAAAATGTCCGATTTGCCTCAAACTTCACATGTTCGATAAGAGTCCTGGCCTGAACCAATCTGAAGGCCTATATTCTATTATAATCACAGCGCCATCTGTTGGCAATAGGAAATGACTTGTACCAAACTCCTCCTAGAGATTTAATGATATCAACATTATATTTGGTCAGTCTGATCTCGAGGCCTTAGAGATGTTAAATTGTGAAGATCTTGAGTTTTCGTTAAAGGGCGTGTCCGTGGCGGCCTGACAAAGTTTGATGTTTCGCCATGGACATAAAAGTTGTTATAACTCAGCCATAAAATGTCCGATCTGCCTCAAACTTCACATGTTTGGTAAGAGTCCTGGCCTGAAGACATCTAAAGGCCAATATACAGATATTATTATAGCGCCACCTATTGGCAGCAGGATATATCATATCTTGCACTAACTCACACATACCAAGGTCAATCTGCACCAAACTTCATATGTTTGATCAAAGTGCTGGCCTGAACACATCTACATGCCAATAATCAGTTATAGGCATAGCGCCACCAGCTGGCAGCAGGAAGTTTGGCACATTTAAGTGACTTTGATCTATTTTTCCTACATTTACTGTATTAAAAGCATACTGCCCACCGTTTGCTGTGTTCCTAAAGCCACCGGTCGGCGGTGAGCCCGTGTGCGAGGGCCCGTTCATCGCTGCTTGCAGCTTTAATTATTATTATTATTATTCTTCTCCAAAATGAATCGCATTTTAGAGGGCCTAAACATGTCCGAAAAGTCACGAAACTTTGCACACACATCAAACCTGGCGAAAATTTACGTCTGATATGGGGTTCAGAAGTGGGTGTGGCAAAATGGCTCGACAGCGCCACCTTTACACGTTCAGCGGTGTGCGCTTTCAGCTGTGATTCACGTACATGCAAGAAAATAGGTACACACGTGTAACACACCAATACCTACAAAAAAGCCTCTTGGAGCAAAATTTTACACCCAACAGGAAGTCGGTTATTTTTAATTTTCTCAGCAAAATTTGTGTCATTTTTGCCATTTTCAGGCGTCGTACTTGAACGAACTCCTCCTAGAGATTGATTCGGATCAATGCCGAATTTGGTGAGTCCAATCTAAAGCCCTTTGTGACGTTAAATTGCGAAGATCTAGAGTTTTCATCGGAGGGCGTGTCCGTGGCGGCCTCGCAAATTTCGATGTTTCGCCATGAAAAAGGAAGTTGCTATAACTTAGGCATAAAATGTCCGATCTGTCCCAAACTTCACATGTGTTATAACACTCCTGACCTGAAGACATCTACATGCCTATATTCAGTTATAGTCAAAGCGCCACCTGCAGGCAACAGGAAGTGTCATGCTGTACTCTACAACCAACTCCTCCTAGAGATTTATGCAGATCAACACCAAAATCGGTCAGTCTAATATAAAGGCCTTAGTGATGTTAAATTGTGAAGATCTTGAGTTTTCGGTAAAGGGTGTGTCCGTGGCGGCCTGACAAATTTCGAGGTCTCGCCATGGATATAAAACTTGTTATAACTCAGCCATAAAATGTCCGATTTGCCTCAGACTTCACATATTCGATAAGAGTCCTGGCCTGAATACATCTGAAGGCCAATATTCTATTATAATCACAGCGCCACCTGTTGGCAACAGGAAATGACTTGTATCAAACTCCTCCTAGAGACTTAATGATATCAACATTATATTTGGTCAGTCTGATCTAGAGGCCTTAGAGATGTTAAATTACAAAGATCTTGAGTTTTCGTTAAAGGGCGTGTCTGTGGCTGCGTGACAAATTTTGATGTTTCGCCATGGACATAGAAGTTGTTATAACTCAGCCATAAAATGTCCGATCTGCCTCAAACTTCACAGGTTTGGTAAGAGTGCTGGCCTAAAGACACCTAAAGGCCAATATTCAGATATTATCATAGCGCCACCTGTTGGCAGCAGGATATATCATACTTTCACTAACTCAAACATACCAAGGTCAATCTGCACCAAACTTCATATGTTTGATGAAAGTGGTGGCCTGAACACATCTACATGCCAATAATCAGTTATAGGCATAGCGCCACCAGCTGGCAGCAGGAAATTTGGCACATTTAAGTGACTTTGACATATTTCTCCTATTTTTACTGTATTAAAAGCATACTACCCACCATTTGCTGTGTTCCTAAAGCCACCGGTCGGCGGTGAGCCCGTGTGCGAGGGCCCGTTCATCGCTGCTTGCAGCTTTAATTATTATTATTATTATTATTCTTCTTCTTCTCCAAAGTGAATCGCATTTTAGAGGACCTAAACATTCCCGAAAACTCACAAAACTTTGCACACACATCAAACCTGGCGAAAATTTACGTCTGATTTGGGTTTCAGAAGTGGGTGTGGCAAAATGGCTCGACAGCGCCACCTTTAGACGTTCAGCGGTGTGCGCTTTCAGCTGTGATTCACGTACATGCACCGAAATCGGTACACACATGTAGCTCACCAATACCTACAAAAAAGCCTCTTGGAACAAAATCCGGAACCCAACAGGAAGTCGGTTAATATTAATATTCTCGGCAAAATTTGTGTCATTTTTGCCTTTTTCAGGTGTCGTACTAGAACAAACTCCTCCTACAGATTTATTCGGATCAACGCCAAATTTGCAGAGTCTAGTCTAAAGCCCTTTGTGACGTTAAATTGTGAAGATCTAGAGTTTTCATCGGAGGGCGTGTCCGTGGTGGCCTCGCAAATTTCGATGTTTCGCCATGAAAAAGGAAGTTGTTATAACTCAGGCATAAAATGTCCGATCTGCCCCAAACTTTACATGTGTGATAATACTCCTGACCTGATGACATCTATATGTCCATATGCAGTTATAGTCATAGCGCCACCTGCTTGCAACAGGAAGTGTCATGCTGTACTCTGCAACAAACTCCACCTAGAGATTTATACAGATCAACACCAAAATCGGTCAGTCTAATCAAAAGGCTTTAGTGATGTTAAATTGTGAAGATCTTGAGTTTTCGGTAAAGGGCGTGTCCGTGGTGGCCTGACAAATTTCGAGGTCTCGCCATGGATATAAAAGTTGTTATAACTCAGCCATAAAATGTCCGATTTGCCTCAAACTTCACATGTTCGATAAGAGTCCTGGCCTGAACAAATCTGAAGGCCAATATTCTATTATAATCACAGCGCCACCTGTTGGCAACAGGAAATGACTTGTAGCAAACTCCTCCTAGAGATTTAATGATGTCAACTTTATATTTGCTCAGTCTTATCTAGAGGCCTTAGAGATGTTAAATTGCGAAGATCTTGAGTTTTCGTTAAAGGGCGTGTCTGTGGCGGCGTGACAAAGTTTGATGTTTCACCATGTACATAGAAGTTGTTATAACTCAGCCATAAAATGTCCGATCTGCCTCAAACTTCACAGGTTTGGTAAGAGTCCTGGCCTGAAGATACCTAAAGGCCAATATTCAGATATTATCATAGCGCCACCTGTTGGCAGCAGGATATATCATATCTTTAACTAACTCAAACATACCAAGGTCAATCTGCACCAAACTTCATATGTTTGATGAAAGTGCCAGCCTGAACACATCTACATGCCAATAATCAGTTATAGGCATAGCGCCACCAGCTGGCAGCAGGAAATTTGGCACATTTAAGTGACTTTGACATATTTCTCCTATTTTTACTGTATTAAAAGCATACTGCCCACCATTAGCTGTGTTCCTAAAGCCACCGGTCGGCGGTGAGCCCGTGTGCGAGGGCCCGTTCATCGCTGCTTGCAGCTTTAATTATTATTATTATTATTATTCTTCTCCAAAATGAATCGCATTTTTGAGGGCTTAGACATACCCGAAAACTCATGAAACTTCGCACACACATCAGACCTGGCGAAAATTTACGTCTGATATGGGTTGCAGAAGTGGGTGTGGCAAAATGGCTCGATAGCGCCACCTTTACACGTTCCGCGGTGTGCGCTTTCAGTTGTGATTCACGTACATGCACGAAAATCGGTACACACATCTAGCTCACCAATACCTACAAAAAAGCCTCTTGGAGCAAAATTTGACACCCAACAGGAAGTCGGTTATTTTTAATTTTCTTAGCAAAATTTGTGTAATTTTTGCAATTTTCAGGCGTCATACTTGAACGAACTCCTCCTAGAGATTTATTCGGATCAACGCCAAATTTGGTGAGTCTAATCTAAAGCCCTTTGTGACGTTAAATTGCGAAGATCTAGAGTTTTCATCGGAGGGCGTGTCCGTGGCGGCCTGGCAAATTTCGATGCTTCGCCATGAAAAAGGAAGTTGCTATAACTCAGGCATAAAATGCCCGATCTGCCCCAAACTTCACATGTGTGATAACACTCCTGACCTGATGACATCTACATGCCCATATTCAGTTTTACTCATAGCGCCACCTGCTGGCACCAGGAAGTGTCATGCTTTACTCTGCAACAAACTCCTCCAAAAGATTTAATCAGATCAACACCAAAATCTGTCAGTCTAATATAAAGGCCTTAATGATGTTGAATTGCGAAGATCTTGAGTTTTCGTTGAAGGGTGTGTCCGTGGCGACCTGGCAAATTTCGTGGTCTCGCCATGGATATAAAACTTGTTATAACTCAGCCATAAAATGTCCGATTTGCCTCAAACTTCACATGTTCGATAAGAGTCCTGGCCTGAACCAATCTGAAGGCCTATATTCTATTATAATCACAGCGCCACCTGTTGGCAATAGGAAATGACTTGTACCAAACTCCTCCTAGAGATTTAATGATATCAACATTATATTTGGTCAGTCTGATCTCGAGGCCTTAGAGATGTTAAATTGTGAAGATCTTGAGTTTTCGTTAAAGGGCGTGTCCATGGCGGCCTGACAAAGTTTGATGTTTCGCCATGGACATAAAAGTTGTTATAACTCAGCCATAAAATGTCCGATCTGCCTCAAACTTCACATGTTTGGTAAAAGTCCTGGCCTGAAGACATCTAAAGGCCAATATACAGATATTATTATAGCGCCACCTATTGGCAGCAGGATATATCATATCTTGCACTAACTCACACATACCAAGGTCAATCTGCACCAAACTTCATATGTTTGATCAAAGTGCTGGCCTGAACACATCTACATGCCAATAATCAGTTATAGGCATAGCGCCACCAGCTGGCAGCAGGAAGTTTGGCACATTTAAGTGACTTTGATCTATTTTTCCTACATTTACTGTATTAAAAGCATACTGCCCACCGTTTGCTGTGTTCCTAAAGCCACCGGTCGGCGGTGAGCCCGTGTGCGAGGGCCCGTTCATCGCTGCTTGCAGCTTTAATTAAATATGTTCTCTTTAACAAACCGCCAGAGGCAGCTCTGTACCCCTCCATTTTCTTCAGTCCATCTTTCTAAACAGGATTTAGATTTCATCAACCTCATTTGTCTTCTTAGAATTTGGTACTTGCATTTAAAAACAGACTTCCTTGAGTCTCTATCCAAATATTTAGGCTCTTTCTACCAACCATCAAAGGTTGTGAAGGTGTTAGTCTTTAACCTCATAATGCCTACTGTAGTCTACTTATTAATTGAATGCCTCTATTTTATCACCATGATCAACACTTTGTTGAAAAACCAGTTGCAAACAATCCACTAAGTGACTTCTGTCATCTGATTATCAGTACGTAAAAGGCATCTCAGTATAATTCTAAAAATGCCTTTCAGATTGTGGTACACATGTTTATTTTTTATGTGAAATCTTTAAAGGGGTCCTGTTATGCTTTTTCACTTGTTGAATTTTAGCCAGTGTGTGGTGTGTATGTTTGGGCATACACATAAAAACATCTACAAAGTTACAAATCTCAAAGTCCACTCCAAAGGGAGATATTTAGTTTTTAAAAAATCCCTTTTCAAGAACTACAACAAACAGCTCCTTTGGACTACAGCATTTGTTTTCCGGATGCTATGATGTCACAACGTAAATCCCGTCTACGGAAATTCATAAAAGCCTCCTTTAGCGATCCGATGTGTTTTTGTAAGAAAAATATCCGTATTTAAAATCGAATACGAATCACTTTATTCTAGCTTGTGCAGTTGCTGCTTTGGGAAGGAGCGTGGCAGGACTGAAACGCTGTTTAAGCTGTTCACCAATTGCAACACAGCGGGACTGCTAACCAATCGCAACACGTTTAGTTTTTCGGAAAGCAGACCTTCATCAAACCCGGAACTAATCGAGACATTTGTGCCAGCCTGGAGAGAAAGCTACTGTAATAATGTAAATTATGTGAAAAATAATGCATTTTTCGAGCCACCAAGCATGAGAGCATGTTCTAGTGCACCCCCAAAAATAAAAACTTTGTAAAAGAGCATAATAGGACCCCTTTAATAAACTCAGTTTAAGGATAACTTTTATATTAGTAATATTTCAAGATGAACATTTACTTAACTGAAGCAACGTAAGTGTACTGATACATTGGGCATTTTATGTTCTCTGCTATATAAAGCTACAGTTGAGGTCAGAAGTTTACAATCTCCTTGCAGACTGTGCAACATTTTCATTATTTTACCAAACTAAGAGGGATCATACAAAAATGCATGTTATTTTTTTATTTAGTACTGACCTGAATAAGATATTTCACATAAAGGACATTCACATATAGTCCACAAGAAAAAATAACAGTTGAATTTTTTTAAATGACCCTGTTCAAAAGTTTACATTACACTTGATTCTTAATACTGTGCTGTTACCTGAATGATCCACAGCTGTGTTTTTTTTTTTTTTTTAGTGATAGTTGTTTATGAGTCCCTTGTTTGTCCTGAACCGTTAAACTGCCTGCTGTTCTTCAGAAAAATCCTCAGGTCCCACAAATTCTTTGGTTTTTCAGCATTTTTTTTTTTTTCGTGTTTGAACCCTTTCCAACAATGACTGTATGATTTTGAGATCCATCTTTTCACACTGAGGACAACTGAGGGACTTATATACAACTATTACAGAAGGTTCAAACACTTACTGATGCTTCAGAAGGAAAGAAGATGCATTAAGAGCCAGGGGTGTAAACTTTTGAACAGAATGAAGATGTGTACAATTTTTCTTATTCTGCCTAAATATTATTTTGTTTTCATTTTCCCAGAAAACAAAATAAGTAAAAATTTACCCTGATCTTCAAATTTAAAAGGTTTTCACCTTAATGAAGTGTGTTTCCTTCTGAAGCATCAGTGAGCATATGAACCTTCTGTAATAGTTGCATATGCGTCCCAACGAGGTCATTGTCATGAATTCAACTATTATTTTCTCTTGTGGACTACATGTAAACATCTTTTATGTGTAATATCTTATTCAGGTAAGTACTAAATAATAAAATAACATGCATTTTATATATGATATGAGATTTGAAAAGGGAGAAAAAAGTTAGAACCCGTGTCGATCGTGTCAGAAATGACTCAGCATGCATTTTACCATCTACGCCACTGGAGTTGTTATTAAACAGCTCCTATATTGTAGTGTAGACTCTCCCAATCACATTTTGGTAGGCGGAGTTAGAGTAAATTGTCTCTGCCAACAAGGCGGGCTATTTGCACTTAATGTAAATAGACACTACTTATTTGGCCATACATTTATTTTATAGTAAGTATAATTAAAATCTATTAAGATATTTACTGACATATGGCATAATAATAATGATATAAAAAATATAAAGATTATTTAAAGTACTACTTGTGCACAATGCACATTTTTATGCCTAAAATGTGTTTTAATGTTACTATTGATGCGGATTGTATGATCTTTGAATAAAATTTACCTGTAAATGCAAGATATTTAAAGTGCACCTAAATTATTATTGCGATAGTTCCACTTTAGCACAATCAAATATGGTTTAGTATATTTTTAGTTGGACCTCAGCACTATGTAACGGGTGTTTTGGGTTTTGTTTTGGGTTTTTGTTTCATGTTCATGTTTTCATGTCTTTTATTTTGTATTTGTTTCATGTTGTTGTGTCTTGCTTCCCTTGCCCTTGTGTATTCCTGTCATTGGTCCCTTAGTTCCATGTGTCATGTTCTCATTGGTTGTCTTTGGTTGCTATGGTCCTGTTCCTTGTTTTTCATTGGTTAGTTTATGTCATGTGATCTTATTGTCTGGTATAAATAGGCCTTGTGTTTCAGTTGTCCCCTGTTGTGTATTGATGTTGTAACCTGCTGTTGGTGAGTTGTGTTTTTGATAGTTAAGCCTGTTTATGTCAAGTCAAGTCTGTTCAAGTCAAGTTTGTTTAAGTTCATGCCAAGTCAAGTCAAGTCTGTCAAGTCATTGTTTGGATCATTGTCTGTTTGGATTATGGATTTCTCGTCACTGTAAATAAACTCCACTTGGGTTCACCTCACATCTCGCCGTTTCAGTGGATTCATCGTTACAGAATACACGACCAGCTACAATGAATCCAGCAGTCTCTCGTCTCATCTGCCTGCGTCAAGATCGCCGGGCTATTGAGGATTATGTTCAGGACTTTTGTGAACTCTGTTACAAAGTAGATTTTAATGATGTGGCACTAAGAGACTTTTTTCGTTTCGGGTTGGACGAACCCATAAGTTCAAGTCTGCCAGGGGGCAAAATTTGTTGGTCCCTGGAACGCTATATTGACTTTGCTCTGTTGCTGGCGGGTTCAAATTTTACTGTGGGGGTTGCTGAGGAAGAGCACAGCCACCCTACAATACCTGCCACATCAAAACATCTCAATGTCCCTACTGTCATGTCTCGAGTGGTTCATGTCACGCCGGCCACTCAAAAGCCTCATGCCATGTCTGATTCTTCAAGGCCTGCTCACGTCATGTCTGATGCTTCAAGGCCTGCTCACGTCATGTCTGATGCTTCAAGGCCTGCTCACGTCATGTCTGCTGCTTCAAGGCCTGCTCACGTCTTGTCTGCTGCTTCAAGGCCTGCTCCAGGGCCTACTCACATTATGTCTGCCGGCCCAAGGCCTATTCACGTCACGTCTACCAAGCCACGGCCTGCTCACGCCAAGCCTGCCACTCCAGGGCCTGCTCACGCCAAGCCTGCCGCTCCAGGGCCTGCTCACGCCAAGCCTGCCACTCCAGGGCCTGCTCACACCAAACCTGCCACTCCAGGGCCTGCTCACACCATGCCTGCACCCATCATGGCCGCCCTTCCAGAGCCTGCTTACAAGATGGACGTCCCTTCCAGAGCCTGTTCACAAGATGGCCGCCATCCCAAAGCCTGTTCACAAGATGGCCGCCATCCCAAAGCCTGTTCACAAGATGGCTGCCGCTCCAGAGTCTACACCTGTCATGGCTGCCCTTCCAGAGCCAGCTCACAAGATGGCCACCATCCCTAAACCTGTTCACAAGATGGCCGCCACCCTAGAGTCAAGCCAATCCACAGTCCCTATGCCAGAGCCACGCCATGCCTCGTCTGATCTGCCAGAGCCATGCCATGTCTTGATTGCCAGTGTAATGGACCCTCCTCTAATGTCAGTGCGGGCAGCAGGCATACTAATAGAGCCGACGCTCCCAAGCCAAGCAAGCCACGCAAAACTGACGCTCCCAAGCCTCACACCTTCCAGCATCCCATTAACCACTGCACTGCCTGTGATGGCCATCGCCATTTTAAGTGTATGGGCTGCACACTGCATTCCAGAGGCCTTGTCTGTCCATGAATCTATCCACGAGTCTACTCTAGAGGTCTCGTCTGTCCATGAGATTGTTCACGAGTCTGCTCCAGAGGCCTCGTCTGACCATGAGTCTGCTGTGCCAGTGCCTCCAGAGGTGGCAGCACCAGCTGCAGAACCTTCCAAGGAGGCGGCGTTCACGGCAGAACCTCCCAAGAGGGTGGCACCCTTTTATGAACTTCCTGCTCTGCCTGCACCGCCAAGGATTCCTGCTCTGCCTGCTCCGTCAAGGCTTCCTGCTTTGCCTGCACCACCATGGCTTCCTGCTCTACTGGCTCCGCCCTGGCTTCCACTGCTCCAGAACCCAGGTCCTCCAAAGCTTCACTGTCTGCCACTGATCCACAGTCCAGGTCCTCCTCTGCGTCATGATTCAGGTCTGTCATTACTCCATGCCCCAGGCCCTCCACTGTTTCATCGTCTGCCACTGCTTCACGGCCCAGGTCCTCCAGTGTTCCACCGTCTGCCATTGCTCCACGGCCCAGGACCTCCATTGATTCACCGTCTGCCACTGCTCCACGGCCCAGGTCCTCCATTGTTCCACTGTCTGTCACTGCTCCACGGCCCAGGACCTCCACTGGCCCACTGTCTGCCATTGACCCCGGGTCAAGGCCTTGATTCTGAACCTGTTCCCCTACATGGACCTGGCCCTCCATCCCGCCCCCTATTTCACCCCTGCTCTACCACCCTCCTGGAGTTTGGGTTTTGTTTTGGGCGTCGAGAGCCGCCCTTAGAGGGGGGGAAATGTTACGGGTGTTTTGGGTTTTGTTTTTGTTTCATGTTTTCATGTCTTTTATTTTGTATTTGTTTCATGTTGTTGTGTCTTGCTTCCCTTGCCCTTGTGTATTCCTGTCATTGGTCCCTTAGTTCCATGTGTTCTCTTTGGTTGCTATGGTCCTGTTCCTTGTTTTTCATTGGTTAGTTTATGTCATGTGATCTCATTGTCTGGTATAAATAGGCCTTGTGTTTCAGTTGTCCCCTGTCGTGTATTGATGTTGTAACCTGCTGTTGGTGAGTTGTTTTTGATAGTTAAGCCTGTTTATGTCAAGTCTGTTCAAGTCAAGTTTAAGTTCATGCCAAGTCAAGTCTGTCAAGTTTGTCAAGCCATTGTTTGGATCATTGTCTGTTTGGATTATGGATTTCTCGTCTCTGTAAATAAACTGCGCTTGGGTTCACCTCACATCTCGCCGTTTCAGTGGATTCATCGTTACACACTACTTCCACACAATTCAAGTGGTTTAAGTACAAAATGTATTTATAATATTTCAAATACATTTAGTATATTTATTTTTCACTAGGGAATTGTTAAAAATAACAAAATAAATATACACTATTTATCTTTAAGGAAAATCTATCCTAAAATGTGACCCTGGACCACAAAACCAGCCTTAGGTAGCACAGGTACATTTGTAGCAACAGCCAATTTCTTTTATGCCAAAAATCATTAGGATATTAAATAAAGATCGTGTTCCATTAAGATATTTTGTAAATTTCCTACTGTAAATATATCAAAACGTATTTTTGATTAGTAATATGCATTGCTAAGTTCATTTGGACAACTTTAAAGGCAATTTTCTTAATTTTTTTTATTTTTTATTTTCTTAATATGATTTTTTGCACCCCTAGATTCCAGATTAAAAAAAAAATAGCTGTATTTCGGCTAAATATTGTTCTATCCCAACAAACCATACATCAATGAAAAATCTTATTTATTCAGCTTTCATTTATTTATGTTTCATAAATCTCAGTTAAAAAAAATTACCCTTATGACTGGTTTTGTGGTCCAGGGTCACAAATGTTCCTCTAGCTCAACTGGTAAAGTATGGAACTAGCAAGCAAAGTGAACCAACTCAGTCTGCATGTAGCACATAAAGCAGAATGTATATGAATGTTGAATGCATTAGTTTTAGTTAGCCCCTGCTGGCAGACATCATTACTACACCATCAGACGGCCATCCAAAAGTAATCAGTGTATGACAAAATCACTCACACTTTTATAAGAGAGGCCTCTTTAAAGTGTATAATGATGACAGTAGGTTGCATACTTGGGGTTCAACTACTGCAAGACCTCCTTGTTTTTGCCAGACTATGATGCACTAAATTCTATTGGCTATTATACAATGTGATCTTTATTATGTTTATGACTCAAACCTTGATTTAAATCATTCTTCATAAATTTCTTTTTCTCAAAAAACGAAAACAACTTCTCAAAGCCATTGCCACCTCTATAAAAGGATTTTTCAGATATTGTTTTTCAGCATCACATCCTTGCATAATTCTTTATAATTCCTTGCATAAGTCTCTTTCAGCAGGGAGATGGACTACTAGAGTCTTAAAAAACACATTGCAAAAAAATGACCCATAAAACCACTTTTTGTAATGCTGTTGGTGATTACATAATATTCTTTGAAATAAAATAACTTGAATAAAACCAGCTAATTTAGATGACCACATGAAGTAGATTTTAGGTTGCCTTCCAAAACATTTTTACAGTGCTTTTTTAAAGAAATGATAGGTGGCTTAGTCAGCTAGTGAAAATCTGCAAAAAACGGTTTGTGCCCCCTCAGATAGATTTTTAGGTGGATTTTAAATGCAACTTCCAAGAAAATCTTCTAGTACCTTTGGAAATTGCACTTCATGATTGTGTTGCATTTACAATAAAATCTAAATCTGAATCGCAACTTCCAGTGTTCATTTTCTTTATAACTAAAACTTCCATCATCATCTTCCCATGCTCAAAAACTATTTTTATTATTCTGTGGCCTTAAAAAAATAGGTGCCTGACACCAGTGCTTCTCATGTTCTCTGTGTGTAGCGCATTTGGTAAAGCAAAAGGACGTCATGCTACTGACTGTGGCTCCCAGAAGAATGGGTCATCCGACCTTCACGTGTGCGCAGCAGGGTTCTTGATGGCTTCGCCACATGCTGCAAAAAGGTCCCCTGACATACATACACTAATTAATGTTTAAGAGCAATAAATGAGCAACCTTGGACTGTGTGTCCATTAGTTCTGTAATCATTGTCATATATATTAGGACAGTCATACATGTGCGCTCCATTCAACTCTATATAATTTGAGCCTCAATTTTCTGTGCAATTTTTGCACATTTTCTCTCTCTTCCCAGTAGGTCTCTAATGTGTTTTGATATCTTTTTAGCATGATGTCATGAGACTCGAAGGTGTGTGTGTTGAGCAGGTTTCGAACCCTGTCAGGACGTGATGCACATGTAATAAGAGCCTCTACGGCGAGCTGTTTGCTGCGTGTCCGACCTTGCAGTGCATTTGGGCTGCGCTCATGCATAAATTCAGCCTCTTACAGTCCTTTTGGACATCATTATCAAACGATAAACCTACTAGACAGATATTATTTGTTGGATGTTACTCTGATAGATTACACATCAACACTGTCGGTGTGGCTGCGAATGAACTAGAGCGCATTAAGCCGATCTGTTTCATATCCTTTGTTGTTTTCATCATAGTGCTCATTTGCGATATTATTCTTCATTTGAACAACATAAAGCTTAATCAAATGCATCCAAATGTTACTGAGAATGTACGCCTCATAAAAACACATCCCACAGTTCCTTTACATCATTGCACCGTGATTGTCTGCTGCCAGATTTATCTTTATTTGAACTAAAAACAATGTGTGCATGCACTGCTATGGTCTTTAGGTATTCTAGGACTGTGAAAATGTCTTGCGTGCCAAGAAAGTGATATAAATTGAGAGTGTACATGCAGAGAAAACAATCGCCGGTAGCAGGAAATCTACCAAAATTCATCGGCAGAAATAATTACAGCTGGTTGCGCGATATGTGCTGGTGGAAGCTAATGGCAGTAATAAAAATGTTAAAAGCCTTTGAAGATGGAGCCAAACCATAAGACATCAATTTGGTGGTATTAAGGCACATTTCTACTTAGTTTAACACTAAGTACTTGGAAATGAGGGTAATAAAAACAAGATGAAGCGCAAAGTCTTCTTGATACAAAATGCATCTGCTGAAGCTCATCATTATCCATTCGTTGCTGTAAACTGTTTATTTGTTTGAAAAATAATGGTTTTACAAGTCATATAAACTCATGCAACTTTAATTATGTTATGTTATGTCAGACAGATAGATAGAAGGACAAATGGTTAGATGGATGGATGGATGAACAGACAGAAAGACGGATGGATGGATGATGGATGGATGGACAGACAGAAATACGGATGGATGGATGATTGATGGATGGACGGATGTATGTATAATGGACGGATGGACAGATGATAGATAGATAGATAGATAGATAGATAGATAGATAGATAGATAGATAGATAGATAGATAGATAGATAGATAGATGGATGGATGATGGACGAATGGACGGATGGACAGGTGGATGTATAATGGACGGATGGACAGACAGACAGATAGACAGATAGATAGATAGATAGACAGATAGATAGATAGATAGATAGATAGATAGATAGATAGATAGATAGATAGATAGATAGATAGATAGATAGATAGATGGACGGATGGATGGATGGATGGATGGATGGATGGACGGACAGACAGACAGACAGACAGACAGACAGACAGACAGACAGATGGATGGATGGATGATGGACAGATGGATGGTTGATGGATGGATGGACAGACAGACAGACAGATGGATGGATGGATGGATGATTAATGGATGGACGGATGTTTGTATAATGGATGGATGGACAGAAAGACAGACAGACAGACAGACAGACAGATGGATGATTGATGGATGGACAGACAGACAGACAGACAGACAGACAGACAGACAGACAGACAGACAGACAGACAGACGGATGGATGATGGACAGATGGATGGTTGATGGATGGATGGACAGACAGACAGACAGACAGACAGACAGACAGACAGACAGACAGACAGACAGACAGACAGACAGACAGACAGACAGACAGATAGATAGATAGCTAGATGGACGGATGGATGGATGGATAGATGGATGTTGGACGGATGGACAGATGTATGTATAATGGACGGATGGACAAACAGACAGACAGACAGACAGACAGACAGACAGACAGACAGACAGATAGATAGATAGATAGATAGATAGATAGATAGATAGATAGATAGATAGATGGACAGATGGACAGATGGACAGATGGATGGATGAACAGACAGAAAGACGGATGGATGGGTGGATGATTGACGATGGACAAACAGAAAGATGCATAGATGATAGATAGTGAGATAGATAGATAGATAGATAGATAGATAGATAGATAGATAGATAGATAGATAGATAGATAGATAGATAGATAGATAGATAGATAGATAGACAGATGATTAGATGGATGGATGAACAGACAGAAAGACGGATGGATGGATGGATGGATGATGGACGATGGACAAACAGAAAGACGCATAGATAGATAGATAGATAGATAGATAGATAGATAGATAGATAGATAGATAGATAGATAAAAGCTGCTTTTTGGTGGTTTTCAGTTCTCAAAAATTTTACAGTTACGTCATCAAGCAGCAGAGGCTCAATGCTGAATCAAGCAAGGTCATAATTTAGTCTTGAGAGAATTCATACAAAAATCTTTTACTTTTGATCACAGATTTATGTCTTGACAAATCTGCGCTTAGTTAGAGACTGTTCTGAGATTTATTTAGGCATAATTCATGTTGGATTACCAAGGTCTTTTCTCAGGAAAAGAGAAACTTTTGTTTGCAACGTCTCCATTTGATGTCCATTTATTCTCACTGCTGTTTACGAACAACAATTCAAAAAGGAGATAATCATTTGTGATTTTACTTTCCTACGGGGAATGAAAACCTAAATTGCCACCTGCGTTTCAAACAATGGGATTTATTTAGCGTTGCATTTCAGATGTAATCAACAGTTTTAAGCTCCATCAGAGACTCATCTCACGGGATTCATCACCCATTGGTATTAATCCAAAACACACTAACAAATGAGTACACGTACATGCATGGATTCCTGATTTATCAGCCTCAGAGTCAATGCAGTTAGGTGAGGGACCAAGAACTGTTTTATGTAGAGGTGAAGCAGAATCCCAGGAGATAGATCAGAGGGAATTATGATGAGAACGAGAGAAAGAGAAAGACCTAGTACAATGCTTACCGCATCACCACTTCAAAAGCCGTTTCCTCCCCACCACCCTGTCGGAATTAACACAGCAAAAAGAAATAGAGATAATGTATGAAAGCATTTACGCAGAAAAGATCATTGCCAGATCAGAGACCCTGACTGATGGTCTCATCTAATTCGCATATAATATAATGCAATTACCACATTTAAAGCTAATAAGAAGCGTTTTTTAATTTTAAGCCACGTGTAAATTGAAAGCAATATAGTTAGAGTCAAGATCAGGTTTTGGAACTGAATGGGAGATAGAATTGAAAACCAAGCAAAAAGTGCTGTAGCGTGACAGGAAACCTGCTCTGCTGAGAACACCATTTTCTCAGTGAAAAGGAAAACGTAATAACTTCTTAACAAAGCGGGCGAACTAAGACCACGAGATGACGCATGATTTACTGCCCATCCCAAAAGAATAAAACAAGCCAGAGAGGTTTTAAAACAAAAATCATTTTCTTTCATAATGGGTGCGTACGTCACCATTTCTAGTGGTCTGTTTACAGGTAGGGTTTCCTATTTCTCTCATTTTGTGTGTGGCTCTTATGCACTTAAACTTTTATCTTCCGGAGCGGATGAGTCTGAGTGTGTGCCTGGTTCATCATGCCTAACAGCTTTGCGACATTTTCATCAGAAGAGCAGCACTAGCACTATTACAAACTTTGTGCTAAATACGTCGGCCGTTCAGTGAAGGTCAGACCATTAATCTCACCCTTCAGGAGAGCTACAGTGTAGTTTGTTTCGCACGTGAGCACATGGTCCTAATGTATAGCATGCTGAGGTCCAAGAAAAAAAAAAACTGTTTCCCTTTACAGAGCTTTTATGTTTGCTATTTTATGAGGTAATTTGCAACAATTACAGTGTTCACCAACTAAAATATGCATTCATTATTCATGGCTGTCCAGTCAGATGCTCGCTACCGTATGCATCCTATGCAACGGTGTAGAAATAATTTGAAAGTGGGGGTGGACACATTTAGACAGGGCCATTGATTATCTCCAAAAAAGTAGGGACAGCGATGTTAATTTGTAAAGCACTGTTTTTTAAAACCTACTAAGCTTAGTGTACCTCAGAGAAAAAAAAGTAAAAGGCAGTGACTTTATTTCTCATATTTGCAACGTCACACCACACAATGGCAACTTTATTTCTTGTAATTGTGATTTAATGTCCCACAATCGCAAATTCATTTCTGACAAATTTGACTTTGTATCTCATAATTGCAATTAATTTTTTTTAAATAATTCTAACTGTGACATTTTTTTTATTTTTCCCAATGTGACATCATATCTCACAATTGCAATGTTATTTATCAGTTTTGACTGTCATTTCATTTCATATCTCACAGTCATCCATATCTCACAATTTTGACTTCAAATATGACTCCATACTTTATTTCTTGTAGTTGCAACTATTACTCACGACTGTACATTTACTATATATCTCAAAATGTGACTTAATTCCTCATAGTTTTGTTGTCTTATTTATATATCACTTTGTGACTTCATATTTCACAAGTGTGACATTATTTTTTTTTTTAAATTTTGACTCTTAATTGCAACTTCATACTTTATTTCTTGTAGTTCCGACTATTACTGACGATTGTGCATTTATTGTAAATCTCAGAATGTGACTTCAAATGTCACAATTGCGACTTTAATTCTTACAGTTTTTATGTCATATTTGACATTTGCAATTTAATTTAATTTTATATTTCACAATTTTGACTTCATATATGACTCCATACTTTATTTCTTGTAGTTACAACTATTACTCACGATTGTACATTTGCTATATATCTCAGAACTTAATTTCTCACAATTGTGACTAATTCTCACGGTTTTGATGTCATATTCGAGAATTGTGATTTCATTTAATTTCATATCTCACCATTTTGACTTCATATTTGACTTAATACTTTATTTCTTGTAGTTGGAACTATTACTGACGATTGTGCATTTACTATATATCTCAGAATATAACTTTATATCTCACAACTGTGACTTTAATTCTTAGTTTTTATGTCATATTTGACATTTGCAATTTCATTTAATTTCATATCTTACCATTTTGACTTCATACATGACTTAATTCTTTATTTCTTGTAGTTGGAACTATTGCTCACAATTGTGCATTTACTATATATCTCAGAATGTGACTTAAATTCTCACAATTGTGACTTTAATTCTCCGTTTTTACATATTTGACATCTGCGATTTCATTTAATTTCATATCTCACAATTTTGACTTTAATTCTTGGTTTTTATGTCATATTTGACATTTGCAATTTCATTTCATTACATATCTCACAATTTTGACTTCAAATACGACTCCAGACTTTATTTCTTATAGTTGCAACTATTACTCATTATTGTACATTTACTATATATCTCAGAATGTGACTTCATTTCTCACAATTGCGACTTTAATTCTCATAGTTTTTACGTCATATTTGACATCTGCGATTTTATTTAATTTCATATCTCACAATTTTGACTTCATATTTGACTTCATATTTCTAGTTGCGACTATTATGCATGATTGTGCATTTACTATACATCTCAGATTATGACTTGATTTATTACAATTGCCACTTCATTTCTCATGGTTTTGATGTCATATTTGACAATTGTGATTTCATTTAATTTCATAACTCACAGTTTTGAATTCATATTTGACTTCACACTTTATTTCTTGTAATTGCTTGCATAAAGTATTTCTCATTATTGATTATTTATATATCACTATGTGACTTCATATTTCACCATTGTGACATTATTTTTCACAATTTTCAAACTTCTTCTAGTTGCAACTATTACTCATTATTGTACATTTACCATACATCTCAGAATATGACTTCATTGCTCACAATTGCGACTTTATTTGTCACGGTTTAAATGTCATATTTGACATTTGCAATTTCATTTCATATCTCACAATTTTGACTTTTTATTTGACTTCATACTTTATTTCTTGTAGTTGGAACTATTACTCACCATTGTGCATTTACTATATATCTCAGAATGTGACTTCATATCTCACAATTGCGACTGCATTTGTCACGTTTTTAACGTCATATTTGACATTTACAATTTCATTTAATTTCATATCTCACCATTTTAACATTATATTTGACTTTACACTTTATTTCTTGTAGTTGCGACTATTACTCACAATTGTGCATTTACTATATATCTATTACTATATTTTACTATATTTCAAAGTTTTGATGTCATATTTGACAATTGCAGTTTCATTTCTCATTATTGCTACTTCATACTTTATTTCTTGTAGTTGTGACTATTTATCACAATTGCTCATTTATATTTCACTATGCCTTCATAACTTAAAATTTTGACTTCATATTTGACTTCACACTTTATTTCTTGTAAGTGCAAGTAAGTTTATATCTCACAATTGCAACATTATTTCTCACAATTTTGTCTCATAATTGTAACCCATAATTTATTTCTTGTAGTTACGACTATTTCTCACAACTGCTCATGTATCTCACTATGTGACTTCACAGCTCACAATTTTGATTTCATATCTGGCTTCATATTTTATTTCTCGTATTTGTGAATTTATATCACATGATTGTGCATTTATAGTTCACACTTTCCACAATCTTGATTTTTTTTTTTTTTTTAACTAAGCTTGTAACAGTGAATTCTCAGATTAGATTAGTTTAGATCTCAGAAGGCAACATAATAATGCTACCTGCCTGTTGTATCTACTACCAGCAATCACACATAGCCCACTAGGTTTTGGAAAGCAATGATTAAAATATTACGGTTATATGTGTGGAATGCAGAACAGAGGTAATATATATCTGAGTGTATATGTACACATGCATATGCACAGTTTAAGCGTATATTATGTACACAGCATGACACAGCACACTCACATCTGACAAGTACTGTGTTTTTGAAGCTGAATAATGTTTAACGATAAACATCATTAAACATTTGGCCAGGAATTGAAGCAGTATTGAAGAACACAGATCTATGAGAGTGGCATATGATAGACCAGTCAGTGCGCAGACACAAATAAGACTCCTCAGCCAGCGCGCTGTGTAAATATTTGAACTCTACCCAGGAGATATCAGGGCCTCTAGAGAGAAAGACACTAGTTCAGGTGAGAAAGGGTTCATTCCCATACTGCATGCCTGCTGCCTGTGATCTTTCCCCGTGGCTCGTGTATTCACGCTCTGCATACGGATGGGAGGTACAATACGTGCATAAACAGAATGAACCCATCAGGGGTGCTGGGCAAAATATCTGTTATTGAATTACAGATATGATTGCTGTAAATAAGGGGTTATTTCTGAGGGGTAATTTTGTTTTTACTATATGACATTTTTTAATTACAACCCAACATTTTAGTTTCCATAGAATTTTGTTTGTATCTCTGTACTGCAAAACAGATGTTGAATAATAAAATAATAAATAATACATTTTAGTGCTTATAACAATACACATTTATGCTTAGGTTTGTGGTTGACACCAATAATTAAGGAGTAGGATGACTAATGCTTGATATAATGTATCTCAGCAATAATAAACTGTATACAATACAGCTAGGTGCATACAATCTAATAGACGCTATGACACAAGGAAGCACTAACACTTCTGTTAATTTGTAACTCATTGCATAACATGACACTGTACCTTAAAGAAAGCTGATTGTTGCTGTTTGGATATTACATAACATATTTGGATATCACATAACATGAGTAAACTGTAGCTAGTATAAAGAATGGGCTTTTTATCAGTTCACAGTTAACCTTCTCTACATAGCAGAAAGAGAGGGGCTAAATGTGTTAACACTATAACAGCAACACATCAGGTGAGTAAAAAAAACAAAACATGATTTTCTTTAACCCTCAAAGACCCAATTATAGAAAAAAAAAAAAAAACACCTTTATCTTTATGCAGAAATAAATGGGGTTTTAAAGTTTGGGCATTTTAGAAAATTTTTTGGGAAATATCGCAACTTAATAATGCAACTTTGGTCTTTTGGGTGCCGATATACATCCATATCTCACGTCTAGGAGTGTGATATTGCGTTTATACAACAGTTTGACAGCACGAGTGTGTAAATACATAAGAAACAAAAACGTGTTTTTTAAAACTCTCTTTTGTGCAGAACTACTTCCTTCCGCCACGGATTCAAATCTCAGTTAGAAACCATATTCTTTGTTGTTAATATCCTTTCATCTGTTAAGGGTGATTTCTGAAGACAGCGCTGCTTAGTGCATTTGTTATGTAGCTGTGTTGAGCTGATGTTAAAACTGAAAGTAACTTCCGTTTTTCAGTATAAAAGTCCTTACTCCTGACTCATAAAAAATTCTCTTGTTGCCATCTAAAGGCAGAACAATGTAGTTAAAATCAACATCACACACACACCGTTTCTCAATATTAAACACTTTTAAATACTACTATTGTTTATATAAAATATTATTTATTGAATAATAATATTTAATTAACAACAACAACAGCCATCATAAAAGTTGCTAGGCAATTCAGTCAAAAGTACAAAGACAGCGCTCTGATTTACAGCATTGATTAATGAGATTTTGATAAAACGTCTCGGGTTACTATTGTAACCTTAGTTCCCTGAGGGAACGAGACGCCGCGTCAGGAACGCTATGGGGAACGCCATTGGCGGGCCGCACTCTGAACTATGTCTAACAACCAATGAATGACGGGGGTGACGTCACAGGCGCGGTGACGTCACCAACCAGGAAGTATAAAGCACGTGCGTTTGAAGCCGGCGGCAGCTCTTTTAGGAATGAAGCGAGCGCCGCAGGGTGCGGGAATTATGGTCCGAGACGCGGCGTCTCGTTCCCTCAGGGAACTAAGGTTACAATAGTAACCCGAGACGTTCCCTTCCGGGAACTCGAGCCGCGTCAGGAACGCTATGGGGAACGAGACTACCAACGCCCCCATAATTTCCGAGCCCTGCGAGTGTCTGCTCAACCAGGGTGGAAAAAGAGAGAGCCCTTGTCTAGCATTCCGCGGACAAGAAGGCCCTGTAGTCCTCGGCCCTCGGGCACACGAGGAATGGTAGTCTTCCTCTGTCTGGTCGCCAGCCAGAACGAGAGGTACTCCACGGCCCTCAGGCACACGCAGAGTCTTAGTCCTTTGTCTGGGAGTTAGCCAGAACAAGAGGGACCGAATGACCACTGTCTAGCACTCGGCGGACAGATGGTGTGGGAAGTCCTCGGTCCGCAGACCCACGAGGACGGTGAGCTCGACCTCAAGGCTCCTCGGCCCTCGGGCACACGAGGAGAGGGTGATCCTTTGTCTGGGGGTTCAGCCAGAACAAGAGGGATCCAAGGCTCGGCCTGGAGCTCCGCCAGGACGCGAGGGAATAAGCCATTGTCTAGCATTACGCGGACAAGAGGGCACTGCAATCCCCGGCCCTCGGGCTCACGGGGAAGACAGTAGGTGCCTCTGCCTGGTAGCCAGCCAGTGCATGAGGCACTCCTCGGCCTTCTGTGAAGGCAGACGAGGAGTCTTAGTCCTTGGTCTGGGGAAAGCCAGAAACCAGAGGGACCGGAGTACACTCGGTCTGATAGCATCCTGCGTCAGAACACGAGGAGAATTAAGCCATTGTCTAGCATTCCGCGGACAAGAGGGCTGTACAGTTCTCGGCCCTCGGGCACACGAGAACCGTGACCTCTGCCTGGTTCGCCAGCCAGTGCGAGAGGCACCCCTCGGCCCTCGGGCTCACGAGGGGTCTTAGTCCTTTGTCTGGGGGTTCTGCCAGGACAAGAGGGACTGAAAGGGCTTTTGTCTAGCTTTCACGGACAAAAGGGGTAAAGTTTTGCAGATCTCTTATGAGTGGCGAAACGACTTCTCTTCTTTCCGCAGAAAGAATGCGCCTTGAGAAGTCTCCTCCTGGCTAGGGAGGTGGCTGCCCCTCTAGGCCTAGCGCACTAGGCCGAGAGTACAGCCGAGCCTGGAGCGGCTCTGAGGTCGAGCTCGTAATACCTAACGAATGTTAGGGGCGTGGACCAACCCGCAGCATTGCAGATGTCTTGTATTGGGACACCTGCCGTCAGAGCTCTCGAGGCACTCATGCCCCGAGTAGAGTGAGCCTTGAGTCCCAACGGTGAGGGGAGATCAGAGGACTCGTAAGCAGTAGTTATGGCATCGATGATCCATCTACTAATAGTGGGTTTTGAAGCTGGGCTCCCCCTCTTAGGGGGGCCGTAACAGACAAACAGTTGCTCTGTTTTACGCCACGTGGCAGCTCTGTGGACGTATGCGTCTAAAGCTCTGACTGGGCACATGCAGTTTAACTTCCTGTGACCTGGCTCCACGTATGGAGGAGGATAGAACGCCTGCAGCGTTACTGGCTGCGGTGCTAGGGAGGGGACCTTCGGGACGTACCCGACCCTGGGATATAGAAAGGCCTTGGCCATCCCTGGGGCAAACTCTAAATGAGATGGGGCCACTGAAAGGGCCTGCAGATCGCCTACTCTCTTGAGGGAGGTGAGTGCTAACAGGAGCGCCGTCTTAACTGTGAGGGCGCGATCCGTAGACTCCTCTAAGGGCTCGAATGGAGGCTTGCAGAGAGCTTCTAGCACCACAGCGAGGTCCCACGTGGGGACCCTGGGTGTCACTCGAGGCCTCAGCCTGAGCGCACCGCGGAGGAACCGTATGACCAAGGGCTCTCTACCTACTGAGAGGCCACCTAAAGGGGCGTGGTAGGCACTTATGGCCGCCACGTATACCTTTAGAGTGGAGTGAGCTAGCCCTGCGGATAGGCGAGACTGTAGGAACTCCAGAACTGTACCGACCGGGCAGTTGACTGGGTCCAGGTGGCGCTCGCGGCACCATCTCGCGAATAAGTTCCACTTAAGGCCATACAGTTTCCTCGTAGAGGGAGCTCTGGATTGGAGAAGGGTCTCAACAACCTCGGTTGAGAGACCCGCTCCTATGAGTTGTGCCCCCTCAGGGGCCACACTCATAACCTCCACCTCTCTGGGTGGGGGTGGCATATTGCGCCCCCAGCCTGAGACAGGAGGTCCCTCCTGACGGGAATCTCCCACGGAGAGCCGTCTAGGAGAGATACCAGGTCCGAGAACCATACTCGTGCCGGCCAGTACGGGGCTACTAGTAGCAGCCGCACTTGAAACCGACGGACCCGTTCCAGAACTCCCGGGAGCAGAGCGATCGGGGGAAAGGCGTACAGACGCAGCCTCGGCCACGTCTGTGCCATGGCATCCAGCCCCAGTGGAGCTGGATGAACTAGAGAGTACCAGAGGGGACAGTGCGATGTCTCCTGAGTCGCAAACAGGTCCACCTGAGCCTGGCCAAACACTCTCCAGATCTGCTTCACCACCTCTGGGTGAAGCATCCATTCCCCGGGCCTCGGCCCCTGCCTTGACAGGACGTCTGCTCCCACATTCAGATGTCCAGGAATATGGACTGCTCTCAGGGAGAGGAATTTCTCTTGAGACCAAAGGAGTATCCGGTACGCCAGCTTGTACAAGGGGCGTGAGCGGAGTCCTCCTTGGTGGTTTATGTAGTAAACCACCGCAGTGCTGTCTGTACGGACCAGCACATGTTTGTTTCTTAGGTCTGGGAGAAACCTCTTTAGGGCCAGGAATACTGCCAGCATCTCTAAGCGGTTTATGTGCCACGAGAGATGGTGGGCACTCCATAGGCCTTGGGCTGAGCGGCCACGCATGACCGCTCCCCAACCGGTAAGGGAAGCGTCGGTCGCTAGCGTGATGCGGCGACCGGGCGCTCCCAGAACCGGTCCCTGAGAGAGGAACCAGGGTTTCCTCCACATGGCCAAGGCACGTAGGCAGCGCCGCGTGACCTTGATCTTGCGGAATGGGTTTCCCCTCGGGGAGAACCCCCTGGTCCTGAGCCACCACTGTAGTGGTCTCATGTGCAGCAGTCCAAAAGGTATCACGTTGGAAGCGGCTGCCATAAGACCTAACAGTACTTGAAACTGTTTGACAGTGAGTGACTGGCCTAGCTTTACTGCATTCACTGCAGTCAGTATGGAATCGACTCGTGCAGGAGACATGCGTGCCTGCATGGAGACCGAGTCCCACACTACGCCTAAGTAAGTGGTCTTCTGTAGTGGAGAGAGCACACTCTTCTTGGCGTTGAGTCTCAACCCCAATTCTTTCATGTGAGCGAGAACAGCACCTCGATGCTGAACCGCTAACTGCTCCGAGCTGGCTAGGATGAGCCAGTCGTCTATGTAGTTGAGTATGCGGATGCCCTGGAGTCGCAGCGGAGCCAGAGCAGCATCCACACACTTCGTGAAAGTGCGGGGTGAGAGAGCTAGGCCGAAAGGAAGCACCCTGTATTGGTAAGCTTTGCCCCTGAAAGCGAACCTGAGATACTTCCTGTGCTGAGGAAGGATGGAGACGTGAAAATAAGCGTCTTTTAGATCTATCGTGACAAACCAGTCCTCGGACCTGATTTGAGACACGACCTGCCTGACAGTAAGCATCTTGAATTTCAGCTTCCTGACTGAACGATTTAGCAGCCTGAGATCTAAGATGGGCCGAAGCCCCCCATCCTTCTTCGGAACAATGAAGTACCGGCTGTAGAACCCGGATTCCCTGTCTTGAGGAGGGACCACCTCGATGGCCTCCTTCCTCAGAAGAGTTTCTACCTCTTGTTCCATCACCAGACCCTGCTCGGGGCTTACTAAAGTTGGAAAAACCCCACTGAAAGGTGGCGGCGTGGCGCCGAACTGGATAGCATAACCTTTCTCTACAGTACGCAGGACCCAATCTGAGACTCTTGGCAGTAGTTTCCACGCTGCCAGAAAGTTCACTAAGGGTACCAGCCTCTCGAGACTGGTGTCTGGATTTGCTCGAGGAGCTAACTCGGAGACCTGTAACAGCGAACTGGCAGGAAGCTCCTGAACTAGCTCTTCGAGAGACCCCCGCGGGGGCTGCGAACTCTCCAGGGCCGCTACGTTTCCGGGCGGAACAGCTAGAGGATGCTCGCGGGAGATAGCCGCGCCCTGTAACACTGGCAGGGTTAGCTGACTCATCTCCTGAGGGCCACGAAGGGGTCTGAAACCCGCACCTGGAGGTACGGTGCAGACCCCCTCGAGAGGGGCTGCCCTCAACGGCCCTGAACCACAACCGTCAGGGCCGCTTAGCCGAGGACTTCCTTGACTGGAGGACGACCCTCAGGTCAGGCCTCTTGGTCTTGGAAGCCCCCGACTTAGAGCGTCGCTTTCCGGGTCCCCTAGGCTGGGCCGGGGGAGCACGGGCAGCAACGCTCTGTTTCTGTGCCTCACGATGGGAGCTCGTACACGGCTGAGGCTGCTTCTTAGATGGTGCAGCAGCCTCAGAGGAGAACACGCGGCGAGGAAGGAATGTTCTGAATGCCGCCGCCTGCTTGCGGGCCTCCTGGTGCCTAGCCACAACGGTATCAACCGCGGCACCAAAGAGGCCAGATGGTTGCAGGGGGGCGTCCAGAAGCGTGACCCTGTCCTTTTCTTTTACGTCGGACAGGGTCAGCCAGAGATGCCTCTCCGCGGCCACCAGGGCTGCCATAGACCGCCCAACAGCACGGGCGGCCTCCTTGGTGGCGCGGAGAGCGAGATCTGCGGTTCTTTGCATCTCTGTGACGCTTACTTCCTCGCCGCTGCTGAACTCCTTCAGTAGGTCAGCCTGGTAGGCTTGCAGGATGCCCATAGTGTGGAGGCAAGACCCTGCTTGACCTGCTGCCGTGTATGCCTTACCCATCAGGCCGGAAGTAACTTTAAGAGGCCTGGTGGGCAAGGACGGAGCCTTCAAGGACGATGCCGAACCGGGGGACAGATAGCCCGCAAGCGTCTGTTCGACCCGTGGCATCGCCCTATAGCCATACTCCTCTGCCCCCCCCACATTTCCATAATTTTCGGCAGGGGAGAAGAGACGGGAAGAGTATGGCTTTTCCCACGATCTCGCTAGCTCTTGGTGGAGATCGGGGAAAAAGGGAAGGCTCCGTTTTGGAGGTGCTGACTTCGTCCGCAGGAAGCGGTCATCTAACCGGCTTCGCTGCGGCTCATGAGGGGGATTTTGTTCTGCGGGCCATGTAATGTGCAGTTTGGCTACCGCATTAGTCAGCACCTCGACGAGCTCCTCATAGTGAGGCGAGCGTGATGGCGGTTGTGGTTCCTCTGTTATACTTTCAATGTCAACCTCCTCGGAGGAAGACAAGAGGAACTCGGGGACCTCCTCCCGGGGGGAAGAAACCGCAGCGCGGGCTTCCACATCCAGGAGGAGATCGCTCGATCCGCTGAGTGAGGGCGGAGATAGGGGGTCACCCGTCTCCATACCCTCCAGCAGATCGAGCTGCGAGCCCCACGAGTGCAGCCGCCGCTCCGCCTCGGCGGCAGCGGGGCCAGACCCACGGGGCACGCTAGTGAAAGCCCCCTCCTCAAAGAGGGCTTTCCGGGAACGAAGCACACGCACCGGCAAGCGATCACAGTGCGTACAGCCAGCCTTTTCGAGGGCTGACTGTGCGTGCTCCGCTCCCAAGCAAACCACACATAGGCTGTGTGTATCCCCACCAACAATGAAGCGTTGGCAAGGAGGGACACACTGCCTATGCGGGCGCTTAACCGCCATCAAACTCTCTTTTTTGCTAGGTTGTTGTGTAGCCATACTACTCAAATAAAATTGTGTCAAACTGGACACGAAAAACAGCAGTATGATACAGACAGACACAGACACAGAGCGCTCTCGCTGAATGACAAAAGCTGCCGCCGGCTTCAAACGCACGTGCTTTATACTTCCTGGTTGGTGACGTCACCGCGCCTGTGACGTCACCCCCGTCATTCATTGGTTGTTAGACATAGTTCAGAGTGCGGCCCGCCAATGGCGTTCCCCATAGCGTTCCTGACGCGGCTCGAGTTCCCGGAAGGGAACTATTTGCTCTGGAACAAATAATAGTTTAATGAGACCAAAGACTGTCAGTTAGATTTACCCAAACAAATTGTATCTCGTGTTTAACCACTATAGAGTGAGTGCAGAATGGCTGCTGATGATCCGGAGCTCTCATGATTGAAAGCGTCGACACAAATTTTCAAACAGACGTCTTTTTTTTTTAACAAACTGCATATTTGAACTATAAACAAGTAGATTCTCGCCTGAAAACCTCTTAAAACTACATTCCGTGACACAAAAACTATACTGAATTTGGGCGTCCGCCATGACACTCGCTGTAAGAAATACCGCAAGTGGAGTGATACGATTACAAACTCCAAAATGGCTGTTGGAGTTCTGATATCACTCCTATCAGCCAATCAGATTCATAAGTTTTGCATACAGACGACAAAGATTTTAAAACAATTTCTATACAGATCCATGAAAATGACTAAAAACACTATTATACATGCCATGCCAGTAGTTGGTGATGTTCATTTGTAAAAAAAAAAAAAAAAAAAACACTGCGCACATACGCATTGTTCTACAAAGAGGTGAATACAAACAAGAAAGCATGTATATGCATGGCATCAACCTGTTTTCAAAAGTTTGCGTTTTTAGGCCCTCAAATGTATAACTACACTGTAACAATGACACCTTAAAAATAAAGTGTAACCAAATGTAGTTATATTAACATAATCAGAATTAAAATGCTAAAAACCACAACTAAACATAAAGATGTACAACATTACAATGATACAGAGAACCTGTAAGACCTTTGTTCATCTTCAGAACACAAATTAAGATATTTTTAAGAAATCCAAGAGCTTTCTGACCCTGTATAGACAGCAATGCAACCGAAAAGTTTTATGGCCCAGAAAGTTAGTTAATGTGTCATTGTGGTACTTTGTGAACGCGATCACATGGAAGAGAAGAAATTGTTGATTCAAGTCATTATTTTTGTTTTCCTTGCACAAAATGTATTATCATAGCTTCATAACATTACGGTTGATGCACTGATGTCACATGGACTATTTTAACGATGTCCTTAGTACTTTTCTGAGCCTTGAACATGGTTGTTGTGTTGCTGTCTAAGCAGGGTCAAAAAGCTCTCGGATTTAATATCCCAATAATCCAAATATCCTAATTTACAGGTTTGGAAAAACATGAGGGTAATTAATTAATAACAGAACTTTCATTTTTAGTTGAACTGTGAACTGTCATCAAATTTATTTTTACTACAACATTAGTACCAGAGGTACATTTCAGCTTAGATAGGACGTCCTTAGAATATTATCTTCGAAGAGAACCACAGGACTAAACTAAAGTTTTTATGTTATTGGTTCATACTTTTGCAAAAGTTGACAAAAAACCTTTGACAGGCTATACTAAAGCACTGAAAATGAATATTGTCAATGAGTCCTTCTAAATTCGCTGCAGAAAAACCACTTGGAGGAAATGGCTGTACCATTCACAGGATATTTCATTTTGCACGGTTAACATTCTGAAAACGCATACTGCCGAAAGAAGAACAGTATTCTCACAACTCTTCGCTTTTTCTGGAGAAGTGTGAATCTGTGGGGGATGTGTGCATAGGGCAAATAAAGGCCAACCGCTTTTACAACCGCACAGTAGAACAATCCCTGATAAGAGAATGTTGAGAGAGACAATTTCCTCCTGTTCCAGCTGACATGCATGTGACTAACCTTAACAAGAAAACAGAGTTCCTCCGTCAAATATTACTTTTGACACTTGACATGGGTTTACTCCACTTAATACGACTTTAATATTTCAAGAGACTGTTTCCTTCGTCCTTCCTTGTTCTTGTTCAAAGTTGAATATGTCGGCATGGAAAGAGAAACTAAGGAGAGTTGTTACAGTGGAGCCGGTGATTTTCTTTTACATGACCAGCACTTTCATCGTAACACCTGCATATCAACAGATGATTATCACGAAGGTAAGAAAGCTGCTATTGTTGGGATTTAAAGCAGGAAAAGTGAAGAGAGAGAGAGAAAGTGAAAGGGAGAGACATTAATCAAGTCAGTCCGGCGAGTCAGTGTTTTGTTCTTTGAACTGAAAAACAGGTCAGCAGGGTCTAGTTCTAGTACACAAAACGGAAATGCCCGAAGCAGAACCACGGAGCGCTTGGAGAATAGCAGTGGAGCTCGAGATGTACTCAAAACCCAAAACTACAGCAGGCATTAATCAAGCCGAACCGGCCATGACAGTCCCAGAGCAAAACAACAGGCGCTGTGATCACTCATGCACCAGATTAAACAATCGCTGACAGTCATTAGTCTGTATTCTGTTGCTGAACTTAAACATTGGATATGCTTGAGAAACTTCAGTATCTTTGTTTTAACCTTGTGCAATGACATGAAATTTTACTCTCTTGTCCTGTGATGTGACATACAGCGTTGAAATCATTTTAAAACAGCTTTTGCTATTTAAATATAATAATTAAATTATAATTTTAAATAATAGGAAGCTCATGTAAATCATTTTAACTTGTCTAAAAATAAACAAAAATCATTGAAGTGCAATAGAAAATGCAGGAAAAATAATATGTGTGGACTGTTAGGACATTTCTATGAATATAAATAATGCAGTGAATATATGCATTTGATAAAGGGCGACGCTTTCCAAAACACGCAGCTGTTTTTAGTTCCTGCTCTTGTCATATTGCATTTTTTTTTTCCTGAGCGAGTGTCCTTCCTTTCCTCTCTCTTTAAATTCTCTTACCCTTCCATTGAACTCTGCAGCTCCACACATAACAGCTCTCAGAAAAATGTGGATGAATATATCATATGAATGAGCACAACTCCACGCAGTGAAAACTGTTCAAAGATTAAAGAGGGTCCAATCATTTATTGCAAAGTGCTCATTTACGCCACTCTTAATGGCCTCGATTCTTGCCATTTACT
The DNA here is from genome assembly GCF_049309525.1 of Garra rufa. Lineage (NCBI taxonomy): Eukaryota > Metazoa > Chordata > Actinopteri > Cypriniformes > Cyprinidae > Garra > Garra rufa. The sequence goes on along the minus strand of NC_133381.1, from coordinate 32,004,449 downwards.
CCTTGATATCATCATATTTGTGAGGTTGCAGTTCACAAGCTTCCCCGAGGATTGTTCTTACAATAACTGAGGGCGTCCCCCGGCGTGATGACTTACTGCTCGGGTTGTGCATCATTCCCATAATGCCTTAGAGCATCATTACTGACACTGAATCAAAAAAAAATTAGAGAAGTAGAATATCCTCAAAGCAAAACCAACTTTTGTTTGATAACATTTGCTCTAACTACAAAATAACTGTTAAATGTCAAGCTGTCAGTGAGGCTAGTTTTGAAGTGCTAAGCCTCACGTTAAAAATACTATTGGCCTACTAACTGTTGCCATCTAACATTTTATCAGATCAGCTTGTGTTGTTGGCTCATATAGACATGTTATGAATAATTTTGTTCTCGTACACTGTTATCTATTCTGTTTTAGGAAACAGAAGTCATCACAGTTGGGTCATAACAGTTACCATTTTGCTTTTCAATTTGCTTCAATAGCAAAAGAAAACAAAATCCATGGTAGCGTTTCTGGGACTTACTCATAGAAAGTGAAGAATGTCAAATCTGCCATCATTCCCCCAGCCGTTGTATTAGACACTCTAACGTAGCAGCGTTAACCCGTTTTCTAAATTAAAACAGGTTTCTGTAGTTAAATGTCAATGTAATTAAAACCCAAAGTAGTTTCATTTTCTATAGGGTTCAGGTCAGGAAACTGGGACAGCCTTGGCAGAAGCTTCATTTTGTGCTTAGTGACACATTTTTGTGTTGATTTTGATGTTTTAGATTATTGTCCTGATGGACGATCCAACCATGGCCCATTATAAGATTTCAAACAGAGGCAGGTTTTGATTTTTAATCTGTTGGTATTTGGTAGAATCCATAATGCCATGTATCAGAACGAGATGTCCAGGACCTCCTGCAGAAAAATTGGCCCACAACATTTAAGATCCAGCAGTGTATTTAGCCCTGGACATGGGGTACTTTCTATCCTTGTTTGCACCAAACACATCTGGTGGGTTTGCTGCCAAAAAGCTCTTTTTTTTTAGTTTCATCTAACCATAGAAGCCAGTCTCTTTTAAAGTTCCAGTCATGTCTGACAACTGAATACGCTGTTTTTTTTTTTTTGTTTTTTTTTTGGATGATCTTGAAACCTTCCTAAACAACATGTGGTGATGTAGGGATGTTTTCAATGCTTTAGATATTTTCTTACAGCCACTTTCTATTTTGTGAAGCTCAACTATCTTGTCCTGCACATCAAAACTATATTCTTTGGTTTTTGATGGATGATTAGGCGAGTTTGGCCTTTGTGTTCCGCATATTTATAATCCTGTGAAACAGGAAGTCATGGCTGGAATTTCATACTCCTAGTCACCCTGACTTATAAGAATATCTAGGGGTGCCAATACTTGTGGGCAATTTTTTTCATAATGAAATGTACCACCCACTTTCAAAAGTTTGACTTCAGTGAAAGGTTAGAATTAATTTAGTTTAATTTAGTAGAATGAAAGATCAAAAACATCTCCAGATTGATTTTCACAGCCGCCTTTGCTCATATTTACCAAGTGTGTCAATATTAGTGAAGGGAAATGTATAAATATAATGGATATTTAGGGGCCAAGCACCGAAGGTGTGTAGGCATCTATTGTATCCGTTATATTCCTTCTTTTTCTTCTTCTTCTATTTCTTCTTCCTTTTTTTCCACTCTGGAAGTCTATGGCAGCCAATAGAACCGGTTGTGGGAAAGTTATGAAATTTGGCACACTGATAGAGGACAGTTTCAACATTAACCATAGCAAGTTTCCTAAACTTAAACTCTATAGCACTACCACTTGTCCACTTGTCCAAGTTTCACTCATGTTTATGCTAATAACTTTTGAACTGTAATGTCTAGAAAGAAAAAGGTTTAGGTTTTTTCGCTTTTTTCGAACTTGTCCTAGACGAGTCTGATTTTCACCAAATTTGGCTCAGATCATATTCAGACCATGATGGCAAAAAGTTGATTAGTCAAAACGTTCTCAAATAACGCACTAATTAATTTGACGAAGAGCATGCAAAACTAGATGTGAGGCTATATCTCCGCAACGGTTTGGTGTATTGACACCAAACTTGGTGTATGTTAAAACAAAGATGACGTAATGCTACCTGCACAGTTTCGACACAGCACCAACTAGTGGTCAAAAGATATGAAAAATGCCTATTTTTGCTTAGAACTTCTGAATGGTTTGGCCAAAACCCACAAAACTGGTCTCTTTAGATTTGCCAAGTTGAACCATACCCACTTTTTGGCAATTTTAGGGGTTAGCCATTCTCAACTTTGTCACACCATGCTCTGACAGTACTCAAAAGTTTGAGGGCCAAAAAAATGCTAATAACCTTTAATTAAATTGGCCTATTGTAATGAAAGTGATCTCAATTTATTCACTGGGTCATGCCGAGGACATTGAACAAACAAACTTTGACATATTGACATTGACTTTGTGTGTGCCATTGTTACCTTACACTGACCACGGCACATCAATTTGATTACAGCACCACCTATTGGTCAAGAGTGATAAATCATTCATTAACCATTAAAACCATTATTAACCCATTAAATCATGTTACTAGAGGTTGTATTTATGATTTTTTTTTGCCATTTTAAGTAAAATCATGCTAATATGGCTTTAATTACTCATTGTTGCAGCTGGTCTGCTCCATGGCATGCTTGGCTCCCTATTTTGCCTCTGATTGTGCTTGGCCCCTTAATTGCTGTTTGCAGCTATATTTTAAATGACTTTTGTCTTTTGTAGGTGTGTCAAGAATTGCTCAAAAATGATACAATCTGCAGTAACCCTGAGCATCACAAAGGAGATGAGGAGGTTCAGTCTACAGCTTCCTACATCCTGCTTCTATTCAACGTCACTCTCAGCCTGGTCTCCATCCCTCCCGCCATAATGCTGGGCTCCTGGTCGGACCGTGCTGGCCGCCGATGGGTCATGGCACTCCCGTCTATGTTATCCCTGTTGAGCGGGGGGTTGCTCTTGGCTATAGACTTGTTGGAAAACATCAGCGTTTACTGGATTCTGATGGCTGCTGCACTAACAGGTCTGGCAGGTGGCCACGTCTCCATTTTCCTCAGCTCATTCAGCTACCTGGCCGACCTGACCATGGGCTCCAGCTCCAGCCGTACTTTACGTATGGCAGTTGCTGAGTCCATGATCTTCGTTGGAGGCACAGTGGGCTTCCTACTGGGTGGATTCTTGGAGCAAGAATTTGGACTCAAGGCAGCGTTCGGGGCCTACATTGTCTGTCATGTCCTGGCGGTGCTTTATATTGCGCTTTGGCTGAGAGACCCTATAACTGGAAAAAATACACATATAGCTCCTTGTACAGAGGATACAGTTGAGCAAGGTTCTCATGTGAATGAATCCCGGCTGTTTATCCTAAAATACGCCAAGCTGTCTCTCAAAGCAGTGTTCAAGAGGAGGTCAGGGCAGGACAGACTGAAATTGCACTTTCTCATTCTCTGCTCCTTCATAAATAACCTGGTGGCTGTTGGTCAGTGCAAACTCACACATACATATATATATATATGCAGAGGTGAATCTCAAGATTCATTTTTTATGTTTTCATGAAAATCACCTAAAATACTGCAGAGGTCCTGTAATGTATAGTAATTGTAATATTTTAAATTATTAAATAATTTAAAATAAAAATATTTAATAATAAATATTTATTTAAATAATTGATTATTTTAAATATGAATATACATTCTAATCCAGCATACACTATATTATAAATATATTTTTTATTAATAAATGGTTTAATACACTGTATTATAAATACAAATACTAACATAATATATACCCTTTTTTTACTCTTCTTTCAGGCAAGTAATTATATAATGATAAAAAGCTTCATAGTTACTGACCTACTGTAAAATCTGTTCCATAAAACATTTTTATTGTAATTTACATTTTTATTTTACTACTATTAAAAAACAATTATATATATATATATATATATATATATATATATATATATATATATACATAAACATTTAAATTCAGCATAATGTTAATAATAAATAGTTTAATACAGTGTTTTATAAATAAAAATATGAAAATTATCTATACTTTATTTTTTTTTATTTTTTTTTACAAATGTTTGCTTGTGTACTTTTTACAATTTATTTTTTAGGCAAGTAATAATACCATAATTGTTATAATTTATTTTTAATTATTGTTTACATTTTTATTTACTATTTCATTTTTATTTTACTATTTATTATTTACTATGTATTTGTATATTGTAGTATTAAATTATATTTATATATATATTTATATGATTATATTATAATTAAAATAATACCAATAAAATACAAAATAAATACAACACTTAAATAATATTCAAAATGATCATACATTATAATATAAATAATATTTAACACAGTACACTGATTAAATACAGTACAACAAATCCTCAAAAAATCTGTTGGAGACTTGGAGCCTTTTTTGATTTCATGCTTTACGCCATGCATAACTTTAACACGTTAACTTTTAGTTAGAGGAGTTCAAAATGAAATATATGTGAAATGATGAAATAATACAGCATAAACTTTGAGATGGCTGAAATATCAGAGCAGCTAATATGTGCCCCTTGGTCAAGTCGGCTGTTTATGATGATTATACTGGTGAGGCACTGCAGGGAGGTTTTAAAGTGCTCAATCTGAGTACTGTCACTCCTGAGGCCAAAGAGAGAGAGAGAGAGAGAGAGAGAGAGAGAGAGAGAGAGAGAGAGAGAGAGAGAGAGAGAGAGAGAGAGAGAGAGAGAGAGAGAGAGAGAGAGAGAGAGAGAGAGAGAGAGAGAGATGGTGATGTCTTTACATCTCATTAGTTTCCATAAATTCTTAAAATTAGAAATTAGTGATTAGTGATTTAATTTTGCCAAATACAATTGTCGTTATTTTATAGCGTCATAATTGTTCAATCATCTTGTTTGAATTACACTCTCTATTGCTTTGAAAAACATTGATCTTTGAAAGTCGTAGCAATAAAGAGTTGGAGAGAGAGGGGACATTAATAATAATGTGCTTTTATGTGCATTTGTCTCTCCAGGGGATCAGTCGATCTTGCTGTTGTATTTGATGTACGAGCCAAGAGAGTTCACAACTGCCCTGTTTGGGGTATTTAACTCAGTGAGGATGCTGTTGTTGGTAAGTGCTCTTGTTTAATGCAGTAATGCTTTCTCTGATGACTCATCTCTCAGTTAACTCTGAGTGAATGTCCTTGAAATACCACTAAATCTTTAGTTTTCAATGGCCCTGCAGTACGGCCATTGACTGGACACAGCTGTGTGTCTTTGCCTTCTCATTTTTGACTTCTTCATTCGAGTCTCTTTTCTAGCACACACAGCTGAGCTATGCACAGTGCCCTTGCACACCAAATGTACATTCTTTATGATTATTTATGGGATTTTTGCCTGTAGTCAGAGAGGAAACGATAGGGTGAGGGGACTGACACAACTCACACCAAGATACAGCATCAGCGCATTCAGCTTCATGCTGTCAGCTTCATTCTGCTCTGTACAAGCTGCAGTAATATGGCTCAAAAGGACATAGACATTCACATGCTGTAAAAATAAGTATGTAGGTTATTGTGGACACTGTCAGCAATGTTCAGTCTTTATGACTGTGAATAAAAAGTCTGCTAAAGGTCTCAAATTTGCAAATGATTGTTATGTGATGTCAGTGTTAAACATAATTATTAGATAAAGTATAGTGCTGAAAAAATAACCAAAGATTTACTTACATCTTAGGATATATTATATTGTAGTTTTTTTTTTACTTACTACACAAAACTTTTTTTTTATGTCTTAAATGCATTTATTTATTTATTTGAAGGTTTCTATTACCATATAGTCAGGTGAGTTAAATTATCAGGTAAGCTGAATTAATTCTATTATTATTTACTGTGGCATTAAATCTTCCAGTGTGACACTTTATTTCACATTGCGATTATATTTCTTGTAATGTTAACACAATCTGCTCAACTGTTGTGGTCCAACTTGTCACGGTCCACAAGGTCTTTAGTAGCAGTTTAATTTATTTAATTATAATATTATCAGCTGAATACAGTAATCATTTATATAAATCATGTATATGTTATAGAGTGGTTTGGGGTGTGGATAAATTAAATGCAATCTGCGACAATGTAATAATCATGTTGCACTGTGGTCTATGGAGCGGCCTGAATTGTGCATATGAAGTAGACTTGCTTACTTGGTCAAAATCGAAGGGTCAAGGGTCTGTCCATATAAATTTCCCTCCTACACTTTACGAAAGTAAAACACAATTCAAAATGGCAGCGGGAATTGTCTAAAAGTGGAGTGAAACACAGCCAAGGAAAGGAAGGAAGGAAGGATGTAAGTAGAAAGGACGGAAGGAAGTAAGTACACACCATGTCGTAATTCAGAGATGACAACACGTGACATCCTACCCGAGCTAAATTATGTGTTTCTGTGGCAAAACTATCAATGCTAAAGCCCTCAAATGCTCCTGAACTCATAATGGGCCTTTATCACAGTCCATGTGTCTTCACATTCGGCTCCGATTAGTAGTGTAAAGGTTGCGTTGCATTATTGTCAATAAACAGACGCCAGTTTAGTGAAGAAAACTAATTTAGTTGCACTAATTATCGGAGTGATTCACGTTTATTTTTAATATTATTTTGTTTATTCTTGCAGTGTATTTATTATGATTTACCTCCCGTTTTTGTATAAAGTGCAATGCTATTCAGTAAACACACTCAATCACTGAGGATGTGACTCATTTATGATGATCAATGTTGTTTTGAAATAATCGGCCATGCGGTGGAAAATTTGTTTATTTGAACAACTTTAATTTGAAATAATTATTGAGGATTGCATCGTAAAGTAAGTGCATGAAAAAACGTGAGCATTATTGTTGAATATACGTTTCCCACTGAACCTTTAATTTAATCAGTCAAAATTTTTTTGTCGTAATTAACATTTTAAGCTTTGGCTAACTGACATGCTCTTCAATGTCAAATTTAAAAAAAAAATATGTGTTGGATAATCATAAAGCCATCTTCCTTGGTTTCACAATACTCGATTAAGGATTGTAAACTGAGTTTGGTGTTTTTGTGCAATGGGCACAGCCATTGATAAAGGCTGCAGCAGAAGTTTTTTTTTTTTACGATACTATTTGAAACTTCCACTTTTTGAATGCGGAGGTGTGATAAAGGCCCATTAAAACTTGTAAACTTGGAATGTTCTGAGACTTATGACTTGGACCAGTGACAGCTGTGCCACCTGACTTGGGCGCTAACTCTGAGTCTGAGAACATGGAAAGCTATGAGTAAAATGTAACATCATCAAAATGTTGTCATCTCGGAATTACTGTAATTATGACATGGCTTGAACGCAGCATGAAGAAGTAAGTAAGAAAGAAAGTAAGGAAGTAAGGAAGGAAGGATGGAAGTAAGGAAGAAAGTCAGGAAATAAGGAAGAAAGGAAGCAAGTAAAGAAGGAATGAAGTAAGTAAGGAAGTAAGCAAGTGTCAGGTTTTAGTCTGTTTCTGTTCTGTTTTCCCAGTGTTTTTCCCCCTTGTTTCTAGTTTAAATGGTTTAATCCTTGTTCTCCCCCTTTTGGTTTAGTCCTTTTGGTTTAGTCTTGCCCATATTTGTATTTCCCCCTCGTTATCTCGTTTGAAACCACGCCTTGTTTTTGTGTATTTAAGTCTGTGTCTGCTCACTACCCCTTGTCCGTCGATAACGTTACATGTGCTCGTTTCTTGCTCCCGGTTTTTGTTTGTTTGTACTCATTTTCAGTGTTTTGTTTAATAAACTTTATTTATTCATTTACTCTGGTTCTCCTCCTCCATCTCCACTCCTCAACCCAGCTAGAGTGTGACAGCAAGGAAATAATAAAGTAATTAATTTTTATTTTGCAAAAATATATTAAAGGGTTACTTCACCCCAAAATGAACATTTTGTCATTAATCACTTACCCCCATGTCGTTCCAAACCCATAAAATATTTGTTCATCTTCAGAACACAATTTAAGATATTTTGGATGAAAACCAGGAGCTTTGTGACTGTCCCATTGACTGCCAAGTAAATAACACTGCCAAGGTCCAGAAAAGTATTTCTGTCATGACAACTCTCTGAAAAGTTTAGCATGGTAATGGATATGACAGTGTTAATGTATTTGGTCTTTGGCGGAAAAGATCTGCTATGCTGCTGCTGCTGAATTTCTGCTGCTGATAGTTATTGCTGTAGTTGTAGATTATTGCTGCTGCTGCAAGCAAGTACAGAACTTGCTATTGCCAAAGAATATACTATACGGTGTAATAGCATAAAATAACCCGTAGCAGATCTATACAGGTGGAGCTGGGGAAGGTGGCGGGTTTCAGAGGAACTCTGAAAACACGTTGTGAAATGCTACCAGCCATTAAAATAGCTGCAAGCTCATTGGTTGTGTATGCAACACAAACCAATCAGCTTGTGCCAAGTTGTATAACTCTGTGATCTCACCAGTTACGTTAACAACCCATCAGCCTGCATCATCTAGAGTTTCATGGCAGAACTACGTTGATGTAGTCAAAAGTGCATCTGCCAATAACCATCATTTTACAAAACCATAATTTTACAAAAGTACAAGAATACTCTTTGTTCGCAAGGATTTTTTAAAAATAATTTTTTGTTTTCTTTGCGTATAAAAAGTATTCTCATAGCTTTGTAAAATTATGGTTGAACCGCTGATGGCAGATGGACTACTGTATTTTGACAACGTCTTCGGGGCCTTGACATTATTATTTATTTTGCAGTCAATGGGACAGCCACAAAGCTCTTGGTTTTCATTCAAAATATCTTACATTTTGTTCTGAAGAAGAACAAAGCTTTTACGAGTTTGGAAAGACATGGAGGTAAGTGATTAATAACAAAATTTTACTTTTGGGATGGAGTAACCCTTTAAAGGAACACTCCATTTTTTTTGGAAATAGGCTCATTATCCAACTCCCCCCGAGTTAATAAGTTGAGTTTTACCGTTTTGAAATCCATTCAGCTGTTCAGTCAAAGGAAGTTTGCTGCCGTAAAATGGACGCAGCAGGTGCAGTAATATCACGCAGCACCTGAAGTTCGGTCACAATTTCAAAAAGCCGGTCACATTGGCAGTTACCTAGCTGGGAACTAATTTCAGGCGTTGCGTGATATTACTGCACCTGTTGCGTCCATATTACGGGCAGCAAACTTCCTTGACTATTACACCGGAAATGGGAGTGTAGTTCCTAATCTTATCGGCCTAGAAAAACGTAGCTTTACATTTTCCGCCGGTTTTAGTGCACAATATAACTACAGAAGAGTCATGTTTTAAATAGGACAAATATCGAAACTCGTTGGTCATTTTTGAACGTGATGCTATATTGGCCTCATAGGATTCAATGATCTATGCTAAGCTATGCTAAAAGTGATATCGCCAGAACAGGAGAACGGCTGAATGGATTCAAAACGGTAAAACTCAACTTATTAACTCGGGGGGAGTTGGAGAATGAGCCTATTTCCAAAAAAGTGGAGTGTTCCTTTAAATCAATCAGAAATGTAGTCAAGGCTTTTACATGGCTGCAGAGAAAAAGTATCATGGTTTCCACAAAAATATAAAGAGCACAACTGTTTTCAACATTGATAATAATAATAAAAAATATTTCCTGAGTTCCAAATCAGCATATTAGAATGATTTCTGAAGGATCATGTGACATTGAAGACTGGTGTAAAAGCTGATGAAAATGTAGCTTTGTATCACAGGAATAAATTACATTTCTAAATATATTAAAATAAAAAAAAGTTATCTTAAATAAAATAAAATAAATATCAAATAAATGACTTTAAAAAACACAAAAAAATCTTACCCATCAAACTTTTGATTGCATTTGAAGCATATAATATTGAACAATACAATACAGTATGGTGTGGTTTTGTTTCTTTGGATCATGTGACATTGAAGACTGGTGTAAAAGCTGATGAAAATGTAGCTTTGTATCACAGGAATAAATTACATTTCTAAATATATTAAAATAAAAAAAAGTTATCTTAAATAAAATAAAATAAATATCAAATAAATGACTTTAAAAAACACAAAAAAATCTTACCCATCAAACTTTTGATTGCATTTGAAGCATATAATATTGAACAATACAATACAGTATGGTGTGGTTTTGTTTCTTTGGAATGAACTATGAGAATTATGACTTTTACTATTGATTACCCTTTCAAAAAAAAAAAAAAATCATTTTCTTGTTCCTTCACCGTGGCATTAGCAGAATAGCTTTGCTGTGTGAGTCTGTCTATACAGCAATAGTGATGGGAAACAGGTTGAAGTCTGCTTTGTTTTCGCCGTCTGTCATGGGGAACCCTTCCTCCAAGCAGGTCGATGCTGTGTCTTAGAGTGACACTTAAACAAAGCCTGCCAGTTAAGGAGCACCCTTCCTGATTGGAGAGGTGATGGCTCTCCATTTATATCAGGATACACCACTGGGGCTCCAATCGCTCGGCTGCCTTTTGTGTGGAAGCCGAAGGCATCGATCCTGATAGAACCTATTATACACTCTGTCTGTAGGGGATGTCAGCTAGCGGGCCGCCACCCAATACACAGAGCAAAAGGTTTTAATTAACCGCAATTGAAAGAGTCAATTGAGGAAAAAAGGCGAAAAGAGGACAGACAAAGAAACTTTTTTGAATACAAAGGCATTGTGGAGAGGAGCTGATCTTGTGCTTCTAAAGATCTGAGGCATCAAAATCTTGGCATGTCTGGCTGTAGTGAGCGCACGGCTCCACGCTCATGGTTTTTATAAATGGCTGCGGGGCTGGAATTGACTTGTAATTAGGGTGGCGTGGAGTTGGTGAGGAATTATTAAACACTCCAGGCTCTAATGAGTTGATGAAAGTAAAAACACAGACCGCTGACCTTTGCCGTGGAATGTTTATGCATTCCCATTATGTTTTCTGCTGCGAATCAGAGGCGGTGGCCAAGTCTGTTGACACCGGGCCCTCGCTGGGCAGGGGGGGTAATTAAATCAGAGCTGTTTGCATGAGCAGTCAGGGCAAATGAGTCACGGCGTGCACCTCTCACGCGTGTTCGCACGCAAAATGTGGATGCAGGTGAGTTCGCTTTCAAGTGCTCTCAGACGTTCTGAGTGAGGCAGCCTGACAGTTTTTGACACTGTTTCATCAGGCACAAGCCCTGAAGGTTAATTAATTCACTGGTTAGGTTTAGACGCGTCTGAGAGAATCTAAATATTTATGGGCTTTGTTTTCATACAAGCTGAACCACAGGACTGTGTAGTGCTTATGTATTCTACTGCTGTGCTTATGCATTTCTGAGATTACACAGCTGTTATATTACATTATTCAACATCAGCATCATTTTAACCATTTTGAATTATACATAGATCTTAGTACTAACCAAATGATTAGATTTATAGATGATAAAATGGATGAAAAATACCATAAATTTACACTGTGGGAGGAAGCGGAGACAAATCTCACTTGGGCAACCACATAGAAAATATTAAGAATGCACGAGTCAAGTCAAGTCAAATTACCTTTATTTTTATAGTGCTTTTAACAATACAGATTGTGTTAAAGCAGCTTTACATTATTAAACAGGAAAATAGTGTGTCAACCACTGTACATAGTGTGACCCATTAAATATAACTATAAAAAGTAAAATAATTAATGATAGTAATAATAGTATTATTGACCTTTATTTTATTTTTTTTTATAAAGTGTGATAATACTATTATATTTTAAAATAAAAGTGTTACACTCTTAAAAATAAAGGTGCTTCACAATGCCATAGAATAACCTTTTTTTGTCTAAATGGTTCCATAAAGCACCTTTAACATCTGAAGAACCTTTCTGTTTCAGGTTCAAAAGAAGGTTCTTCAGATTTTATAAAGTAAGAAAGAGATGGTTCTTTAAAAAAACCTTTGACTAAATGCTTTGTGGAACCAAAAATGGTTCTTCTATGGCATCACTGTGAAGAACCTTTTACAGCACCGCTATTTTTAAGAGTGTACAGTAATTTAGTAAATAGTTTAGTAATAGTTTTTAAATATATGAATTTTTAACATTTTCAAACCTTAAATCAGCAAGCTTTTATTTTGGCAGGTTGCTGGCAAGTAAGTAGCAACTAAGCACTGCTGGTTTTAGTGCTGTTGAGTGAAGCACATCATTGAATGGAATGTCACAGTTTTGCGTTTTACGCACAGATGTATGTTTTCAGTTGTCAATCAGAATAATTTTTTTATTCTTAACCACAAACCACTTACATACACAAATAAAATAAAAAAGTCAAAATATTTAGAGAATAAAGAAGAAATTACGAGAATAAAGTTGAAATTACAAGAATTAAATCATAGCAATTAAAGTTCTAATAGTTTGAGAGTAATGTTAGCCATGCGCATACAAATAGTCCAGATTGGGAGTAGTTGCCAGTAGTTGATCGGGGAAGTTGCCAGGCCAATGGAATTTATTTGAATATATGTAGGATTATTAGCACAAACCATTTGTACTTATATAATATAATTGTTATTATATAATATTTCATGTCTTCGACTGCATTCATTAAGCCTATTTGTAGTGCACCAGCCACCCAATACTAGCAATAAGCTTTGTGCTCTTGGTACTTTTATAATAAAACAGCTATAAAGTCCCAGCTTTTCAAATGTGTCAGTTTTATAGTGATATACAAACAATGTGTCTTGCAATAATTTGTTTTTCACACTCTTTAAAGGGGTCCTATTATGCTCTTTTACAAAGTGTTTATTTTGTTTTGGGGGTGCACTAGAACATGCTCACCTACAATCTTTCATTCCTCACATGTATTTAATTAAAAACAACAATAAAACATCCTAAAGGTTGAAGTGGACTCCAACTCGTTAACATAAGTTATATTGTTGTCTTTTCTGAGGTATATAAGTGACTATTCACAAGCTGTTTTATTCACAGTATAATACAGTAAATGTTTGGAAATAATATTTAACATCTTCCATTCATTATTTGTAGCATGCCAGCCACCCCAATCGCAATAATTTTGTGCTTTGTTGCTTTTAAAATAACAGCTCAGCCTTTAAATTCTGTCAGTTTTATCACAAAATACAAATTAGAAATTCGGTTTTCCTCTTTATTTCAAGTTCATAGCACAAAATGTGTGAAGGAACATCAGAAGGAATGAAAAAAAAAAACAAACAGTATAGCTTAATTTAATGAAACAAATGACTCACTGTAAAACGTCTCTAGGTTACGTATGTAACCATGGTTCCCTGAGAAGGGAACGAGTCCCCTAGGGGTCGCTATTGGGGAATGCCGCAGCGTGACTCGGAAGGGAACGTCTCTAGGTTGCGTATGTAACCATGGTTCCCTGAGAAGGGAACGAGACACCGCTTCCCCTACACTTTCTTGCCATGCTTCGGACGAGAAGCTTCAGACGTTGAAGCGGATGTGTGTTTGCACCGGAGCCTCTTTATACAGTGACGCCTGGTAGTGATGCACCAGCAGCGGCGGCCGTGCCGGGGTGACGTCATATGCTGTCGCCGGCCATTTCATGTAGTTTTTTCATATGCATTCTTCAGACACGGTTATTGGGGAACGGTTATACCCACGCTTCCATGCTGAGGGGAGTGCATGCTATGACAGCCAGCACTAAGCATCAATTCAGAAAATAATTGCCCCTATCAGGATGTGGTGACGGCTGTCAGAACGTTATCCCCCACGGCCAATGGCCTGAACTGTTACCCACTTACCTGGATGGGTCAGTACCATATAGATATATATATCTCCCCAGGATCTGGAGTCCACAGAGAGGGTCTGGAAGAGGGATTCTCAGAAAAAGGCCTGCAAAAGACAGCGTTAAACATGCCAAGGGCAATCCTAAGAAAGAAACTTAGGGAGCTTACCTTGAAGAGGACATAAGTCCTATGTCTAACATATGCTGAATGGGTGGTTTTCCGCACAACCTGTGTCGTGGAGAGGACGAACACTGCCGTAACCATAATCCGTAGGATCAGATGGGGAGCATCCACCATACACTCGTCATACTTTTCTCTGAAAGCAAAAACACAACACACAGGCCTGAGACAGTATTAAGTTCCTTTTCTTCTATTAAAAAGAAACAATGGATCGTACTCACCCATAAGTGACCTGCACTTAACTCAAACTTAAACAAAACCTGTTTAAGGAGTTAAAATCCGGTTCAGTAATGGAGCCAATGAGCCTGGGAAAACTAACAGATCAGTGAAAGACCTCTGGTTAGTCCTCCTAAAAGCAGCCCAGACCAACAGAGTGGGCTGTCTACTTAAAACCCTAGCAGGGGGAGACAGCGCCATCTAGGCAAGAGCTTAAAGAGAACTGCTCAAAAACCCCAAATGGGAAGCAGTCAGAAAGCCAACACACATACATGAAAGTGCGGGTATCAGATTACCACACACGTCACACGCAAGCCTCTGGTGAGAGAATACATGCACTCCTAGACAAAGAGAAGCTGAAGACGACGAAGAGGATGTGTGTTTGCACCAGCGCCTCTTTATACAGTGACGTATGCTGTCGTCGGCCATTTCATGTAGTTTTTTCATATGCATTCTTCAGACATGAGTCACGCTGCGGCGTTCCCCAACAGCGACCGCTAGGGGACGCGGTGAGAGTTCCCTCGGAAGGGAACTGCATTTACATCATTAAAACGGAGGCAAATACAGTGATCTGTCATGCCACATTAAAGAGTGTGAAAAACACATTATTGTAATAGACATATTGTTTGTATTTCACTATAAAACTGACAGATTTTGTAAGATGAAACTTTGTGATCGCAAACCTGACCATTTGTATGCGCAAAAGGCTAAAATATACTCTCAAAATTTATACTTAGAAATTAATACTTAGTATTTAATATTTTGACTTTATTCTCAAAACATTTCAACTTTATTCTCAAAACAATTCTCAGAACACTTCGACTTTATTCTGGAAACATTTTGACTTATAATTCTTATAATTTATTATCTTTTTTAGAGCTCTTTTTCTCTTTTTTTTTAAGTACAAAAGTGATAATGGACTGAACTTCAACCATGATGGCAGTTTTTTTTTTTTTTTTTCAATCTTGGCACGGGTTTTTTAGCTCTAACCTGCTGTGCTCCTCTCTGGCAGGGGTTTGGTCTGCTGGGTCTATTTCCTCTGCTGATGAGGTGTATGAAGGAGATGACATTAGCAAAACTCAGCGCTTTGTTCAGAACTACCTCTTACGTCCTACTCGCCTTCTCAAGCAACACATGGATGGTCTTCCTTGGTAAGCTCCCATCACCTAATATGATTTTTATGAATGATGTATTGACATAATGAACTCCTTGCAAAGTTATCGCGCATGAAGAATGATCAAGAAAATCATTATGTCAAGTTAATGATGTGGTAGGGTCAATGATGTGATTTATATTGTCCAGACCTATTAATTTAGTCAAATATTCATTAAAAATGCAATTTATATACATACAGAGATTTGAATACACATGTTCTATGATAAACTACTGTTGATTTCTAAATTAAAATTAATTTGGATCTTATCTTGGTGACATAAAGTATAACGTGGGAAGGTTTTACACTTCAAGATGGTGAGAACCAGCACAACTGACCCTATTTCAAATCTGTCAGCGAGAATATCAAAGCAGATCTCTCTTCCTTAAAACAATGTAGATTTCTTTTGTCAGCATGTGGCATGCACAAAGCAAATGTTTCCCACTCGAGGCCCGACAGTCCTCACTTGAGCTGACTGTTTTAACAAGACAGTCAAATGTTTTGGAAAAACAGTCTACCTGACCAGACTTTTTATGGTTCACATTCATTCTTCACTGCTGTCTCAACTCCTTGCCTTGTTCCAGGGGGGCTCCACCTCTAAAGAGGAGTTCTCAGAGTGGTAAGTAACGATAACATTGTGCCAGCTTTCATAGACCGCCACTCTCAGGGAGAGACAGCCGGATCGCCGTTAATACTGTTAATTAAATAAATGGTTGCGGAAATTGTTATTCTAATCGATGTGGCGGACGAAAGCCTTTTAAAGGGAGATGAGTGGCGGCGCTGATGAATAATCAGTGCCAGGGAGGCTGGAATTTGCATGCTGGTCTTTTCTGTTGGCTGCGATAATGAGGGGCACATCGGCGGCACACGGGAGTCATAACCTCCATTCTGAAAGTACAGCGCATGTGTGCCAGTTCTGCACACACACACACACACACACACACACAGACACGTGTGCACACAGATACACCCCGCCGCATGAGCATCAATGCAAATACAGAAAACCTTTTGTTCTCTTGAGGATCTGCTTTTCTTGATCACGCGTGATCAGGCTGCTGCGACGAACGAGTGACTTTACATTCTGAGCCATTAGGAGAAGCCCATACTTTGTAATCACAGTTACCTCTCAGAATTTCATACATATAGATTAAGCTCATGAATGATTGAATATTCCATTTAGATTCACTTACACTTTAGAACTTAGCATTCCTCTGGTCTCACCACAGAGATTAGTTAATTGTTTAACTTCAAGTAATGTTTCTTAAGCTGTGTTTAATACAGTGTATGCAAGTCTATATATTAATATATTATTTTGTTTACTGGTATTTAAGTTTGTGTGGTCTGTCCTGTTGTTTTATAGTTGCTGTAGTCGGCGCTCCATCTGGTATCAACCAAGCAGTGATTCGTTCTTTGTCTTCTGCCATTGTGGGAGCTGATGAACAAGGTACTGAGTTAAAAATTCACATTTCAGTGAGAGAAAGAGAGAAAAACCACAAACAAAAACATACCGTACTAAAATGATGAACTCCCATTGTTTTGGACATTGGTTTTGAAAAGTTAGAAATGAACCAACAGTGTTTGTAGACCACAAAAAACAGATATTTACTATTGCTTTACTTTGAGATATAGCATATTTGAAAATGTTACTACCATATTTCAACTATGGTATTTACAGTTAAACTTACTGTAATAAAATGACAATAAATCTGCCTAAAACCTTGGTTTTTTGCAGTTTTACAATAGTAACACCATGGTCAATTTTTATAAATCTTATAAATCTTATAAATACTATGGTAAAATTGTGACTTTTAGATATATATCGCAGTAATAAGATTTTTAGCAAGGTAAAATCATGACTTTTTGGATAGATATAATAGTAAATTAATGTTTTTTTAACAAAACACACAATTTTACTATTCATTTTACCACTATATCTATTTCTGAATATCTACATTGAATTGTTTTGGGAAAAATACCTATGGTCTTTATAGTAAAACCAAAATAACCCAAAATTGTTTTATGACCATATTTTAACCATGATATTTATAGTAAAACTATAGTAATAAAAATCATAATAAATCTAAAAAAAGTAAAATAAATAAATATGGTTTTAGGATAGGGTGGTAATAGCACATGTTTGTGGACATGACATGGCAGCATAGTAAAATCTTTTTTTATTTATTTTTTTATTTTTATTTTAATAAATACCTAAAGTAAATCATATTTTTGTTGCATAGCTTTTTATGAACCAATTGTATTTGCAGTAAAACCACAAATCTACTATTATCTACTACAAGAATTGTATTTGAACTGTGACATTTTTATAACACTAAAGTAATAAAAATCATAATAAAGCTCTTAAAAAAGTTAAAAACAAAGCAGTTCTACAATATTAGGTTGATTTTCATAAGGGAAATGCCATATATATTCACACACATACCACCATTCAAAAGTTTTTGAAAAGTAAGTTTTTAAAGTTTTTTTTAAAGAAGTCTCTTCTGCTCTTTTTTAACTTTTTGAATTGGAAGATCAGGGTAAATTTAACTTATTTTGTCTTCTGGGAAACATGTAAGTATCTTCTGTGGCTTCTGAAAGGCAGTACTAAATGAAAAAAAAAAAGATTTTTTTAGGTAAAATAAGAAAAATGTTAACATCTTCATTCTGTTCAAAAGTTTACACCCCCGGCTTTTAATGCATCGTTTTGTCTTCTGAAGCATCAGTGAGTGTTTGAACCATCTGTTATAGTTGCATATGAGTCCCTCAGTTGCCCTCAGTGTAAAGAGATGGATCTCAAAATCATACAGCTAGTATTTAAAAGGGTCCAAATACAGAAAAATGCTGAAAAAAAAAAACAAATAATTTGTGAGACCTGAAGGACTTTTCTGAAGGACAGTGGGCAGTTTAAC
Organism: Garra rufa; assembly: GCF_049309525.1. Lineage (NCBI taxonomy): Eukaryota > Metazoa > Chordata > Actinopteri > Cypriniformes > Cyprinidae > Garra > Garra rufa. Next base: position 31,986,227 of record NC_133381.1, on the reverse strand, counting down.
TGTTCAGCACAAACAAGGGACTCATGAGCAACTATCACAAAAAAAAAAAAACTGTGCATCATTTCAGTTAGCAACACAGTATTAAAAATCAAGGGTATGTAAACTTTTGAACGAGTTTGAATTTATAAATTAAACTATTATTTTCTCTTGTGGACTATACTGTATCTTTTATGTGAAATATCTTATGCAGGTCAGTACTAAAAAAAAAAAAAAAAAAAAACGAGTTTGTATGATCCCTCTTATTTTGATAAAATAATTAACAATTTGCAGATTCTGGCAGGTGAACTTAGAGTAAACTTTTGACTTCAGTTGTTCTAAATCTTAGTGGAAATACCATGAATATACAGTAGTAATCATGCAGTACCGTAGTATCTGAAACCATCCCTGTGTGTTTTTATTAGAGAGTATTGCATTGCGTAATGTGTACATCACAGCATTGCTTTCTTCTCCCTGTTTGATCTACAACCACACAAATGAGCTGAAATATCCTGAGGAAACTGCAAAGTGTTTTGACCTTCATGTGACAAATAGATTTGAGTCATGCTTTTCTTCTAAATCTTTACTTTCTTTGACATTTGTTTCTGCCTGATAACGTAGCTAAAAGCCCAAGATTTAATCTCCATTGTCCTTTCACAAATCCTTAATGAGAGGCGTCGCAGTATGCATAATTAACCGGGAACACTTTCGGCTTTCTCAAAAAAAAAAAAAAATCATAGAATTATCAAACTCCACTAAGTGGAAAACAATGCAAGAGGAACAGAGCAACAACAAACAACATCTTGAATGCACTTTCATATTCATATTGGCTTGTTTCCACTCACACAGCATGCAGCTGTAAGCCAAACCAGAAAGAAATACCCATTTAGTTTGTAGACACAAACATCTTTCTCCCCATTACTTTTATTTATTTTCCTGTTGATGCAAGAGTGATACCACTGTGAAAGGACATGATGACAGGCCATTCCCATCCACAAATACACTGTTTTCACCACGCAAGCCGCCTCTCTCCACTTTGACAGCCGTTTCCTCGGATTGTGTCTCAGATTGCATGTGTCACTGACTCTATTGCAGTTTCCAGTCATTCTAGGGCACTCACACGACTCCCAGCTCTGGTGAAGATCAATAAGTATTGCATGTTCCAGGCACTTACGGGCTGCCCCTACTCTCCGCGACTCATTCTGCTCCAGTTAGTCAGAGCAGTCACGAAGTTCAGCGTAGCTCAGAGAGATATTTTATCAAAGTGGATCAAACCATTATTCATGCCAACGATCTACTGCACAGACCTCAGGTTCCACAGCTATTATTCTTTCATTCAGATAAAATCATAGGGTTATGAATTTTAGGTGCATCCGCGGCATATTAATAAAACGGCACTAGTTTTATCCACAGTGTTTGAGATATCTTTATCAGACACATATTTTTAATTTTATGGGTAATTGTTGAGCTCCACTAATATTAAAAATTATTCATTAGTCGGTTACATTTTAATTTACAGTGTCCTTGTTACAGATTTTGTAAGTATATACTATAGTAATAACAATAATTATGATAGATAGCTAGATAATCGTGTCACGTCTTTATTGACTTGTTGATGTTGATGTCCTCAGGTGCCATGTTCTCTTTCTCGGCCTCAGTGGAAGCAACCTGCATCCTTATTGCTGCAACGATCTTTAACGGGCTGTACCCCCTGACCTTGCCTACCTTCCCTGGGATGCCCTTCATCATCATGGCAGTCTTCATGCTCATTGTGCTCATTCTCTTCCAGTAAGTGAATCATTCTTTTATGTGTAAACTGAATTTAGCGAATGAAACACAGGGATAGTTCACCCAGACATGAAAATTACCCTACGATTTACGCACCTTTAATCCATTTTAGGTGTACATGATTTTTTTTCTTTCAGATGAACATAATTGGAGTTATATTAAAACATGTTCTGGCTTTTAAACGTCTTTCAAGCTTTATAATGGCAGTGAATGATGGTCAAAATTTTGAAGCAAAATGTAGTGGATCAATCCATCATAAAAAGTGCTCCACATGGCTCCAGAGGGTTAAACGATGCATTTGTGAATAAAAGAAACTATATCCATATTCTTATCCTTTATAAACCGTAATTTAGCTTCTGCTAACTGTCATATGCGCGTTCATGAGAGAGTGGCGTTCCAACGAATTACTCGTGAGAATTAAGTTTTGTTTACAGCAAAGAAAAAAACAGTCCAATTTGGCTTATATCGAAATCCTCCAACATTTTTCCTTACAAAATGTTGTTGTTTTCTCATTATGTACTTCTAAGCTTGTGCTGCCTCTACATCCTACGCCATCTGCTGGAACATCACTCTCGTGAATGTGCTTACAACAGTTAGATTAGAGATTGCGGTTTATAAAGTTTTAAATATGGATATTTTTCTTACACAAATGCATCGATTTGTTTCACAAGGCCCCCTGGAGCCCCCTTGAAGCACTTTTTATGATGGATGGATGCACTTTATTGGACTTCAAAAAGTAAATAGCCATTCATTGCCATTATAAAGCTTGGAAGAGCCAGGATATTTTTTTTTATATATATATATAAAATACAACGCTGATTGTCTAAAAGAAGTCATATGCACTTAGTATGGCTTGAGGGTGAGTAAATCATGGGGTAATTTTAATTTTTGGGTGAACTATCACTTTAAAGTTAAAATACACCCTGAATCAGTGTTTCCTTTACAGCAAAAACATGACAAAGATGAGTTTTTAAGGGCTGCATGCAAAAACAAGTGAAAAAACGCCTCTACAGTGCCCCCTGGAACACAGTCAGAAATCTTGATGTACTGCGCACACATACTTGCACGTATTCATATGAAACTCGGTACACATATAGATCTCACTGAGCCAAACAACTTTTGTACTCTATGTCATGGGCTCCACCTAACAGGAAGTGAGATATTTAGGGCAGTCTAAAAAGTGCATGCTCTGGAATTTGATATACTCCTCCCAGGATTTCCATGGGATTGTCACCAAACTCGGTCAGCATGATCTCAAGACATTGGGGATGCAAAATTGTGAGCGGATTTTTGATATCTCGAACGGTTTGGCCGTGGCAAGGCGACAAATTTATGGCGAGAAATGAGAAACAGGAAGTTGATATGTACTGTACTGTCAGTGTACTTTTACATAATTATTTTGTATAAAAGAGCATAAAATCTTTTTTTAATCTTTAAAGGAAAAATTATATGATTTATATACATATATATACTCTCACTGATAGGATAAAAAATCGTATGACACTATACTGCTCAGTTCACTTAATTAGAATGAGAAACAAATACATCAACTAAGTTAATATGTATTTATTTTTAATATATTTGTTTATAATTATTTCACAGATGCTTATAGATCATTAAAATAATATTTAAAAATGGTTGTAGATCATAAAACATGTTGGTAACTATTTAAAATAGGATCTCTTTTGTTAACATTAGTTAATGCATTAACAAACATGAACAATAAACAATATATTTTTACTCGATTTTCTTCAAACTTCATCAGAATAATGTCAAAACACGGCCGATGAGAATCTGTAAAGGTGTCCCTGATGCATCAAATACTATTGTCATGGCACATTTAAAAAACATACATTAAAATATTTGTTTTGTTTTTTTCTGTGTTTTTGAGGCAGATAACATGCTTAGAATTTCATTTTCCATTTTCAGTAATTTTATATCTTTAAAGTGCAGCATCCAAACCCTTTAAATCTTGTTTCATACAGTGAAAGAGTCATTCTAAGGAAACAGTTCATTTTCATAGATATACAAAACTCTCTGAATAAAAGAAAATTTAAAAACTATCAGACATCTTTTTTCACTCTGCCTTTATTTGTGTGTGTGTGTGTGTGTGTGTTAGAGTGAGTGCAGGGGGAGGGGGAGGGGATGAGAGGGAGAGACGGAGAGAGAGAGAAGGAGGGAAAGGAGAGGGTGGTTTAAAGGTTACTGTGAATGCATGTACCCACTGGCACCGTTTTCCTGATGCTACCGGGATGGCGACTGCGCGGATGGCGCGGGCCCATTCATCGCTGCTTGCAGCTTTAATTTTTAATTATTATCAATTTTGAAAGCAGATGTGCTGCTTAATATTTTTGTGGAGAGCATGATATATAGAGTGAGATTTGTGAAAGTATTCATTTTTTTCACATTTTATGTTACTGCCGTATGTTAAAGGTGCCATAGAATGGAAAACTGTGTTTACCTTGGCATAGCTGAATAATAACAGTTCAGTACATGAACATGACATACCATGAGTCTCAAACACCACCATTTCCTCCTTCTCATATAAATCTAGTGTTTGCAAAAGACCACCGAAAAATAGGTCAATTCCAACATAACACCGACTATTACACAATAGTCCCGATCGTTAATAGTTACGGCCCCAACATTTGCATTGCCCAATCATCAGTAACATCAGTACATCACTAAAATAACACGAGCTACTGAAGGGACATGGTTAGCTTAATGCTAGCGGTAGCCTGTTACATTGCAGTACAGATGTACATAATGTTACATTGCAGTTAGATTTCACTTACCACATAAACGGAGAGAGATGACTACGCTGATGATGACGAATGATTAACAGATCCTGAGCATCACTAAAGCATCAAAACTTGTGCGGTAAGTCCTTGTTTCGCTGCAGTATAACGTTACACAGAGCACATGCAATTTCTATAGTGAGAGTAAAATGTCGGGGATTCAAAACGGCAGATTCAACCAACTGCATATTAAAAGCGGCTAGAGCTCCGTAATTAAATAAATATTTCCTCCATGTGCCAGCTATAGAGATGAGCAGCTCTGTGAAACAGCCAATCAGAGCAGAGCTTACATTAATATTCACGAGCCTTCCAAATAAGCCATTAACAGGGCATTTCATTCTAGGGACAAATTCTAGGGTTGTAAATGGAGCTGTAAAACCATTTCTGGATTTTTTTGCCTTTTCCTATGCCATATACCTTCTATGTAGATATCAGAGAACAATTTAAAATATTGTTTCAATGCATTCTATGGCACCTTTAAACTGCTTTAAATGACTTTTTTCCACATCAATCTACTCCATGCACTATAATGACAAAGCAAAACCAAAATTGTCACAATTTCTTACAAATAAAAAACCTGAAATAAGTACATTGCATAAGTATTCATACCCTTAACTCAGTACTTAACTAAAGCACCTTTACAGCCTTAAGTCTCTTTGGGTATGATGCGACAAGCTTTGCACATCAGCATTTGGCAATTATCTGCCATTCTTCTTCTCACCTCTTTACTCTTTCGATCTCTGTCAGGTTGGAGAGGGGCAGACACACATTTTCAGGTTTCTTCTGAAAAGTTTGACTGGGTTCAAGCCCAGGCTGTGGCTGGGCCACTCAAGGACATTCACAGACTTGTCTATAAGCCACTCTTGCTGTGTGCTTAGGCTCATTGCCCTGTTGGAAGGTGAACCTTCAGCCCATTCTGTTCTGTTCAGTCGGTTCTGAATGCTCTGGATTGGATTTTCATTTTAGTGCACTGAGCTTTTCTTCTACTCTGACAAATCCCTCAGTCCCTGTCACTGAAAAACAGCCCCACAGCATGAAGTGCCTGGATTCCTTCAAACATGATGCTTGGAATTGAGGTTCATCAGATCAGAGAATCTTGTTTCTCACAGTCTGAGGGTCCTTAAGGTGCATTTTTTTTGTGCAAATTCTAAGTGTGTTTTCATGTGTCATCACTGAGGAGCAGATTAAGTCTTGCCACACTGTCATAAAGCCCAGATCGGTGGAGTGTTGCAGTGATGTTTGTTCTTCTGGATGTTTCTCCTACTGTATCTTTACATATGATCACCTTGGTCACCACTCTAACCAAAGTCTTTCTTCATCAATTGCTCAGTTTGGCCAGGAGGCCAGCTCTAGGAAGAGTCCTGGTTGTTTTCCATTAAGGGTAACAGAGACTGCATGCTTCTGCGAATCTTCAATGCAGCGGAATCTTTTCTGAACTCTTCCCCAGATCTGTACCTTGACGCAATCCTGTTTCTGAGCTCCTCAGGGCTTGGGTTTTTGCTCTGATATGCATTTTCAGCTGTTAGACCCTTTATTAAGACCTGTGTGCCTTTCCAAATCATACCCCCAGGTAAACTTCACTCGAAGTGTAGTAACACCTACAAGCGATGTGGATGCTCCTGAGCTAAATGTCAAGTGCCCCAGATAATGAATACTTATGCAATGGAATAATTTCAGTTTTTTTTTTTTTGCTTTGCCATTATGGTGTATAGAGTTAGTAACGTCATGATTCGTGGTCTGGGAACCACATGTTCATTTTCTCATATTTGAGGTGTGGTTTACGAATGCCCAGAGCCGTTTATTGGATTTTGGAAATGAATGATTTTTATAAATGTGCAGTCATTCTGTGTCTAACTTGAACAAAAAAAAGTTGTGGCTGTTGCAATATCTAACAAGAAATATTTCAAAACCACACAATGGTTTCAGAATAATATTTGAGGTGTGACTGTATAATTTATGTTGTAGAACAAAACAGAACTCTTCAGGTAATGTTATCCACAGACCTTATTTTACTCATAAATTGAAAACTGCTGCTCTAAAAGCCCATTCGAAATTCCAGAGAGAAGCCATGGCTCAAAAATGCTAATTCTGGGTATTAGGGCTACAAACCGAACAGCTCTATTCAATTTATTTGTATAGAGCTTTTCACAATACTTATTGTTCAAAAAACAGCTTTACAAAGAATAGTGCTTTAAACCTCCAGTGAGCAAGCCAACTCGACATCAGCAAGCAAAAACTCCCCAAGATATTTAAATAGATGAGGAAGAACCTTTGGGAAGAACCAAGACACATTTGAGGAAGCTCACCTTCTCAGGGTGGCACATTTTTAAAAGCATATGTACATGTGTACATACATGCATACATTTTAATTTGAGCAGATGTAATCTAGCTACATAAATAATAATTATCTTCATTATTGGCTAGTTTGTTTTTCAATTAAATGTCATGATCAGTATTTTTCCTCTTTCACAATTCTCAATAGTGCTGCAGATTTACAGTGTGTTGTTGGCATGGCAACTCTTTTGGTCAAATGAGGTCACAATTATTGTCTAATTTTAATGTTAATTGCTTGCTTAGTGTCTGGAATAATTGCATTAAATATTCATTTTGAGGTAGTACCAAACGGAGCCATAGTTTAATTGGAAATACAGAAAACTAATGTTTATTTTAATAGCTGGTTAATAAGATACTCACATAAACACACTGAACCGCAGTGTCCTTCAAAAATATTTGCGACACCGCTCCAACTTTATATTAGGTGGCCTTAACTACTATGTGTCACGGATTGGCCAGGTTCTTCCACCTCCCTCACACAGCGATCACTCTCACCTGAGTACTGATGACACGCACCTGCACGCAATCACCTCCAGCACTTATAAGCACACCACGCACAGCTCTCAGTGTCCGGGCTCGTTTGTTCGAAGCGGACTCATTGTGAATCTCTGCCAACGTTCACAAAACCTTCCTTGATTCTTACCTGTGACTACTTACCTGTTTATCTGCTTTGTTCCAGTCTGTCCATAGATCAGCCGCTCCCAGTCTTCAGCGTGTGTGTGTGCCGTAAGTCTGCATCTCAAACACCACCGGCGTGTGTGTGTCACGATTCGAAATCCTCCTCTCGTCGTTCCTGCAAAAAGAAATCATCTTCAGTCAAACCAGCTTTACATTCAAGAATTATGTTGCATATGAAACAGTTCTACTTACCCGGCTCTGCACGTCATCATCTTCATTGCTCTGCTGTTTATAAATAAAACCTCGATTGTGTTCACTTACCTCTCTCGTCCGTCTGCTTCCTTAACAGAAGCCCGGACCAAGACAGCATCGGCATGAGCAATATGGATCCGTTTTAAGAACTGGTGGATTCTCTTCGGAAGGTGTTATTGGGATCTTCAACATCCATTCCTTTAGCACCTCCTCCCACAGCTCCACCGGCACCCAGCACTTCTTCGACACCCGTTCCATCCAGTCCCATGGCCCGACCAGCGCCCTACTCAGGCGGGGCGGAGGAGTGCAGCGGATTTCTATTAAAATGTTCATTGATTTTCACCATGCAACCTGCTTTGTATCCGACAGATCAATCCAAGATCGCTTTCATCACGTCATTACTCACCGGACCCGCTCTGAAATGGGCTGACACCATCTGGCGCCAGGCCGGGCCAGCAACCAGTACCATCCAAAATTTCATCTCTCACTTCAAAGAAGTTTTTGGATGCTCAGATGAGGCAATCTCCTCTGGGGAACAGCTTTACCACTTAAAACAAGGAGGTATGACCACTCAAGAATATGCATTACGTTTCTGTACTTTAGCTGCTGCCAGCGGATGGAATGAGCGATCTCTGTTAACGACATACCGGCTCGGTTTGGAACCCAAACTTTGTCTGCAATTAGCAGCTTTGGATGATTCAATGGGCTTGGAAAAATTCATTCAACAGTCACTTCGATGTTCCGATCGCATCAATTCCTATCAGACCAACACCGTAACCGCTGCTACTGCACTCCTCCGTTCGTCTGAGTCTTCCAGTCCTCCAGAACCAGAACCCATGATATTGGAAGCTGGCAAACTCACCTCCGCTGAGCGACAGAGAAGGCTGACCCGGGGTCTATGTATGTACTGCGGCGCCAGCGGACATGTCCGTTTGAACTGCCCCCTTCATCCAATTCGATCCTTGGTGAGTGGTCTGTGTTCTGAAATTGAAAATATTCACCCACTGACTACCAATGTTCAGTTGTCCACCCTGTCGTCTTCTATTACAGTCACGGCTCTCATCGACTCCGGGTCAGCAGGAAACTTCATCTCGGGCAACCTCTGTCGCCAGCTTCAACTCCGTACCGAAGCATCATCTGCAGTCTACCAAATCCAACCCATAACCAGCAAACTCACAGCTCGAACACAGATCCATCGCAAGTGTGAGAACGTCATTCTACAGATTGGAGTTCTACATAAGGAATCCATTCAGTTCTGGTTCTGGAGGGCGCCACCATGGACATCATACTAGGGCGCCCGTGGCTGGTGAAGCATAATCCCATCCTCTCTTGGGGCAATGGCGAAATTGTGAAGTGGGGACCCGGATGCTCCACTAGCTGCTTTCCAGAACTTCCACATCCAGTCCTGAGATCCTTACCTCTCTTCGTCACGTCAGTTGAAAGTCCCGTCGAGAAACAATCTATTCAGATCCCTGACTGCTACTCTTCCTTCCAGGATGTATTTTGCCCCAAGAGAGCTTCCCAGCTACCTCCACATCGGCCATGGGACTGCGCCATTGACCTAGTTCCGGATGCTCCAATGCCCAGAGGTAAGATCTACCCATGATCGCTTCCGGAGACTAAGGCCATGGAGGAGTACATACAAGAAGCTCTGAGTCAGGGGTACATCCGGCCATCTACGTCACCCGCAGCATCCAGTTTCTTCTTCGTGGCCAAGAAGGATGGAGGGCTGCGGCCATGCATCGATTACAGGACTCTGAATCAAGGAACCGTCAAGTTCTGGTACCCACTTCTTCTCGTCCCTGCGGCCCTTGAACAACTCCGAACAGCCAAGGTATTCACTAAGTTGGACCTCCGCAGCGCTTACAACCTCGTGAGAATACGTGAGGGGGACGAGTGGAAGACCGCATTCGTGACACCAACCGGCCACTATGAGTATCTCGTCATGCCCTATGGATTGGTCAACGCCCCCTCCGTATTTCAAAATTTCATCCATGAGGTACTCCGGGAGTTTTTACACCACTTCGTAATAGTCTACATAGACGACATCTTGATCTACTCCCGGAGTGAGGCCGAACACCGCCAACACGTTGCGGAGGTCCTACAGAAACTCCGGGAACACCAATTGTATCTCAAGGCCGAGAAATGCTCATTTCATCTTCAGTCTGTACAATTTCTGGGATATGTCATTGACCAACAAGGAGTTCGCATGGACGAGAGGAAGGTATCTGCAGTCGTCTCCTGGCCAGAACCCAACACCGTCAAAGAACTCCAAAGATTCCTCGGTTTTGCAAACTTCTATCGTCGCTTCATCAGAAACTACAGCCTTATTACTGCTCCTCTCACCAATCTGCTAAAAGGAAAACCTCTGACCCTCCAATGGAATCCAGACTCTGCCGCAGCCTTCCATGCCCTCAAGACTTCCTTCACGCAAGCTCCACTCCTGACTCACCCTGACCCAGATCTCCCTTTCGTGGTGGAGGTGGACGCATCCACTACCGGAGTCGGAGCTGTCTTGTCCCAATACCACGGTACTCCTCCGTTACTCCATCCATGCGCCTACTTCTCCTGGAAGCTCAGCCCAGCGGAGAGGAACTACGACATCGGCAACCGCGAGTTACTGGCTATCAAGCTCGCTCTGGAGGAGTGGCGACATTGGCTGGAGGGAGCTCTACACCCTTTCCAAGTCATCACAGATCATAAAAATTTGCAATATCTTCGAGACGCCAAGAGGCTCTGTCCCCGACAAGCACGTTGGATTTTATTCTTTTCCCGGTTCCACTTCAAGATAACTTACCGTCCAGGTTCCAAAAATGTCTGAGCAGATGCTCTCTCAAGAATCCATGATAACCAAGAGTCTCCAGAAACGTCCACATCTATACTCCCGGAAAACATCACTGTCTGTCCCATAAACTGGTCCAATACTCCAGCCGTCGCCACTCCAGAACCCAGATGTCCGCCGGGCTGTCCACCAGGTCGTCAATTCATTCCTCAGGACCAGCGGGTAGATCTTATCCATTCCACGCACACATCCCTGGGCACTGGACATCCAGGGGCCAACAACACCCTCTCGCTGCTTTCAGAGCGCTTCTGGTGGCCTGACATGGCAAGGGATGTGAGGCGTTATGTCCAAGGCTGCAAGGAATGTGCCATCTCGAAGAGTCCACGACATCTACCTGCAGGAAAGCTCCATCCCTTGCCCATCCCGAACCGTCCCTGGTCACACCTAGGAGTGGATTTCATGACCGACCTCCCTCCTTCAGATGGTAATACCTGCATCCTAATCATTGTGGATCGTTTTTCTAAGTTCTGTCGACTTCTGCCTCTGAAGGGTCTCCCTACTGCCCTGGAGACCGCTGAGAAACTATTCAATCACGTGTTCAGATACTATGGTATCCCTGAAGACATTGTATCGGATAGAGGACCCCAGTTCATCTCTAGAGTCTGGAAGGCCTTTTTTAAGCTCCTAGGTGTGACCGTCAGCCTCTCATCAGGATACCACCCTCAGACAAACGGACAGACCGAGAGGAAAATCCAAGAGGTGGGACGGTTCCTTCGGACTTTCTGTCATGGTCATCAGGACTCCTGGAACCAGTTTCTGGGCTGGGCAGAATACGCCCAGAATTCACTGCGGCAACCCACTACAGGACTCACACCATTCCAGTGTGTGCTTGGTTACCAACCGCCACTCTTCCCCTGGAATGGTGAACCATCACAGGTGCCCGCAGTGGATCACTGGTTCCGAGAGAGCGAGAGAGTCTGGGACGAGGCTCATCACCATCTCCAAAGGGCAGTGCGCAGAACCAAGGTTGTCGCCAATCGCAGGAGGATTCCAGGTCCCACTTATGCTCCTGGCCAGAAGGTCTGGCTCTCTACCAGAGATATTCGTCTGCGCCTGCCCTCGAAGAAACTAAGTCCCAGATTTGTTGGCCCCTTTACCATCTTGGAACAGGTCAACCCCGTCACCTACAAACTCCAGCTTCCACCTCAATACAGGATTCACCCCACATTTCACGTATCACTATTGAAACCTTTTCACCCTCCTGTTCTTCCCTCCACAGAACCTGGCCACGAAGAGGAACCCCCTCCCCCCTTGGTCCTGGAGGAAGGTTCCATATACTCTGTTCGGGAGATCCTGCAGTCCCGACGTCGTGGTGGTGTCTTGGAGTACCTATTGGACTGGGAAGGATACGGACCAGAAGAGAGATCATGGGTACCTAGAGATGACGTAATAGATCCTGCACTTCTGGAGGATTTCCACAATACTCACCCAGAGTTTCCAGCACCTCGGGGACGAGGTAGATCACCACGACGTCGGAGATCTCGGCCCTCAGGAGCGGGCCCTGGGGAGGGGGGTAATGTCACGGATTGGCCAGGTTCTTCCACCTCCCTCACACAGCGATCACTCTCACCTGAGTACTGATGACACGCACCTGCACGCAATCACCTCCAGCACTTATAAGCACACCACGCACAGCTCTCAGTGTCCGGGCTCGTTTGTTCGAAGCGGACTCATTGTGAATCTCTGCCAACGTTCACAAAACCTTCCTTGATACTTACCTGTGACTACTTACCTGTTTATCTGCTTTGTTCCAGTCTGTCCATAGATCAGCCGCTCCCAGTCTTCAGCGTGTGTGTGTGCCGTAAGTCTGCATCTCAAACACCACCGGCGTGTGTGTGTCACGATTTGAAATCCTCCTCTTGTCGTTCCTGCAAAAAGAAATCATCTTCAGTCAAACCAGCTTTACATTCAAGAATTACGTTGCATCTGAAACAGTTCTACTTACCCGGCTCTGCACGTCATCATCTTCATTGCTCTGCTGTTTATAAATAAAACCTTGATTGTGTTCACTTACCTCTCTCGTCCGTCTGCTTCCTTAACACTATGTACTTACATCAGACAATAAATACAATGTTGCAAAACACTTTTGCTACTATTGAGGTAGAATACGGGTAAGGTTAGAGGCAGGTTTAAGGCTGGTTTAAGTTTGTAAGGGATGGATCAGCAGTGTAATTATAAATGTAATAAAATAGTTCAGTGTAAGTGCATTGTACCAAATAAATAATTTAAATGTAAGTAATAGCTCTAATATGTGTTTGAAGTACCTTAAAGTATGTCTGCATCTCCATTGGTTTTGATTTTTATATATTTGGAAAAGATGAGCATGACATATTGTGTGCTAATAGCATAACATGAGTACCTGCATTTGTCATGTGGAGAAATATAGAGGATGGCAAATTAGATATCGATCCATCTCTTGCGTATTCTTCAGCATTTACAGTGAGAGAGGGATCTTAATACACTTCTACTCTTCTCCAAAAGCAGTACCCCTGAAGTGAGCACTGCATGTCTAAACTCATCACTTAAAAGTTCTTTAAGAGTTCTTTAAAGGTTAGTGTTTATCATTTGTTGATGTCAGTATTACAGAGAATAACACACTTCATTTTAGGGAAGGTCAGTGAGGCGTTTGTACGCTGTGCTTGTTTGAGGACCTCAGACTGTGTAATTAAATGGCTGTTTGGTAATCAAACATATTATTCTAACAGAACACAGCGCTGTTTTACAATAATGTGCATTACAATAATGTGATGGTGGTGATGGCTCTTGATAAATGCTCTTTATTTAATGGTCTTCCCATTTGCCATTAAATGGACAGATGGGCAACTTCTACCAAAACACATTACTGTGTCTGACTCGACCGGACTTCATTATGTTACATTAGACCACGTCGCTAGCAACACCAAGGTCATGGGCACAATTTCCAGGGACGGATACAATGTGTACCTTTAATGCAAATATAAGCTACTTCTGATATATAGATTCGCAAAATGTATAAATGTAAATGTTACAAAGTCAATGGTGTCCAGTGTTGTTTGGACTTTTAAAATATCTTCTAATATGGTTTAAAAACAAAAGTTTTCACTGACTCAAGAGATACATACACTGCCGTTCAAATATTTGGGATCTAGATTTTGAATGTTTTGTAAAGTCTCTTGTGCTCAAGTTCCTTCCATTCAATTGATCAAAAATACAGAAAAAAAGTAATATAATGAAATATTATTGCAGTTTAATATACTTTAAAATATAATTTATTTGTGTGATGCAAAGCTGAAATTTCGATCTGATCAGCCATTACTCCAGTCTTCAGTGTCACATGATCCTTCAGAAATCATTCTAATATTCTGTTTTATTATCAGTGTTGAAAAATTTTTGGGGGCAATCTGTGAAGCTTTTTTAGGATTCTTTGATAAATAAAACATTAAAAGAACAGCATTTATTCAAAATAGAAATATTTTCTAACAAATTAGCATTTTTTAAATTAATGTAACACATCCTTGCGGAATAAAAAGTATTAATTTCTTTCAAACAAAGAAAGAAATAAAACATTTACTGAGCACTTTGAACGATAGTGTGTATTGTTACAAAAGAAGATTTTGAATTTAAATAAATGCTGTTCTTTTTAATGTTTTATTCATCAAAGAATCCCGAAAAACTATCACTGGTTCCAAAAAAATAAAAAATAAGAAATAAGCAGCACAACTGTTTCCAACACTGATAATAAATTAGCATATTAGAATGATTTCTGACAGATAATTTGAAGACTTTTGAAGTTAAAGACTGGAGTAATGATGTTTTGCATCATAGGAATAAATTATATTTTAAAGTATATTAAAATAGAAAACCACTGTTTTAAATTGCAAGTATATTTCAAAATATTACTGTTCTTCCTGTATTCTTAATAAAATAAACAGAGCCTTGATGAGTAGAAAAGATTTCTTAAAAAAAAAAAAACCATTAAAAATCTTGCTGATCCCAAAGTTACTTTTAAAAGGAATGCATTACAATATTGCGTAACTCCATAAATACGAAACTAACTAATTATGTTACTTTATTAAATATGTAAAAAATATGTTATTTAACATTTTTAATTATTGCAGGTTTGCATATTCTGAGTTTGCATTTAACTGTTTTAATTCATTTTGATGAATACTGAATGTGTAGTTTTTGCAAGTGAGATGAATTAATGCATGTTCACATTAAGTCTACAGTAACATCATTTTACACAATGCACACAACACCTCTGTACTTTCGATTTCTCTCAAAATGGGGACAGGAGACTTGTCAGTCAATAAATAGGAAAAAAGTGACTGTCGTTACATATTTGAAAAAGCAACTCAGATATTTTATTGTAAATTAAAAAGTAATGCGTTACTTTACTAGTTACTTAAAAAAGTAATCTAATTACGTAACTTGCATTACTTGTAAATGCATTTGTGTGTCCCTTTAAGTTCTTTCTTATAAACATTTGACAAGAATAATAAATAGAGGCTGTAACACATTCATCCAGTTTCATCCAAAACCAAAACTACTCTATTGAAATTTGTGAGTTTATGGTCTGAATCTAGGTGGCATGCATTTTATCTCTTTTTATATCTTTAGCTCATTGATCAAAATGGATAACCTGCTATGCGCAATCACAGTAATAGCCTTTTCAAGGGGTTCCCTGAAAAGCTTTGATCTAACTGTCGCACTTGTCAGGTTGGCAATAAACAGCTCTACCGCCTCCATTATCAGCCTTCAAATTGATTCTGACGTGCATTTGATGTTCTTCCTCAGACTATATAATTAAGTGATTGTCTTAGGTAATGAAGGCATTAAGTAATGTACACCTGCAATAAAGCCTGTGTGTGGTGGGTAGTGAAGTGTAGCATGGTTATCACACCCAGGCTGTAATTACACCACTAATGGGCTGTTCCCGGAGGCAGTGCCCGCTCAGGGTCGCACAGTCTCCTCTGTGTCCCAAGCAGCCCGCTATTAAACCTGTGCGATTCAGAACAAGACATACGGTTCTTAATCCATACTTAATCCATTATCCTGCTAGGAAATGATACGTGTCAAATCAGAAATTGCAGACCGTGTCGTGAAAACTCAAATTACACCCGTTGATGTTGGGCTTTTTTATTTGTGTCGAGTGAATTTTAGAATGCCACCCATGAATGCAATATAAGCTCATTGGAAAAACGTGCCTGTACCTACATTTTTGCAAAATGTCGTACCTCTACAGTTTCCATCTTAAATATCCATTAGTGACAGTGGTTCCTTGCACAATATAACCTCAAAACACTTTTACCATTAGGGTTGGGTATGGTATAAATTTTATTGATTCCAATTCTGCTTATCGAATCCGAATAGTTTCTTACCTAGGGGAAAAAATGGATTTTGTACGTTTGCCCACTGACAAAGAAATGATCAGTCTATAATTTTAATGGTAATCCAGAAAACCTAATTTCAAAAAAGTTATAAACTGATTTCCATTTTAATGAGTGAAATAAGTATTTGATCCCCTATCAATCAGCAAGATTTCTGGCTCCCAGGTGTCTTTTATGCAGATTAAAAGGAGTGCTCTTAATCTCAGCTTGTTACCTGTATAAAAGACACCTGTCCACAGAAGCAATCAGGCAATCAGATTCCAAACTCTCCTCTATGGCCAAGACCAAAGAGCTGTCCAAGGATGTCAGGGACAAGATTGTAGACCTACACAAGATTAAATGGAAGAAACACAAAATAATCAATAGTCAATCACCCTCGGTCTGGGGTTGCAGTTTTAGTGATCATGAGAACAGTGAGGAATCAGCCCAGAACTACATGGGAGGATCCTGCCAATGATCTCAAGGCAGCTGGGACCATAGTCACTAAGGAAAAAAATTGGTAACACTACGTCGTGAAGGACTAATCCTGCGGCGCCCGCATGGTCCCTCTGCTCAAGAAAGAACATGAACAGGCCCGTCTGAAGTTTGCCAATGAACATCTGAATGATTCAGAGGAGAACTGGGTAAAAGTGTTGTGTTCAGATGAGACCAAAATCGAGCTCTTTGGCATCAACTCAACTCGCTGTGTTCGGAGGAGGAGAAATGCTGCCTATGACCCCAAGAACACCATCCCCACTGTCAAACATGGCGGTGGAAACATTATGCTTTGGGGGTGTTTTTCTGCTAAGGAGACAGGACAACTGTACCAGATCAAAGGTATGATGGACAGGGCCATGTACCATCAAATCTTGGGTGAGAACCTCCCTCCCTCAGCCAGGGCATTGAAAATGGGTCATGGATGGGTATTCCAGCATGACAATGATCCAAAACACACGGCTAAGGCAAAAAAGGAGTGGCTCAAGAAGAATCACTTTAAGGTCCTGGAGTGGCCTTGACAGTCTCCAAACCTTAATCCCATAGAAAATCTGGGCAACTACAAGAAACATCTGACCTCTGTGATTGCCAACAAGGGTTTTGCCACCAAGTACAAGTCAAATATTTATTTCACTCATTAAATGCAAATCAATTTATAACTTTTTTGAAATGCATTTTTCTGTAATTTTTGTTGTTATTGTTTTGTTGTTAAACGTACAAAATCAGCAGGGGATCAAATCATTTTTTCCCTGTATTTGTTTTTTCAATTCCAACAAGGAAATTAAAAAAGATGTCAAACATTTATATATCAAACATAATTATTCTGTGTCTTTTTGTAAAACTTTCTGTTGCAGCTGAATACCATGAACAAAAATCAGCAATCTACAGAACACTTACACAAGAAACTTTTGTCTATGATTTTAACAAAAAAACAAAAACAAAAAAAAAAACAGAGCAAAAACAACTAAACTAATATAAATTTCAAACATTATTAAAGACAAGTATGCAGAAAATGAATTATTAATAGCACAAATAAATACAACTGAATGAAGTTTAGGTACAGAAATCGAAATCTAATGTACAATAAAAAGTTTTCTTTTTATAAATAAAACGTAGATTGTCTGCGCCGATAGCCTTGTGGGCAGCGCGTCGACATACAGCGCCGTTGTGCTCCGGGCGTCCCGTAT
Source organism: Garra rufa (assembly GCF_049309525.1). Taxonomy (NCBI): domain Eukaryota; kingdom Metazoa; phylum Chordata; class Actinopteri; order Cypriniformes; family Cyprinidae; genus Garra; species Garra rufa. The sequence goes on along the minus strand of NC_133381.1, from coordinate 31,968,589 downwards.
TCAAATCCCGACTCGAGGACCTTTCCCGATCCCACCCCCCATCTCTCTCCCACTTTGCTTCCTGTCATGTCTGATCTGTCCTATCATAATAAAGGCAAAAATGCCAAAAAAAAAAAAAAAAAAAACGTAGATTGATCCTTATAAAAGTTACAAAAGGTATTTATTCAAGATCAGTGAGTGATTTTCTTTTGCTTTTGTATTTTGACTAACATTATTGACATTATTGACACAGACGGCTGTTGTCACTTTAAGACCTGCACAGATCAAAAAAATACTATTACACGTTTTCTTTCTCAAATGATAATGCTTTACATGGATCTTTTGGCATACATTTGTGTGTATTTGCCCATTTAAGCACAAGAAGATGCGAAAGAGAAGTCAATCGATTGTTTGAGTACTACATGAGAGACAGATTTTTTTTTCTGATTTTCAATTAGCACAAAAACAGAGTGCCGAATTGAGTTTTCTTTCATGTCTTCTTTCACTTCAATATTCACATTAAAATGCAAACACAGGAATCAATAAGTGTTTACCAAAGTGCATGATTTGTAGCCAAACACATTTCAACATATGCATCATATAACCGACTTCATATGTAAGGCTTTGAAAAAAGACAGCGGCTAATTGCAAAAAACGATTGATTCTATTTACAATATACAAAAATAGCAGTATTTTCTGTTTAGACAATAGAGGCTTCCCTACACCACCCTTTAACCCTAACCCATAAACACCAGTGAGGCACTTTATTTTACGGTTTTAAATTATTTTCTTCATTTTATTGAAAATAGATGCCTTTCTGATCTGATATATAATGTGAAAAAGGAGAAGAACGAGTCTGGCAAAAGGTGGATTTGAACTCGGGTCGATCTCATCAAAAAGCCACTGTTATGTATTATACCACTTATGCCACTGGAGCTGTTGTTTAGCAGACGTCTTTTGTAATGTTGTCTTTCCCAACCACACATTGGTGAGCAGAGTTAGTGTAAATATAGCCTCTACCAAAAAGGCAGAATTTAAAAAAATCTTACTGACCCTAGGGCATATGGTCTTTCTTTCATACAAGGTAAACTTGCTCTGTAGCTCACCTGATACAGCAGTACACTTGCTATGCGGAGAGCTCAGGTTTGAGTCCTGTGAAATACGAGTCATGACACTTGATAAAAAAAAGCACAAAAACTTGTACAAGCGTGGGTTTCAACATCACTGTAAATAATTCCATTGTTATCAACATGAAAAAGCTTTTCAAAGAAAACAAATGTGAAACGTGACTAACCACTTGTTATTTTGTTCGTCATCATCAGTGCCAAGAGCTTCACCACGGCTCCATCTTAGCCTTCGGGGACGTTTCTATTTCATGTGTGTGTGCATCTCAGGATGTCAGTCAAACTGAGGAGGAATTGCAGAGTGTATGATACCTGACCCTATGGAATATTGATGAGTCTGAGGAGAAATAAAAGAGAATAAAAGAAAAAGTAATGACAGAGTCCGGGTGGGTGAATAAGAGCAGTCTGCCTCTGTGGTGCCACTGACTCAAATCAGAGTTTACACAGGGACTCTGGAGACTGCAGACTTAAGACCGGTCTTAATCCATCCATCAAAGCCTCTCTCTCATTACGCTCCACAATTACCGGGACTATGAAGGGCTTGTCTGTTAAAATCTGACTTCAAACAGTCTTTTTTTTGTATTTAAGCGCTTAGGCCCTCTTTCTTTCTCCTTCATCTCTGGCCTCATATTCAGGATTTCGAATGTGATTATATCTGCTCAAACACCGTAACTAGAGCTGTACTGTTTAGAGAGAGTGTTTACACCGGTGGCACGTGACTCAACACCAATGCAAAATGATGTTGGATGTTATAAATAATAAAAACCACACAGTGGCCCCGTCGCCCTAAGCCTCCTCTGGGTCCATGCTTTAGTGACGTAATGCTGTTTGGTAGTTGAAGGCCATTTCAAGTCGGCAAGACTGCAGGTGTGCCATTTGAGGCAGGACTGATGTATTATATGAGGAGCATGGAAATACAAAATAGACATTCATTCTTTGAAATGAAATAAAAAAACGTTTAAAGCATGGCAATACAGGAGAACATTTAGTTCACCCAAAAATGAAAAGTCTATTTTAATTTATAATAATATCTGTCCAAACCATAAGACTTTTGTTCACCTTCTGAACACAAATGAAGATTATTTCTGTCCATCGGTTAAAAGTCCATGACATTAAAAATTTTGAGCTTCAGAAAGTTTATACAGACATACACATATATTAGTTATGTGAAATCGATTTATCACATTTTTTTAGTTAGGATGTAATTAATCGCAATTAATAAATTTGACAGCATATATGTCATAATTTTGGAAACAACATTAAAAAACACAACAACAACATTGTTTCATTAGACTTACACTCCACAATGTCTTACCTTATACTTGTGTTGTACTGTACTTTACTGTAATACATTATTTTGTTAATTTTTACAAAATGGTGGACACAAAATTATGTTCTTTGATAATGTCACAAACACTGCTAATGTAGCTTGTCTGTATGTACAAAGTATTCCTTTTAAAAGTGTTTGAGTGGCAAAATTGTTATTTTGGTTGCACAATAATGTGGCAAGATGTTTATAGAGATTTTCAGTCATCCGTAACACAGACTGTGAGGTAAAACTCATTAAGAATTCAGGAGTTGCTGAAGTTGTTTTGCTGCTCATCCAGGTAAAAAAAAAAAAAAGCAGCGGAAAGCCTTTTTTCTCACATTTGTTTTTTAGAGAGGTGCAAGAAGAATAGATTCACACTTCATTCACACAAATACGCGTGTGTAAACATACACTACTGATGAAACTTTGGGGTCTGTAAAATTTTTAAACGTTTTTGAAAGAAGTCTTTTACTGGAACAGCTAGTTTTAAATTGTCTTTAGCCATTTTTAGCTGTGTTTTTGCTAAATCAGCTGGTTTTATCTGGTCTTTAGCTGTTTTTTTTACTGAATCAGCTGGGTTTAACTGGTTTTATTTGGTCTTTAGCTGTTTTTTAGCTGTGTTTTTGCTAAATTAGCAGGTTTTAACTGGTCTTTAGCTGTTTTTTTTTACTGAATCAACTGGTTTTATCTGGTCTTTAGACATTTTTTACTGAATCAGCTGGTTTTATCTGGTCTTTAGACATTTTTTACTGAATCAACTGGTTTTATCTGGACTTTAGATATTTTTTACTGAATCAGCTGGTTTTATCTGGTCTTTAGACATTTTTTACTGAATCAACTGGTTTTATCTGGTCTTTAGACATTTTTTACTGAATCAACTGGTTTTATCTGGTCTTTAGACATTTTTTACTGAATCAGCTGGTTTTAGCTGGTCTTTCGCTGTTTTGTTTTTACTGAATCAGCTGGTTTTAACTGGTCTTTATATGATTTTTTTGTTACTGAATCAGCTGGTTTTAAGCTGTTTTTTTACTACATTGTTTTTTTTAGTAAACTAATGGTTTGTAGCTGAATTTTTTAATGTTAGCAATACAACATAACAATTAACAACATGCTAATCATGCCAGCAACATGCTAGAAACATCCTATCAACATGCTATTCATGCTAGCATCATGCTAGAAACATGGTAATCATGTCAGCAACAAATTTATCCTTGTCGCATTAAAATAAATCAATAAATACGGACAAAATGACTGACCCCAGACTTTTGAACACTGGTGCATGTGTCTACATTGCCTGTTAAAATCATACTATAAGACTATAGGCAGTGGTATGATACAGGTTGGCATGACTGACATTTAAATCTGTTTATGGACCATTGCTAAACCTCTTGAAACTGGATTTATTCTGTCTTTCAATGAAAACAAATCGACAGCTCCAGCTGGACCTTTATTGCAGAGCTTGAAGCTAAAATGTGCGTGGCAGTTGGTCAATACATTCCTCTTGTTTTAATTGTTTATTTATTTATCGGCTCTACTGAAGAAATGTGTATTTGGCGTTAGCCTAGAGGGAAGTACAGTGTTGAGATCCTTGGAGTAAATTGTGTGTCTGGTTACCATGGCGGCACCATGAAAATGAGTGTTGCTTTGCGCTGTGAATCTATAATGACGGAGAGTTCCAGTCTGGAGATTATAAAAGAGATTTGTGAGCGCTGTGGCCAAAATATACACTGCTTTGACATCTGCACCTCAGGTTTTGTAAAGCACCCATTTTTCATGTCTCAAAATTCATTTCATATTGCAGAGTGTTGTTAAGATTAATGTTTGATGACTCTTGACTTCATTAGACAGACGCAGGATGCGTATGCGCAATTTTGAATGCAGAGAGGAGGTCTTTTGCATGGCTGCCTTTAAATATGCAAGACCCCTGAGACTCTGTTTGTTGTTTCAACTCCTGTTCTATTTTCATCATGAATAATTATGCTTTTTCTCAGCCAAAACAACATCATGGACATTTTGCAGGTGTAGGCTATGGCCCAGTGCCTTAAATGAACCTGTGAACTGAAGCAAAAATGTCAAACCAGATGGGGTATATTTTAAAACTTACATTTAATATTCCACGTGTGCAAAAATGAAATGAAATTGAAATGTTTTAATTTAATCTGAGTTAATTGAATAATTATTTAATCATTTACATGCGATCTAATAATTACACATAATTACTGTTGTTGTTAATTATTAGTGTTGTTGTTACGTAGTGTGCTTCAAATATAACTATATGTAACATTTACTGTTTTCTGGTAATCATTTACAAAAAATAATTAAGTTGCATGCATTTTACATGTAAATTTACAACATTTTTACATTTAATTGATTGCATAATTTTAAATTAATTAAAATGGTCGTGATTAGTAAAATAAATAAATTATTGTTTACAATTCAATATAATTATATAAAAACATTTAAATAAAAAATAACAAACAATAATAAAATAACATGTAGTTATATTTTATATATTTTATTTACTATATTTGCAAAGACTAATTTAGTTGCATGCAAGTTGCATTCCAAATATGCAACATTTGATTGAATTCAATTAAATGCATCATTTTAAATGAATTAAAATTGCTATTAATAAAAAAATGCATTCAATTGAATTTAATTAAATGTTGCATATTTAGAATGCAACTTGCACTTACTAAGTTTATTGTATTTATTCAAAAACAAATATTGTTTACAAATTGAAATACTTAAAAACTTAAAAAATAACATAGTTATAAAACTCACAATAAACTACATTATAATAACAACAGCAACAACAAAAATATAAAATAAATATAACAATATAATAATAATTACAAGCAAAATTACATTTTATTCTAATAATTTAGTTTAAAACGTTTTTTATTATTATTTGTATTATTATTACTGATGTTGTAGTTGCATGCAAGTAACATTCTAAATATGCAACATTTAATTACATTTAATTGAATTCATAGTTTTAAATTAGCTTAAAATTGCCATAACTAGTATTAAAAAAATATTGTTTACAATTTTTAATAGTTAAAAACACATAAAAAACATGAATAGTTATGAAGCACACAAAAATCATAATAAACTACATTATAACAAAAATAAATAAGTAAATATTATTTATATTATTAAATAATTAATTAAAATTAAAAACACAAAAACATTAAATGTTACATGTAGTTATATTTCAAGTGCACAGTCACATTAAGCTAAATCAAATTACATTTTATTTTAATAGTTTAGTTTAAAACAGCTGTTGTTGTATTATTATTATTATTATTATTATTATTAGTAGTTGTTGTTGTTGTTAAAATAATTATTTACAATTATTTATAAAAACAAATTGAGTTGCATGCAGAATTTTAAATACGGTTAAGTATTAAAAAGTGATCTCAAGTCATTAAATTAGTTATTAAACTGCATCGATGGACCAGTTTCTGTCAGACTCTTTCACAATACGATGGTAAGAGTGTGCTGAAATGATGAACATTTCTGATATGGCATTGCAATTAGTTCCCTATTCAACCTCTGTGTGGCTCAGACAACAAGGTTCAACAAACTTTGGGAGGATGGCAAAGCCAGTGGCCAGCTAACACTGTTCAGCACCTGTACTCTCTCATTAAGCATGAAAATAAAGGCCTATCTCACTGTCTGCCAAAGCCAAATGCATTCAGACTGAGCCGTGTGACACACCTGCACTCTGCCTGACAACAACAATTAGCCGTCCACACTGCAGAGCAATCCAACCCTCTGCACAATCTATTTAATTACTGTCATTCAAGGGCTGCTTTGTTAAAGTCTCTTTTTGAAATTGCATGTGGAGGGAAATGGCTTTTGCATATTTATTATTGACCTATCCCAGAATTAAACACTATTACACTCTTATAACTCTGCTTTTTCTCATATGCTCATGCCTAAAAAGCAAACCTAGAATATTTATCAGGATATGGAGATGGACTTAGATTAATGTATCTGGAAATGGGAGAAAGTGCTCTTCTCTGATTGCATATTTGCCAGTTGCAAGCAAATGACTAATTCAGCCAGCTGCTGTTGTCAAAAGTATTAGTCAAATTTATGGATAGCCCTTACATTTACTAGCCTGACATCCTGGCATTTTTTTCCATTAGGATCTCCTTTTGTGGAAATCAATTCAACCTGGTTCCTCTACTGACTTGGATGTTTATATTATAACCCTTTTACTTTAATAAACTATTACTGCATGTCCAGTACTTTCAACAGCATATCGGCACAGCCGTAGGTAATTACATCGTGCTGATATACAGCTATATCTCATATCTACGAGTGTGATATTGCATTTTTACAACAGTTTGACGGCGTGTGTAAATACATAAAATAACAACAGAGTGTCTTTAAAAGCCCTCTTTTGTGCGGAACTACTTCCTTCCGCCACAAATTTAAATCTAAAGTTGACAATTTAACAGCTGAGCCCATGCCTTCGTTACTAATTCCAAAACTTCACTTTAGAACAAGCAACGAAGGAATGCTGAGTTGCTTCATTAAAGATCATTTTATTACTGTATTAAAAGCTCACTGTATTATGTAGAGTATTTTGAGAGAGAGATGGACTGATCGAGTGTGATTTTGTCACGGTTGTGTAGGGATGAGGAAGGTGATCGAGACAGCAGGTATAATCCAGACTTCTTAATTTAATAAACACAGGGAGGAATAACAGAGGTAAACACAACATAATGTAACTGTGACCGGAAAACCAAAGACTGAACAGAAAGGAGCATAAATAATGGAGCAAACTAAGGAACATAATCAGAGAGAGAACAGAAACAGGTGTGGGGCTAATTAACAATAAACTAAACAACAACAGGAAACAGACCATAAAAGGAAAGACAGGAACTAAGGCTGGGGCAAAAACACAGAACACAACACTGTAACCCTGACAGATTGCATCTGATCCAGCATTTATTCTTCATATATTTATTCTTATTCCTGATAAACATTAGTTTGAATATTTGTTGAGGAAAGCATTATCTTTGTCGTAACGTTAATATCCTTTCATCTGTAAAAAGTGATTTTGCTGCCTAGTGCATTTGTTTGCTGCATCAAGTAGTTGTTGAAACTAAAAATATCTTCCGTTTATAGCATTAACTTTTCAATGTAAAATTCATCACTGCTGACTCATAAAAACAGTCACCATCTAATAGCAGAAAAATGTACCTAAAATCATGAACATGCACTGTTTCTAGTACGGAGTGACAGAGACGTGAAGTGGGCAGATCCAAGTGTAAAGCTTTATTCATAAACATGGTCAATAACAGGCAGGGTTGAACAAGACACAAGAGTAATCCAGGAGCAGATGAGGGTCGATCAACGGCGAACATAATCCAGGGGGCTAGGCAAAAGTGTAATCAAATAAACAGGTGAGAGTTCCAGGGCAGGCATCAAAACAGACAAGATAGAAATAAACCAGACAAGAATCTAGACATGGAAAAACAGACTATGAACTAGACTGGGCTCAGGAAACTAACCGGAGTGACTCTGTAAAGTTGCTATTGCTATGAGAGAGATAAACGCAGACAATACTCGGCCCTGAATAGTGGGAAGTGCCTCGTATTTATAGAGCTTCTAATTGGATACAGGTGGAGAGGGTCATCAGTGCAATGGACCATAGGAGGTGTAGTCCAGGGTGACATGTAACAGTCTGTGTAGTGTGAGAGTCAATATAAATGGAAGAAATGGACAGAAACCACGGACAGGGTTCGTGACAGTTTCTCAATGCTAAACACTATTATTAAATACTATTATTTACAGTGTATAAAATATTATTTATTGAATATCGATATTTAAAAAACAACATCAGCCATCATAAAATTTGCTAGGCAATTCAGTCAAAAGTACAAAGGTAGCGCTCTGATATATATAGCATTGAATTTACATAAACATGAGACTTTTCCAAAACTATCTTGTCTGGAACAAATTATAGATTAATGAGACCAAAGACTAGCGTTAGATTTACCCATAACCAATAATATTTAATGTGTAACCACTACAGAGACATCAGAGCCAGTGGTAAATTCCAGAAGATCTGGCCGAGGTGAGGCGCTCTTGGGTGGGTTCATGAGTGCAGAACGGCCGCTGACGATCCGCAGCTCTCATGTCCGAAAACGTTGACACAAATTTTCAAAAAGACAGTATCTTTATTAACAAACTGCATATTTGAACTATAACCAAGTATATTCCCGCCTGAAAACCTCTTAAAACTACATTCCGTCATTTTTATAATACTGGATTTGGGGGTCCACCATGACACTTGCTGTAAGAAGTACCGCAAGTGGAGTGATACGATTTTCTAATATCACTCTAATTTTGCACTCTTATCAGTCAATCAGATTTGAGGACCAGAAAGAACTGTTGTATAAAATACGTTATGTATGGTATTTTAACAGTTTTGTGCAATAAAACAATATGATTACTTACTTTTGATACTTTATTTGAACTAATTATTATTGCCTCATTGCTATTATAAATGTATCTTAAGTCATTTTAAAGGCTAATTACCACAAAAAAATTTATCATAGTTATCCGATTACTTAATTAATCGTCAGAATAATCGCCCGATTGCTCATTAGTGACAGCTGTAGTATATAGTACACACAGTATAACTGGAAGGAAACAATACTAGGGTGTTGTAAGTGGTTGCTAGGGCATTGTTATGCAGTTGCTAGGGTGGTGTAAGTGTTTTTACCAAGTGTAGTGTGAGTGGTTGCTTACTGCTCGACTCAAAAGAGCCGTCCCTCAAGCCTCTGTGATTTTCTTGTCATTATTTATGGCTTGGGTCCCTCTTCCAATGTAAGTCTATGGGATTTTCTTATATATCCAACTGCAAAAAGAAACATAATAACACCTTTCCTCAATTCAAATCCCTAAACCCAAGTTTCAACAACAGCAACACCTCAGCAAACATTATTAATAATGTAATGAAATAACGGTAAGACAGGTTGTATTTATTAACATTACTTAATGCATTTGTGTTCCCTTTTGAAAGCTACAGTCGATGCTGCGCTGCTAAGCGCATTGGGAACGTCTTTAGAAGTGACCAGCTGTGAATATTGTATGTAAAACGTCAATATAATTGACTAAACGGCATTATAGCCTCGATTGGTGACGTCACCGGAGCGCACGCGCACGAGGCTATAAATAGATGAGCCACAGGTGCATCGTCAGGTCTTTTGTCTTCAGAGATCACTCTGTGTGTTGTGTGCGTCGGAAAACTCTCTCTCTTACTCATCCTTGATTTTGTTAGGAGTTAGTTTGACTAAGCAGAACGCAGAAACTTCACTCTTTTTCTCACTTTTCTCTCTTCTTATTTTAAGAGTTTAAAAAGAAGAAAAAGAGCATCATGAGTCAACAAGCAGGTAAGCGTTGTGTTCCTCCATGCTCGCGTCCCATGACCGTGATGGATACACACGATTATTGCTTTGTTTGTTTGGGAGCACGCGGTCATGGCGATAGAGGAGGGCGGGTGTGAGCATTGCGACCTGTTAACTGTCAAGATGCTTCGCACTCGTCTTAATTATTTCCAGTCCGCACCTGCATTGCAATCGTGGGGCTCTCGCATGGATTTGCTTGACGAGCAAGAGACGGGTTCGTCCCTTTCGCTTGCTGCGTCACCAAATCCTGACATTCCTTCTCGTGATCTCGAAGCGCGCTTCGGTGCTTCTTCGGTTCACGGAGGGGATGACATATCTCTTGGTTCATCAGATCGCGAGCCGCCAGCCTCTGAGCGTTCTTCTCGCGAAAGTAAATCTGTTGAGGAATTGCTAGAGGTGGTCACTCGCGCTGTGGACAGGTTGCAGCTTGACTGGCCAGATGAACAAGAGACCCCCAAATACAGTAAATTTGTTGGATTATATGGAGATGTCGGGTGAAAGGGACGCTCGCGAGCTATCTCTCGCCCGAATTTACATCGTCTATAAAGAAACTTACCCTGCCCACTAAACCATGTAGCACAACATCAGCTTAGTGGGTAAAGTTTATCAAGCTGCAGGTCAGGCTGGTGCTGCGTTGCACACTATGGCAGTGTTACAGGCGTACCAGGCTGATTTATTGAAGGATTTGAGTGTGTCTCTCCGTGCAACCAAGCAAACGGCTCGCGCTGCGGCCGTTCTTTGAGTGCTTTGATCAGCGCGGAGAGGCTGCTGTGGCTGAATCTGACAGGAATTAAAGAAGGAAAACTGTTTTTTCCTGTTAGATTCCCCCGTTTCTCCCTCCGGTTTATTTGAAAACCTGGTTAATACCATTGTTGACATATATAAGGAGGTAAAGAAACAAGATGAAGTATTTGTGCAATTCTTCCTCGCCGCACTCAAGGGGAGGGGCCGTCTAACACAGTCCCGCCCCGGTCCTTCAACATCTAGGGAGGCTAAAAAGCAGAGCGTGGCTTAGCGTGCTCCCCCTCGTAGAGACTGGGAACAGGCTCGCTGCGCTCAGCAACCTCCCAAGCAAGACCTCAGAACTATTATTAACAAAAATAGAAAGTCCTGATGGTCTCGTATCTACGGTGAGGGTAGTTCCCCGCGGGATGTGGCGTGTTCAACATCTTCGCCACTTCCCGATACCCTCATAAAACCTCTCCATCCCCGCCACTTCTCGTGCCTCGGGGGGCAGCGGTTTCCAGCGAAATGTTAGATGTTCTGTCGTTTCCAGCTGTCATTCTGGACGTTGAACATCTAACATGCCCTCAAAGGGAAGTATTAAAATTAAAACTAAATTAATACCACTCTCAGAGTCTGGCAGCGTGTAAAGCTTCTGCCAGGCATCTCTTTGTGGGGTTTAAGCACAGTACAGATAGGATATAAAATCCAATTTATCAGTCATCTTCTGCGTTTCAACGGCGTGGTTTACACTTCCGTGAAACCGGAACTGATGCACGTACTGTCACAACAGCTACAAATCTTCTGAGCAAAGAGGCCATAGAGCATGTTCCTCTTTCAGTAAGAGAGTAGGGCTATTAAAGCAGATACTTCCTGGTTCCCAAAAAGAATGGGGGGCTGCGTCCAATCTTAGATCTTCGAGGCTTAAACCATTCAGTTAAAGCGCTCAAGTTCAAGATGTAAACTGTCAAGACGGTCGTGACGCAGATTCAACATCGATCGGTTCGTCACGATCGATCTGAAGGACGCATATTTTCGCATAGAAATATTGCCACAATAAAGGAAATACCTGAGGTTCGCTTTCGGGGGCGAAGCATACCAATTTCGGGTTCTTCCATTCGGCCTAGCCTTGTCACCCGCACATACACAAAATGCATGGATGCAGCACAGGGCTCCATTACGACTCCAGGGCATTCGCTTTTTGGATTACATAAACAATTGGTCAATTCTGAGCACAATCGCGAGAGGTGGAGATCCATCACGAGACATCGTGTTAGCTCATCTGGTTTCTCTAGGGTTGAGACTCAACACCAAGAAAAGTGTTCTTTCTCCTGCCTTGAGAATGACTTATTTCGGAATCGTTTGGGATTCGATCACGATGCGGGCACAGCAGTCTCCCGCTCGAATTGAGACCATTCGGCAGACCATGACCAAAGGCAGGCCAGGCCAAGAATGCACTGATCGTCAGTGCCAACAATGTTAGGTTTCATGGCATCAGCATCCACGGTGATTCCTTTGGGGCTGTTGCACATGAGACAGTTTCAGTTGTGGTTAAAAGCCGGAGGATTTTATCCAAGATCCAATCCTTTAAGGCAAATAAAAGTGGCGCGCCGCAATGGCTTCGTACACTATCTCTGTGGTTCAGACCCCGGTTCCTCACCTTGGGTCCCACTCTAGAGGCTCCATGTCGTCGCAAACTGCTAACGACGGATGCCTCCCTGATGGGCTGGGTAGCGACCTTAAATGGTCGTCCAGCTTAAGGGGCATGGGAGGGCCGTCAGCTCGTTTGGCACATCAGCTGCCTCGAGTTGATGGCTATATTTCTGGCTTTGAAATATTTTCTCCTTCAATTAAGGGGCTGTTATGTCCTAGTGCGGGTGGACAACACAGCGACAGTCTCTTACATATCACCAGGGAGGTCTATGTTCTCGCAACCTGAACAGGATAGCGAGACAGACTTTTCTCTGGGCCCAAGGAAAGTTCCTGTCACTCAAGGCAGTTTACATTCCAGGGCACTTACACAGACATTACCGACGGGCGAGTGGAAACTCCACCCGGAAGTAGTGAATCTGATATGGACCAGATGTTATCAAGCGGAAGTGGACCTCTTCGCCTCCGAACAGACAGCGCAATGTCCCCTTTACTTCTCTCTGAGTCACCCAGCTCCGTTGGGTCTGGATGCGATGGCGCACTCATGGCCCAATATGCGCCTGTATGCGTTTCCTCCAGTCTCTCTGCTCCCGGGGGTTCTAGCCAGAGTTCGCCAGCAAGGTTCTTGCCTCTTATTGATAGCGCCGCGTTGGCCGAACAGAGTATGGTTCTCGGAGATAATATCTCTCCTCGACGGCCCGCCTTGGGCGATTCCGGAGAGGAGGGACCTTCTATCGCAGGCGGGGGGAACGATATTCCATCCCAGGCCCAACCTGTGGAATCTTCACGTTTGGCCCCTGAGGGGAACCAACTGAGGGACACGGGGCTTTCACCTGCCGTTATTGAGACCATCCTAAGTGCTAGGGCTCCCTCCACTAGGAGGATTTATGCCGTTAAATGGGGTATTTTTGAAAGGTGGTGTGCTGCACACAATGTAGATCCAGTTAACTGCCAGATTGCTTCAGTGTTGGACTTCATGCAAGAGAAATTATCATCAGGCACTTGCCCCGCTACTCTTAGGGTATATGTGGCCGCTCTTTCGGCTTGCCACACCCTGATTGATGGGGAACCGCTTGGGAGGCACCCTCTGCTCTCCCGCTTCCTTCGTGGGGCCAGGAGACTGAGGCCTCCAGTCAGAACCAAGATCCCTTCTTGGGACTTAGCAATAGTCCTTGAGGGTCTGGTTGAAACCCCGTTTGAACCTTTAGAATCAGCGTCTGACAAACTTCTGATTTTTAAAATGGTTTTTCTAATGGCAATAACTTCCTTAAAAAGAATTGGGGACATGCAGGCTCTGTCCATCGCGCCATCCTGCTTAGATTTTGCCCCAGGAATGGTCAAAGTGATTTTGCATCCTCATCCTGATTATCTGCCCAAGGTGCCATTCTCGGCTGTACATCCGGTCATTTTAGAAGCCTTCTGTCCTCCACCGTTCACAACGCCGGAGCAGGAGAATTCTCATAGACTGTGTCCAGTCCGTGCTCTTCAGGCTTACATCCACCGCACTAGCCAGTGGCGTAAGTCGGAGCAACTCTTCGTCTGTTATGGCCCCCATAACAGAGGAGCAGCTGCCACCAAGCAGACCATCTCTCATTGGGTCAGGGATGCTATAGCTCTTGCCTATGAGGCGCGCGGTTAAGCTTCGCCTATAGGCCTTAGGGCTCACTCCACCAGGGGGGTCACCTCGTCCAATGCGTTGGCAAGGGGTGCTCCCCTACAACAAGTTTGTGATGCGGCAGGCTGGTCCTCTCCGCACACATTCATAAGATTTTATAGCTTGGATGTTCATGCCACTCCGGGCTCTCGCGTCCTTGAGTCGACATCACAAGCTAATGTCTAGGCCTTCTTGCGTTCTTGTGAAACACACCTGCACAACCGTGGGAGTCCAGACATATTCAAGCACGGCGGCGTGGGTATTCTCGTTCCCAATGCGCTTAGCAGCGCAGCATCGACTGTAGCTTTCAAAAGGGAACAATCTCAGGTTACTTGACTGTAACCTTGTTCCCTGAGAAAGCGGAACGAGATGCTGCGCTACTTTGCCGTGCTGAAGATGTCCCAGGACTGCTCTTCAGACAAAATATCCTGACGATGCACCTGTGGCTCATCTATTTATAGCCTCGTGCGCGTGCGCTCCGGTGACGTCACCAATCGAGGCTATAATGCCGTTTAGTCAATTATATTGACGTTTTACATACAATATTCACAGCTGGTCACTTCTAAAGACGTTCCCAATGCGCTTAGCAGCGCAGCATCTCGTTCCGCTTTCTCAGGGAACAAGGTTACAGTCAAGTAACCTGAGATTGTTTACAGTATTAGTTAATCTTTGTTCATTTTAACTGTTAATGAATTACTTAACATGAATAGCTTTTTTTATTTGTTAATGCATTAGTTAATAACAAACGGTGTGTTAACATTACTTAAAGCATTAGTTTCCATTAACTAACACTGAACATCACTTTAGTTATTTAAAATCAACAGAGCATTTTTGTGAACCTCATTGTAAAATAGAAACCATTTCAACATCAGTTAATGTGCATCTAATTATTGTGGGCTCTTTACTGACATGATTTATCTTTATTACATCATTTATTATGCACTTTTGTGAACCTTATTGTATAATCGTAGCCTATTTTACCATTACTTGATGTGTTATTAATTTTTTAAGCTCTTTGCCAACATTATTTAACAGGAAAACAGCATTTATTAGGGGTATTGCTGGATCTTATTGTAATCTGTATACAGGTGTTGTTAACTGTTCATGTTATCTAAAGAATTTAGCTATTAATTTTAATAGAAATATTAGTATATGTACAAGTTAACATTAAAGAATTAGTTCCCTTCCAGAATTAAAATTTCCTGATAATTTACTCACCCCCATGTCATCCAAGGCTCATGTCTTTCTTTCTTCAGTTGAAAAGAAATTAAGGTTTTTGAGGAAAACATTCCACAATTTTTCTCCATATAGTAGACTTTAATAGGGATGAGCGGGCTGAAGGTCCAAATTGCTGTTTTAATGCAGCTTTAAAGGGCTCTACACAATCCCAGCCAAGCAATAAGGGTCTTATCTATTCTGCCCTCCAAAGGCAAAGCGCAGTAACTACACATTTGGTCAAAATTGAGTTAAGGCTTAAAATGGACTTTGTGACAACTGTTTTGTCTCGTGGCAAAGTCTCCTGGTTTAATTTTGGTCCCATTTCGGAGAAACGTTCAGAGAAACGAGAGTGTCAACATGTTTGACTAGCTGTTGTTAAAACTTTAAAGGCATTTTTCTCAGTTTCAGTGTTCACGTAGTTACTGCACTTTGCCTTTGGAGGGCAGTATTGCAATGATCGTCCATTTTAAAAATTTTTTTTAAAATTTTTATACTTTTTAACCACAAATGCTCATCTTGCACTAGCTTTGCGATGCATGTCCGCAACGTAACGCATTAATTGACCTTCAATCCATTGATCCCCAATGAAGTCCACTATATGGAGAAAAATCCTGGAATGTTTTCCTCAAAAACCTTGATTTCTTTTCGAATGAAGAAAGAAAGACATGAACATCTTGGATAACATGGGGGTTGGATAACAAGTTTAAAAATGTTATCTAAATAATCTTTTAAAGATTATTATGAAATGTTACAAAACAACCTATTAAATAAAAATAAATCATTTAAAATTATTATATTTTAAAAATGATCAAACTAAAAGTTGAATTTATATATATATATTTCCATATTATTATTAAATGATAATTTATTATTATTTACAATTAATTACAAATGTTACATGCAGTTGCATGTTGTTTTTTTGTTATTAATAATGGATTTAAATGTAAAAATGCTATTATTTTCATTAATATTTACATTAAAAAAGTCAACACAAAAAACATAAACCCCTGGTTTCACATGCATGTGTGGGCTGTTTTAACTAAAATAAATACTAGTGGAACACATACAACAGTTGCATTTATGCATTGGCCAACACTTTTATCAAAAAATGCAATAAAACAATTTTTTCTTTTCCCACTGACAAGAAAAGACTTCAGCCACTAGTGAAAGCCACAGAGACAGGAAGGTTTTAGTTTGCCCTTGACATTGCATAAACCTTCATGTGAATTATGAATGGCCTATTTATGACACCTGGTGGCCTGCTGCCATTCCTAAGCCAGCATTGAATTACACATACAATAAGTTATTATTTATTAATTTGTTTTTGCCTTCTTTGTTCGACAATGATGTACTTCTATGATCAAATTTTTTTATTTTAAAATAAATAGCATGCTATTGTTTAACTAAAATAAGGCTTAAATCATTATAGGGGAGGTTGATTTACACGAAGTGTATTGTGAAGTCTTGAGTGTCTCTGTGGCACCTCGTCTTATTGTGACTGACATGTCTGTCTTTTGGCTTTTAGGTGGATTAGTGAGATGCCCGCCACTCATCCTCGGCTTGTGCTTTCAGACTGAGTCTCCTCCTTCTGGGTTATTCTTTCAGCACAAAGTGGATCCATGATTGGATATTGCATGCTTTTCTGTGGCAAACTGATCTTCTCTGAAAGTCTTTCTAAAAGTTTATTTTTTCATGAGCAATGTAACACTTACTGGCACATATTTCACACACACAAAAAAGTGAAACTCAGATAAATTCACCAGTTACACTTTAAACTGAATTATTTGTAATATATGTAAGTACTGTATAATAAATTTTCAAACTACAGAAAGATATCATTCTTTGGAGAGCTGAAATCCACTGTGGTCTGCCTGAGACTGCAGTGTGTGGTGAGAAAGCATTAATAACCTCTTAATAAAATTAGAACGGTGAAAGGTCAGCTCCGGAATTGGAAGAAGTAAATGAGAATCGCTGCACTGAATTGTTCTCGCCGATAAGCCGTTCACCACAATTACACTGACACAAGATAGAATCCTGGAATCGTTAGACAATTAAATGCATTTCATGCCATAAAGTTGAGATTTAAGTTGAGTTTAGAAGCATTTCTTCCATTAACTGGGCCACAGACGTCTCTTTGTGGCTCTTCGTCAGAAGTCAGAGTGGCAGACAACCATATGGGTTCTGCTGTCAACCGCAAAACTTCAATCAAAGGTAGTCTGTTGGGGAAGGAGCTAAATATGGAAGAAAAGATTGCATGGGTGGTTTGTTTATGGACTTTTGAAAAGGTACATTTCTTTTTCCAAACTTTACATAAGGCTGCCATGAATAAACTTCCTTAATCTGGGTGTCCACAGATGTGTTTATAGTGCAGCTATATTGGTACATGGAAAGGCCAGTCAAATTAACAACAAAACTGTGTTCACAACCCAATTTACTTCTAAAATCAGGTGTACTTCCAAGGAAAACAACTGATATTGGCACCCTTAGTAAATATGAGCAAAGGTGGCTGTGAAAATAAATCTGTATTGTTTATTATTATGATCTATAATTAAAAAAAATCACAAAATTCTAACCTTTCATTGAAGTAAAATAGGAGAAATTTCATTATGAAATAAATGTTTTTCTCTAGCTCACGTTGGCCACAATTATTGGCACCCAATTATTACATCCTTTACTCAAAAAAAGAAAAAAAAACAGCTCAGAGTTTTCTTCTATAATGCCTGATGAGTTTGGAGAACACCTGACAAGAGATCAGAGACCATTCCTTCATACAGAATCTCTCTGGATTCTTCAGATTTCCAGCTCCATGTTAGGGCTTCTTCTTTTCAGTTCACCCCACTTATTTCCCAATCAGGGAATCCTACCAAGGCCCATTATAAGATTTCTAATGGAAGCAGTCAGGCTTAGATTTTTTATCTGTTGGTATTTGAAAGAATCCATGATGCCTTGCATCTCAACAAGATGTCCAGGACATCTGGCAGAAAAATAGATCTTTGGAGAGTCTTTGGACACTCAAACTCTCCTCTTCTAGGCAGGTTTGTAACATCTTTAGTTGATTGGAACTTAATTATTGCCCTGATGGTGATTTTCAGTACTTTAGATATTTTATTATTTTGTGAGGCTCAACAAACTTGTTTTATAACCCTGTGCAACAGGAAATCATGACTGGACATTTTCATGCTCCTAGTCACCCTGGTGTGCTAAAAAAATGTAAATATGAATAGGAATATTCAGAAATATTTCACTCATAATAATTTCTAGGGGTGCCAATAATTTTGGCCAATATGCATTGGAAAAAATAACACATTTCATAGTTCAGTTGTTTTATTTCAGTGAAAGGTTAGAATTTTGTGACATTTTTGAATGAAAAACAAAAAGATAAATGATGCAGATTTATTTTCACAGCCGCCTTTGCTCAAATTTACCAAGTGTGCCAATATTGATGGAGGGCACTGTATATAAAAATAAAACAGTTTGCACTACTAAATATATTTGCACTACTATTCAAAAGTTCAAGTCCAAAGGATTTTAAGTTAATACTTTTATTCAGAAAGGATGTATTAAACTGATTATAATGACAGTCAATTTTATATATATTTTTTAAAATACTGTTACTAAATGAAGAAGTAGTAAATATATATATACAGTGTTGGGGGTAGCGCATAACAAGTAATGCAAGTTACATAATAATATTACTTTAATTAATTAAAAGCTCTCCTGTCCCCATGTTGAGAGAAATTGTAAGATGTTACTTTAGTTCTAGAAAAAATGTGAACATGCAAAAAAATCACTCACTAAAAAAACAGATAAAGTATTCCTCAAAATAAAAACAGTGAAATTCAATGCAAACATGCAATAATTAAATATGCTAAATAATACAAATTTCCTTTATGTATTTAATCCCATTTTATCAACCTTCGATGATCCAATTCAACCATACTAATAAGCAAAAATTACTCAAGATAATCATTTTTTCCTTTCAATTTTTTATTGCTGAAGAGTTTTCTTTAGATGTGAATTTGCTTTTCTCTAAGCCTGAGGCTTTTGGTGTAAAAAGGCTTTTACTTTTTTTTTACTTTTACAAACAAGCAAGCCCTGCTCAGATTTAAAAGATTTAAAAGATTTAAAAAGTAACGCAAAAGTAACATAACGCATTACTTCTCATAAAAAGTAACCATAATATCGTGATTAGTGACTTTTTTAGGAAGTAACTTAATATTGTAATGCATTCCTTTTAAAAGTAACTTTCCCCAACTCTCTTAATAAATATCAGTGTTTATTTTACTCCGGTTCCAGCTTCTGCATCTCCACTCCTCAACCTGCTATAACTGTGACAATATAAATATAAAACTGTTTGCACTACTAAATATATTTGCACAACTATTCAAAATTTCAAGTCCAAAGGATTTTTTTTCAACTTTTTTTCCAGAAAGGATGTATTAAACCGATTCAAAATGACAGTTATTTTTTTATATTGTTACTAAATAAATGTATGTATGTGTGTGTAAATATATATATATATATATATATATATATATATATATATATTTTTTTTTTTTTAAACTGAAAACCGCTATTAAATAAATAGCTGAATACATAAATGCAGCTTTTGGATCAAATAAATGAGCATCTTTCAAAGACATTACAAAAACCTTACCAACCCCAAACTTGTTTGTGGTGGATTATTATTTCCGATTAATTGTGCATAATAGAACCAAGGTCGTGTATTAGAAAGTAAATAGGGTTCATTTCTAGTTTTATGGTGACTTTAAATCACACTAACACGATTATTGATCACAGACATACTGTGTGATCAATCATCAGAATGGACTGTGATACTCTCTTAGTCATATATGTATAACACTAATTTGCTCATTAAGCTAGTGATTATCCATATATTGCAGGACACAACACCATTTCATTGAATGACATTACATGCTGGCGTCCCAATCAAATCTGCCTTGTTAAAACAGTATCTTGAGGCTGCTGGATATTGGCTGGCTGACTGTGATGGGAATGAGAACAGAAGAGCTCCCTCAACAGCCTTTGGAATTTCGGACATATGCAAGCGCATCCAAACAGACATTAACACACACGCACGAACGTGAGCGGTGAGGGCCAGCGCCTCCCAAAACTACCATCTCTGATAAGACTGGAGAGAATCTCATTACAAGCGATACACACACTGGCTGATGCTACACACACCGCAAACACTTCCCATCAGTTGTAATTATCATTGGTATACCCAGTGCAAGCGCTGGCAAGATCAATCCAATCACGCCACTGCAGCGTGACTGAAATTGAATTGTATCGTATTTAAATGATCAGACTGATACCAACCGCATCAAGACGGTTTCGGCAAACTGAAAATGCAGAGCTGGGTAAAATAATCCTAACAAAGCCTTTTAGAGTGTGCTGGAATCGTGACTCCATTTTGTTCCTTCATAATAAAGGTGGCAGTGCCATGTACACATCATAAAGCTGGTGCAGCTCTGTGTTTGTGTTTCAGGAGACTGCACTGCCCTTGAGCCCCGGGTACAGATGATGCTGACACCCACTGTAATGAGAAATAGAAGACGCCATTAATTGCTTGGCATACGTTTTGAAGCGGTTGAAAAAGCCATTCAATCTCTAAGCAGCTCTCAGAGCAATATCTATGCATAAGTATAGAAGGGAATCATTATTTTTCAATAGTCTTCCCTAATTGCGGCTCTGATCAATACAATTCCACACGGCCGGATGGAACTGTGGAGGACTTTCTACGGCTTTATTGCATCACTGCCCGCATTAGTGCTGACCACAGGGGGTTTCTGTGCCAATAGTGTTTGACAAAACATATCATTTGAATCGTATTGAGTGCTATATTGAGGCTAGTTTAGATGGGAAGAGAGATATCAAGTTGCAATTCAAAAGATTTATGACAGGCTATTTTTCACAATTTCTGTGCTGATTTTAAGAGGAGAATGCACAATGGATTTAATTAGGGTATTATAAGAAATAAATGGCATAATAAAGCATAATAATGAGCCAAAATATTTAATAAATGCACATGCAAGGGAATGTGTAGCAGTTGTGGATGATAATGTTTGCACTGTTCAAATCTGCAGAGATTCTCTTTGGGTCTTTATGTATGTGTCAACTGAAACTTGGGACCTAAAATAATGTTATTACAATACAGACACAACATTAAAGGGGCCATGAACTTAGAAACCAAAATTCCCTTGTACTATATTCATTGTACTATAAAAACATCAGAACTCAAAACTTTGTTGTTAGCTTAAAAACAGCTTATATTGAAGGCAGTCTGCTAAAAAGACAGCTTTTGGATTGTTCCACTTTATGATGTAATAGTGTAGATGTGCACCGCCTCCGCAGAAAAAGATTGACATCACTGCCTGTTTAGCCCCGCCCACCGATTTACGCACAGTGTTTACCAGAGAGGCGAACGTGTAGATCTATGCAGAAGCCAAATGATAAAGATCAACAACAACAACAACAACAAGATGCTCTGTAGAGCCAATTTGTGGGGGAAAAAAGTCTTTGCAAAGCCCTCCTTCTGATCCCAATGTTAGGAAAGACTGAATGAAATAAATGTTTTAATGAAGTTCCAGACCATTTTGTTGTGGATTCATTTACAAACAAGGAACAGTACAACCCAGGATTTTCATAAAAAATAAAATTAAAAGACGATGATGTGCCAGCTACATTGGATTCGACCATAGACTGTAAAAAAGATGGACGACGCATCTCCGCTTCATTCCACTATAGAAAAATGAAGCCAAAGCATCTCAATATGGCCGCTACCATCTTGGGGGAAATTACGTAATTTGGAGCCAGAGCTTGCGCAATAGAGATTTGTTTGGTGCCAGAGTCTGCGCAGTAGTGTTGCGAGGTGGAGCCGTGCTATCAAAGTCATGCCCAAACTCCTGCTGACCCAATCGCAAGGTCACACTCATGACACCACACCCCGTTTTTATAGCATCAAATAACTACCTAAAGAAAAAGAACATTTAAACTTGAATCAGCATTATAAGAAGTACCTCACTTGATGGAAACCATCTTTGGAAAAAAAATTATTGGAAGGGTAATTCGATTATTTAGCTTGGCTCATGTCCTATTAGATTACATGGAGAGGGCGGGGTTTACGACCTATACTGCAGCCGGCCACCGGCGATCAAAACGTTTTGGCTTCACTTTTCGGGATTCGTGGGGCACACTTGGATCTGACAGTGATGTTCCAATCTGTTACTGTTTTCTTCACTGTTATTTTGTCTATGTTTGTGTGGTTCTAGTATACCCTGTGTAATTGGAACAAAATGTCCCCACAAAGATGGCAATATCCAAAATCCTTGTGGGGACATTTTTGGCCAAAATAATGACTTTAAACCAAAATCTAAAAATGCAGAAAAGTTCCTGTGAGGGTTAGGTTTAAAGTAAGGGTAGGGTTAGGGTAAGAGGATAGAAAATACTGTTTGTACAGTATAAAAACCATTACGCATATGGAACGTCTGCACAAAAAATGGAAACCATATATGCGTGTTTTGTGTCTGTGTTCATTTTCAAATTTCAAACATTTCAGTTAAAGCTACCAAAGTTAACATTATTTTTTAAATTATCATCATAATCACAAACAAAATACTTTCATTATTTTTACATTTAGATTTGCATTTAAACATACACAAATATATCACAAATAAGACAGCTGATGTTAGGTTAATTGGGGTGCCACATAATATGGGTTAAATATGATGAACCTCAAAAGATTGTGTTCCTTCAGATTTTCCTGCAGATGTTTCTTTAAACAAAGCTAAAGTCTTTATATTCAGTTTAGTTTTATACTTCACATGCAGTTAAAAAAGTAACAACTTTTGTAGCAATTTTATGAATCCATGTGCTTAGATTCAAACTATATTTAACTAATAGACTTTAAAGTTTGAAATGGAAAATGTTAGACTTATTTAGTGCAATTAAACAGCTTAAGCTGTTTACCATAATGTTATTTTTATACACTGAACACACTGAAATGCTCCCTAAGATTTACTTTAACTCACATAGCAGGTTCTATATCTTCTCAGCAGATTCTGTATTTCTAAGTTTAGTGGCCTGTGGAGCAGCATCCACGTCCTTCCACTGTCATTTGTAACTGTCAGGTAACATTAGTGTTTATACTAAGCTTCATTGCTTGTCACTACTGTAAAATTAAACCACTTTTAAACATCTCAATACAGCCAGCTAACTTAGGCAGTAGCCCTTCATTAGGCTTTAGAACAAGCAAGCAAATCTGGCATTGGTGTAAAATATATTGAAAATTAATGTTCCCTTCCGGAGGGAACTCTACGCTGCGTCCTGGTTAGGACACTTTGGGAACTGCCTTCAGCGTGACCGGTTCTGAAGCTCTTATAAAACAACGGCAATGAACTTGACATTGACCGGCGCCAGCCCATGACGTCATTAACAAGGCGCCTACTAGTATAAAAGGGCGCTTGTGAATACAGCAACCATCTTTTTGTTCTTCAGATCACCTTGTTCTAAGCGTGAGTATGATGGCAATGTCCGGAGGTAAGCAATTTAGGAAGTGTGCTGATCCGTGTCCGCGGAGTCTGACACCGGATGATTCGCACGATTTATGCGTGATATGTTTGGGTGAGCAGCACGCGCGCTCCGTCCTTGAGGGGGCGGAGTGCGTACACTGTGAGAGCTTTTCTATCAAAAAGCTCCGCTCTCGTTTGTCCTTATTCTCGAGGGGATCAGGACATCCGCCTCCCCCACGCGGCTCTGGTCCCGCGGCAGCTGAGGCTGCCCGGCGGCTGAGATCGTGGGGTTCGCAGGTGGAGCTCGCTGACAAGTTTCAGAGAGGCGTGTCTCTCTCGCGCTCGTCAGCGGGAGACGAGGGCGCGCTGCTGGATGAGGATGTGTTGTCTCTCACATCCTCAGATCCAGCGGCGAGTGTGCTGTTGGCTGCTAGCCAGGGCGAGCAGGAAGAGGCTGAGATGGGCGAAGATGAGTCTTTTGAGCCCATCCAGCCCTCCTGCCCCGCGTATGAGGAGCTGATGGACGTCATGGGGCGCGCCGCCGCGAGGTTAGATCTGCCGTGGCGGCGCGCGCAGGAAGAGGTCTCTCACGGCAGGCTTGGTGAGAGATATCTTCCTGGCCATGTCAGGCCACCTCCTTTGAGCCTCCCATTCCTTCCCGACCTCCATGCTGAGGTCGAGAAGGCATGGGATAAACCTTACTCGGCCCGCATTCCCAGACATCAGCATGTCAATTATGCTGACGTCCAGGGAATGCGTGAGCACGGGTATGTGTCGATGCCCCCGGTGGAAGATACCCTGGCTGCGTATCTTTCCTCGGGAGGGACGTCGATACTCACGGCTCCAACCCTGCCGAATAAGCCGCTCAAGGAGACATCGCGGCTGAACGGCAGGGCATACGCGGCAGTAGGTCAGGCTGGTGCCGCCCTGCACACTGTAGCGGTGTTGCAGGCTTACCAGGCCGACCTACTAAAAGATCTGGACCAGGGCCTGGGGCTTTCCCCGGAGGAGATGACTGAGCTGCGCCGCACCACTGATCTCTCTCTGAGGGCCACCAGACAGACAGCGACCGCCGTTGGTCGCGCTATGTCTGCTTTGGTGGCCACAGAGAGACATCTGTGGGTGAACCTGACGGGCATCGGGGAGAAAGAGAAGCGTTTTCTCCTCGATGCCCCGGTTTCGCCTTCCGAACTTTTCGGCACGTCTGTACAGACGGTGGTGGAGAAGTTCAGGGAGGCGAAGGCGCGCTCAGCGGCCTTTAAGTCCTTCATCCCTCGCCGGTCCACGCCCGCACCCGACCAGCATAGACAGCCTGGCCCGTCCTGGCCCCAGGGCCGGAGACAGGGCCAGGTGGCTAGTGTGGCCGCTCGAGGCCCTCCACCTCCACGGAGCAGGTCTCAGAGGAGGCGCGATGCGCGGCGTAGGAAGCCGGATCTCAGGGAGACGATCCAGCGCCGGCGTCAAAGCAGGCAGGAGTCGGGTACCTGAGGTCCCTCCCTTTCGCCCCTCGCGCCCGCTCGGCCGCCTGCCTTCCTGTCCTACTCCTAGACTCCGGGGCCGGGCCTATGATGAAGTTACTAACGCATTCTGACAGGCCCGGTATACGAACTGACATATCTGGGTGTTATATGTGTGTGTACATGTTTGTCTTCCAGCTCCGCTTGGGTGAGACTTAGTTTGGGCTCCTTAATCTGAGCCCCCTGGTCCCCGAATGCCAAGTGTAGTTAGGTCTCCCCTCTTCCTGAGGTAGTGTCTGGACCTCCACTTCTGTTAAACTCCTGTGGGGTTAGAAGCGTTGTTAGGCTCCCCTAAGCGAGCACCACCGAGTGTTTCTCGCCCGGAGCCTCCGCCGTTGGAGCTCAATGTGGCAAACCTGCATACGCATGTTCACCCATCCACTGGGGCAGCAGTCTACCCCGCCCCGCGGTAAGAGTCTCTCCAGACTCCGCTCGTCTGAGTGTGAAGACCGGGAGGTTGGGTAGGTTCCCCACCCTTAGAAGATAGGTGCAACCCAGGGTTGAGCACATGGGCTGCCTCTCTTGGTGAGTCAGTGCACTATAGGCCCCGCTCCCCAGGGCCCTGTCAAAAGGGAAAGAAAGAAGTTTCTTTAGTGAGAGAGGGCAGTTTAGGAACCCCCCTAAGAAGGTGAAGCCCTAAGTGTAGGGATTTTCAGGCCTCCTCTCTCTGAGAGTTGTGCCGACAAGATTCCCCTTCATGCAGGCTCTTGTTTAGGCTGATTTCTCACAAGCTCTATCAGCTAGCACTTAGGGGTTTGAGTGTAGTGGGGCTCCCCTCATTAGCATGAGTTCTGTTGGTTAGCACCCCCTCTCCCAGACTGTCCTGCCACGGTGAGCGTTGTCAGGGTGTTGCAGGCTTCCTCTCGATCGAGAGTTCTTCTGTATTGAGCCTCCGCTCTTCGCTGCTGCTGTTCAAAGACCTCCTTTCGCCTAGTGGCGTCATGATGTAGGTCAGGCCATTGGTCTTCCCCCACGGTTTAGACCTAGAATGCTTAGACGCGTTCCCCTGTTTTGAGAACCGTCCAGTTGCAGCCTTCGCTCCCCTCAGTGCTCCGCTGACAAGTACATACTCATGGTTTTTAGCTGGTAGGCCTGCTAGGCCTCGCTAACTGCCGGCTATGTGCTTTGTGCTCTTTGCCAAAGCCCAGTATTGTAAGGCTCTTTTCGTTCAGACTTGAAGCCTCCTCTCCACAGTATCCTGTGAGGTAGGTTCATGTACTTGTAGCGTTGAGTGTAGCCAGGTCTCCCCTCAGTGGGGTTTCACCGAGACCTCCACTTTTGAGCATCTCTCTCGCTAGAGACTACTAGACTGCTAGACTACTAGAATACCGCTCACCAAGACCGAGTGTTGTCAGGCTTTTTTCTCTCTGTAAGATTCGTTTCAAAGCCTCCACTCTACGGGGCCCCTGCTTTCTGCATTTAGGCCCTGCTGTGAGTCCTGGTATTCTCTAAAGCGTTGAGTGTAGCTAGGTCTCCCCTCACTAAAAATATTTGGGTGAGATCTCCACTCCATAGAGCTAGGAGATTGAGCGTTGCTAGGTTTCCCCTCATCCGAGGGTCTCTGTGAAGCCTCCGTTCCCCTGAAGCTCCGCTCCGGGTACTTTCAGACGTGAGTGTAGCTAGATCTCCCCTCACTGTATATTTAGTATGAGATCTCCACTCTGTAGAGCTGGGAGGTTGAGCGTTGTCAGGTGTTCCTCTCATTCTCAGAGTCTCTATGAAGGCCTCCGTTCCCCAGAAGCTCCGTTTTTAGTACCTCCAAGCGTGAGTGTAGCCAGGTCTCTCCTCACTTAGAGCGTTGAGGCCTCCACTCGTAAAGAGCTGGCGGATTGAGCATGTTGGGGCTTCCCCTCTGGTGAGGCCCCCGTTCTCCAGAAGCTCCGCTTCCAGTCTTTCCCTTCAGGCGTGAGTGTAGTCAGGTCTCCCCTCACGAAGGGTTATTGAAATCTCCACTCCTAAGAGCTAGTGGATTGAACGTTGTCAGGTTTCCTCTCTTTTTGAGAGTCTTCTGTGAAGCCTCCGTTCTCCAGAAGCTCCGCCTTCAGTACTCTAGGCGTGAGTGTAGCCAGGTCTCCCCTCACTAGAGGGGCTATTTTGAGACCTCCACTCCTGAGAGTTAGTGGATTGAACGTTGTCAAGGTTTCCTCTCCTTAGAGAGTCTTCTGTGAAGCCTCCGTTTTCCAGAAGCTCCGCCTCTGTACTTACAAGCATGAGTGTAGTCAGGTCTCCCCTCACACAAGGGTTTATGTTTGAGACCTCCACTCTTACAGAGCTCCGAAGCTCCAGGCTTTGCTATCGCCTGTGATAATTATATGGTGTTTCCCTCGCTACGCTCTGGGCACCTTCTCAAACCCACAATAGTGGTGAGTACTCACGCAAAGCTTTGAGCACTCCTTAAAACCCACGTGAAGTGGTAAGTGCACACGCAAGTCCTTGGGCACTTTCTGAAATCCACATGAGTGGTAAAGATTCCCCCCGAAGGTTGGGTTCTTTTCTAAAATCCTACACGGTATGGGTTACGCAGTATTTCTCCGTTCCCATTCTAGAGTTGGTTCTAAAAACCCCTGGGTTTTTCCAACTCCACTGCAGACAGCACTACTTATAGGATCGAGTGTCGCTAGCTCTAGGCGTGAGTGTAGCTAGGTCTCCCCTCACTGAAGGGTTATTTGAGACCTCCACTCCTAAGAGCTAGTGGATTGAACGTTGTCAGGTTTCCTCTCTTTTTAGAGAGTCTTCTGTGAAGCCTCCGTTCTCCAGAAGCTCCGCCTCTGTACTTACAAGCGTGAGTGTAGTCAGGTCTCCCCTCATGCATGGGTTATGTTTGAGACCTCCACTCTTACAGAGCTCCGAAGCTCCAGGCTTTGCTGTCGCCTGTGATAATTATATGGTGTTTCCCTCGCTACACTCTGGGCACCTTCTCAAACCCACAATAGTGGTGAGTACTCACGCGAAGCTTTGAGCACTCCTTAAAACCCACGTGAAGTGGTAAGTGCACACGCAAGTCCTTGGGCACTTTCTGAAATCCACATGAGTGGTAAAGATTCCCCCCGAAGGTTGGGTTCTTTTCTAAAATCCTACACGGTATGGGTTACGCAGTATTTCTCCGTTCCCATTCTAGAGTTGGTTCTAAAAACCCCTGGGTTTTTCCAACTCCACTGCAGACAGCACTACTTATAGGATCGAGTGTCGCTAGGCTTCCTCTCATCTAGAGAGTCTTCTTGCAGAAGCCTCCACTCTCCTGAGAACTCCACTTAGGTGGTTCTATTGCTTAGGCTCCTGGAGCCTCATGGATCACCTCCAGTGTTGAGTGTAGTTAGGTCTCTGACCTCCACTCCCAGAGTTCCCCGCAAGCACAGAGTGTTGCTAGGCTTCCTCTCGTTTAGAGAGTTGGTTTAGAGCCTCCGCTCTTCAGAACCCCCGCCTAGTATGAAGACTTAAGGGTAAGCTTCACTACTAGCGGTGAGTGTAGGTAGGCCTACTCTCGCTTAGAAGTATCAGGCCTCCACTCCTAGGAGTTCCGTGCTTGGGTGGCCGAGCTAGCTGTGACGTCGGCCCAAGTAGTGGGGAGTGATGTTCCTTCTTGACTCCTCAATCAGTCAGTTGTTCACTTACTCCTCAGCATGGCGGCGTGGGTATATCGTTCCCAAAGTGTCCTAACCAGGACGCAGCGTAGAGTTCCCTCCGGAAGGGAACGTCTCAGGTTACGTAGGTAACCCTAGTTCCCTGAGGACAGGGAACGAGACGCTGCGTCTCGTAGCCATGCTTCGGGCCCCCACTTTCCATCAGACAAAAAGATGGTTGCTGTATTCACAAGCGCCCTTTTATACTAGTAGGCGCCTTGTTAATGACGTCATGGGCTGGCGCCGGTCAATGTCAAGTTCATTGCCGTTGTTTTATAAGAGCTTCAGAACCGGTCACGCTGAAGGCAGTTCCCAAAGTGTCCTAACCAGGACGCAGCGTCTCGTTCCCTGTCCTCAGGGAACTAGGGTTACCTACGTAACCTGAGACGTTTTCTTTGCTCATAGATGTGTCTGAAGCTCATTTTTCGATGTACAACTGCAATCAAAATTATTCAAACCGCAAAAAAACTGCATCTATAACAGATTACTGCCATAATTAAAGTGATAATGTCAATATATAATGTAATGTTTTTGAGTTCTAGGATTTTAAAACCACTGCTGTCATAGTTATTCAGCATTCAACATTGCTGTTTTTTAGCTTATTTGTATGGTGGGGAACAAAATTGTTATAAAACACAGTTAAACCTTTAGAAACTCAACTAGAAAACAGAATTAGCTTGAGCTGTTACACATACATACATTTAGCCAATGCATGTGCTGAAGTTTGAGTAGCTAATATGACAAAGTCAACTGAGCTCTCTCAAAAGCTGTAGAGAAGAAATCATTTTATTACTTTAGGAAGTCTAAGGCTACTTGAAGATTTCCAAAGACATTAAACGTTCCTAGAGACGCTGGCAGTTTTATTCCTTAGCTTAAAATGTGTTGTACTAGAAAACCTTTGAAGGTGTTGAAGAAAAAGCACAATATCATAAAATGTTTGATCAGAACAACTGAGGAAAAACCTGCAGTGTACAGCTAAAGACTTTCAAGATGACCCAATGAAGGGTGGAAAAACATTTCAATGCAGTGAACACAAGACAAGCATGGCTGTCATGTTGGGGCATCTTGCCGAATGCCACTCTTGACCAAAAAGAACTAAAAGAACACCATCTCCATCATCAAACATTGGGCCAGTCCTGTTACGGGGGTGTTTTACTGTTGCAGGAAGTGGAAATCATGACTGTATGAAGCACGTCATGGATTATTTGAAGTATCAGGCCATTTTGGCAAATGTTTTGATGCATTTGGTGCAAAGACTGAAGCTAATGATCAGTGGACTTTCCTGCAGGACAGCCATCCTAAAGTATACATCCAAATCTACTTAAGCTTGGTTCAGGGATCAGTTACAGAATGTACTTGAGTGGCCTCAAGTCTTTTGATGTAATTCTCATTAAAATAGTTTTTAAAATTTGAAGAAAGCAGTGGCAAAGTGAAAACCAAAGATTATTAGTGATCTGAAAGCTTTTTCAGGTGAGGAATGGGCCAAGATTGCAGTAGAGAAGCTTCTAAGCACTTCCAATCAGTGATTATTGGTGGTTTTAAAGAAGAAAAGAGTCTGCACCAAATTTGACTTTTTGGGGTTGAATAATTCTGAACATGAATGTTTAGAACCAATTTTTTGTTCATTATTCATCAACTTACGTTCTTAGAAAACTTTCTCTAATAGTGCACTCGTGCCTTTGTTGAATTGTTTTCACAAAATGTTGTTCTCTGCAGCAAAATGTCTTGCAGGTCAAGGGGGTTGAATAATTTCGATTGCAACTGCATGTCTTTGTTGTTTCTATGCCATTTTGTATCATCCACCAGTCAAAAATCATAATTCTGATTGCTTAGAAAAGGAATAGCATACCTCTTCTGAACAAGTACTATGATTTGAGATCTCATTTACGTCTGATGATGCAGGCAAGTTGCACGCCACAAGGTAATAAACTAGTTTAAGGGTGTTGAATAAAGCATAAGCAACCATAATAGTGCTGTTCTAGACAATAAATGTAATAAATTGTCATATCAAAAGGATTCTAATATCCACCCGTGGCAAAAAGATCACATTATTTTTACAGAAGATAGTATTGTAAAGTTGTTAAGCTAAAGAGTGCAGTGTCTGCTTATTCCATTAGAATTCTGGATGATTTGTATACCTATAAAGCTTTTTTATTAGTGAGGGTGATCTAATAAAGAAATGCTTTTAAGAGCAGCTCTACACATTGGTGCATGTCATGCCAGTGTCATACTGTTTCATCAGTGCATTAGATTAGCTGATATGTGGCTATACAGCTGTCTGACTGTGTTTCTCTTAGCAGCATGCATTGGAGATCTCTTAGTGTGACCTATTTTAACCTAGCTTTGTAATTTATGAGATAGGCTGTGAAGATGAGGAATCTAGTAACGTGAACTTGATGAAGCCTTAGCGAGACCTTAATAGCCCATCTTCATAACCTGTGAAACGAATTGCAGCCTTTTTGCATGTTTTATTATTGTGTCATAATAGATTATGGGTGGATATGTTAAGGAGGCTGAGAAGAATCCAGTTCAATTAACTAAATAACATTGGTGAAAAGAATTGATGCTCAGGTATAATTGCAACCAGACATTTTTCTCATAAATCTTAATTCCAATTAAAACACATCAGATGTGTGATCTTAAGTTTACACCAGTGTCATATACTCTATTTGATCTTCCTCACACCTTAATTGATTCGCTAACTGATGCAATTTGACACAATCAGGTGTTTTGAGACAGAGTGTCTTATTATTTTTTCATTTGTGAATTCAGACTTGATGACTATAAAGGGCCTCAGTGTTATTATACAAATTTAGTTTGACCTCATTTTCAGAAGAGCAGCGTTCTCATTTGAATACAATGCTGCAATGTGAAATTTAATTAAGCAGTATTTATAGGTAAAACAAATTTGTGTAGCAAAGAAGCGAGTAATCATTGCTAACAGCATCAAAATTGCTCTCTTGATTTTGATAATTATGTTGATGAGAAGTCTGGTTAAATTAAGCGTGAAGTGTTTTCCGTCTCTTTATTGTTTAACCTTTCAGCCCAAACCTAAAAGAGAGACTGACAGAGTAATGAAGGATTTTTGGGCACGTGTTGTTTTCAGTGCCGCTTTCTTGACTTCCTTTTGCCGGAGTTAATTGGGCTCTGGAGGACTAGGCATTTCTTCTGTTTCTGCTTTATTTCCCAAGAATGAGCATATTGATGCATGAACATCGGGGTCTGTTCCACTCTGACCGTGAGATGGGGCATTTTTCTCTACGCTGATGTTCAGACTGCTCCAGTTTACTGGCCAGTTAAAGCTCATTGCATAGTGATCTATATCCCTCTCTTCTGTATTCAAGGGCAGGACTGAACTATTTTTACAGCCAGGCAGCACTCTTAAGAGACACCTGTCATGCAGTGCACAGGCTGATTGAAATCCAGCTACAGCCTTGAGTGTCTTTGCACATCTCGTGAGTATGTACACTCTGGACTACTGGACTTTTAACTATCTGCATAAAGTCTGGTTCACATTGAAGATCATTTTGCCCAAGAACTGCCTGCTTAAACAGTTTCCAACATTGGTTTGTTTCATTTATGTGATGTTTAATGTTGTTGTTGGTGTTTCTAGATTCTTCTTTTTAAAAAACTGAAAGCAAAATAGAATATGCAGCTGCTCAAACATATCTTTATTTTTTACATATTTTTGTTTGTTTGTTTCAGTCACAGTAATAGTTTCATAGTTTAGTTACATAGCTATATGTAGATCCTTTTGTAAGGTTTAATTAACCTGTTATGAATGGTGTTTGTTCCCTGTTCTGGCCAGTCTGTGGCATTATTCACTTTGATTGGATATTTTTTCATAGATTTGTCTTTAAAAAAGCATTGTTAATGCATTATTTACAGTTGAAGTCAAAAGTTTACATAGACCTTGCAGAAGCTGCAAAATGTTATTTATTTTTCCGAAATAAGAAAGATCATACAAAATACTGACCAGAGTAAGATATTTCACATAAAAGATGTTTACATACAGTCCATAAGAGAAAATAATAGTTGAAATTATACAAATGACTACATTCAAAAGTTTACATAAACTTTATTCTTAATACTGTGTTGTAACCTGAATGATCCACAGCTGTTTTTTTTTTTTTTTTTTTTTTTTTTTTTTTTAGTGATAGTTGTTCATGAGTCTCTTGTTTGTCCTAAACAGTTAAACTGCCCAATGTTCTTCAGAAAAATCCTTCAGGTCCCACAGATTTACAAAGCATTTTTGTGGATTTAAACCCTTTCCAACAATGACTGTATAATTTTGAGATGCATCTTTTCACACTGAAGACAACTGAGGGACTCATCTGCAACTGTTACAGAAGGTTCAAATGAGAAAGGTTCACTGATGCTTCAGAAGGAAACATGATGCATTAAAAGCTGGGGGGTAAAAACCTTTAAAAATTTTAAAAAGGTATTTTTTAACTTATTTAGTCTTCTGGAAACATGTATCCTCTGTGGCTTCTGAAGGGCAGTACTAAATGAAAAAAAATATGGTATTTA
Source organism: Garra rufa (assembly GCF_049309525.1). Taxonomy (NCBI): domain Eukaryota; kingdom Metazoa; phylum Chordata; class Actinopteri; order Cypriniformes; family Cyprinidae; genus Garra; species Garra rufa. Next base: position 31,935,301 of record NC_133381.1, on the reverse strand, counting down.
GGCAAAATAAGAAAAATATACGTATTTTCATTCTGTTCAAATGTTAACACCCCCCTGGCTAGCTTACAATTGCTAACCTCTGCAAAGTGCCTCAAACTAAATTCCTCAATATTTTTTTAAGATTCAAAGCAAGGATTGTAAAAATGTTACAAACTAAGCAACTTTTTTGGCTAAGTGTAGCAGTATGAGAATGTGTAAACACATCTTGGTTTCTAATAGAACAAATAATAACATTCAGACTGAATAGTAGCAATAGTAGCTATATCAGCCGTTATTTTGGAATTTTTTAATTATAGGTAAGTTTTTTTTCTGTATGTACAAAGCAGGACTTGCTTAAATTGGTAACACTGAGACTTTTATTTTGACAGCACTGAGCACTGTCAAATGCATACACACAGGAGCTCCCACATGTGTGTGTGTGTGTGTGTGTGTGTGTGTGTGTGTGTGTGTGTGTGTGTGTGTGTGTGTGTGTGTGTGTGTGTGTTTGTGTGTGTTTCAGGTATACCCTACATTATGCCTCCAAAAATGCCAATATCCAAAATCCTTGTCCATGTAGGGACATTTTTGGTCCCAACTTATAATCATACATAATTTTTTTTTTAATCCTAAAAATGCAGAAAGTTTCCTTTGAGGGGTAGGTTTAGGAGTAGGGTTTGGATTACACCTATAGCATATCCCCATAAAACATGGAAACCCAACGTGTGTGTGTGTGTGTGTACACGTAAGCAAGAATACTGATTAAAAAAAGGATTTTGAACAATGTATGTGCAAGTTTAAACAGCCAACATAGGGTTTTCAATTTGATGAATGAGCAGCTTGAATTGTCCAGGATGTCGATCTCTTAGATGCACAGCAGCATGGAATGTCTCCAGGGAACAAAATAAAGAAGACAGCCCGTTTTATAATGGCTAGTGCGAAGCGTTCTATCAAAGTCAAAGAATGTCCTGTTTCGGTGGAATTAAATAATGTTTCTGATCCTGGTGCTGCAGTAACCTCTCTGTGTGAACTTCTCTCTATGTCCAGACCCTTAGTTCTCCAGCAGCTAACCCACGCTGTGGGCAGTCTAATAAGGGCTCTTGTCAGTGAGGATCTCTGAATATCAGCTCCAGGTGTTTCTGCTTGCCAGTTTCTCTTAAGTGTTCAACTCCGTCGGGCAAACGAGGAGTGGCAGTTTCCATCTCCGGACTCTGTAGCAATTCCGCATTTCCTTAAAGGAATTCAAATAGACTAGTGAACTCCTCCGAGAAACAGAATTTGTTCATTATTTTCACAGCACTTCAGGTTCAGTGTGCAGCCCCCGTGTTCATTTACTCTGATGACAGAAGCTCTATTACACCAGGATGTGAAGTGAAAAAAGTCATAAATAAAGCAATTCCTCTGGCAGCTGCGAATGTTTTACTGCATCCTATTATAAATGCTTTTATTTATTTTTCACTTTTCTTAACATGTTCATACCTCCAGCTTCGCAGTGTTGACAACATGATGGGGTCTGTGTCACTTAGCGGCTGCGTGGTGTGATGCCACATCTGAAGTTCGGCATAAGAGCTCATGTGTCAGTCAACGCGCTTTAGCCGAGGCCTATCTCTAAAGTGACATATTGAGGAAGTCAGTCATTTAACTTTGTGTCAGCAGCACGTTACTCAAATTCATTGAATCCTGTAGTCGCGGTTGTAATTTTATGCTGGTTTATGACCTGAGCGTTGTAGTTCTCCAGCACTGCCAGAAATTCACAGACCACATGAGAGTGTCGATATAATATGAGGACCAAGGTCACCTACTTTCTGTTTTTTTTTTTTTCTCTCCTTTTTTTCAGCAGGCTAAAATCGTTGCGTCCTCTAGCTAATCAACAGCAGAATCTCAGTGTAATTATAGCTAACGTCAAACCCGACACGGCTTTAATCGATACATATAGGGCTAGATCAGCAACTGGTAGATAGATGTGAGGAAATCAATTACAAAATACATGTGAAATGTACAACAAGTTGCCATTATCTCACAGTTTTTTATTTGTGTTGCTTTCTAGCTGAGGTCTTAGTATTAATGAAATCTTTAATCTTTTCACCTGTTTGCTGATATCTTGACTGTGCAGAGCAATGCCCATCCAAGGTTACATTTCAAGTGTACATAAGTTATAACCAGTGCTGTCAAAGTTCATATATTAACACATGCAATTTATCAAATGTTTAATTTATTTTTTATAATGTTTGCATTATAACTAAATTGTTAGTTCATTTATAAATGGTTGGTTTAATTTATAAATGAATTAACAATTTTGTGATGTTTAACAAAAATTGCATGCTTTGTATAGTGAAAAAGTCAAAAATTTAATGTTATTATTTTAATAACTTTTTTTGGACAAACTTTATTATTCTAATTATTTAGACTTCCTTAAAATGAACTGAATGTGTTAACTGTTATTTGGAAAAATCTTTTAGGTCCCACAAATTCTTTTTTTTTTTTTTTTTTGTATTTTGGTGTATTTGAAGGGCAGTACTAAATGAAAAATATTATATTTAGCCAAAGTAAGAATTTTTTTTAAAAAGTTTACACCCCTGGCTCTTAATGTATCATTTTTGCTTTTGAAGCATCAATGAGCGTATGAACCTTGTGTAATAGTTGCATATCAGTCCCTCAGTTGTCCTCAATGTGAAAAGATGGATCTCAAAAGCATACAGTCATTGTTGGAAAGGGTTCAAATACACAAAAATGCTGAAAAAAACAAAAAACAAAGAATCTGTGGGACCTGCAGCATTTTTCTGAAGAACAGCGGCTGTTTAACTGCTCAGGACAAACAAGGGACTCATGAACATTTATCATTGAACAAAAAAAAAAAAAAAAAACAGCTGTGGATTATTCAGGTATACAACACAGTATTAAGAATCAAGTGTATGTAAACTTTTGAACAGGGTCATTTTTATAAATTCAACTATTATTTTCTGTTGTGGACTATATTTAAACGTCTTTTATGTGAAATGTCTTACTCAGGTCATCATACTGTAGCCCCTGGGATTAGTTCTTATTCTTTATCTGGCCCATCAAACATGCTTTAGTCATTTCTGCTGTTAAAATGGTAATATCATTTGCCAGGTTGCCATGTGGGGTGACCGGATGATGTGCTGATCAATGAGAACTGTAATCTATGCAGCAGATTAGAGGTTTGCCACTGTGTGGTCTGTCCCAATAAGGCTATTTATCTCCTCTGAGCGTGGTGTAATCAGGGGTGCACTTGATGGATCTCACAACATCTTGCCCTTCTCTCCTCAGAGCTGAGGGAAAAACATGTGGCACTTCATGGATGAGTACTGAGCTTTGTGCTGCTTCTTTTTTAGACACATGCTGGTTTTGTCTGGTCTGATCACAACTGGTGAAGTTGTTTGTCACACATGGCCTTTCTGCTAAAACTGGTTCTCTAAAGCCCTATTTGGTCAAATGTAGTTTTACATGAGAAGATAGAGTATTAATTGTCAGCACTTCTCTCTGATTTTAGTTTTGTCCTGATCAGCGCTGTCTGTAATATTTCAGGACTTTTTTACAGACGTGCTGGTAAAGATTACATCTTGTTTTACCTTCTGTAAAACAATCTGAAAAAGTCACCAAAAATAGCAGCAGTTGAAATTACATCCTAATCTGCTCTCAGCAGTCCGTGTCCATCATTTAAGTCTATCAAGTAGACATTGGTCAGTGAAAAGTCACGTTTCCTGAGAGATAACACTTGCAGTTCTAAATGGACTTAAAGGAACACTCCACTTTTTTTGGAAATAGGCTCATTCTCCAACTCCCCCCGAGTTAATAAGTTGAGTTTTACCGGTTTGAAATCCATTCAGCCGTTCTCCTGTTCTGGCGATATCACTTTTAGCATAGCTTAGAAACTTAACGTAGAAACTTCTTTCAAAGACATTTGTTGATACAGAATTTTACTACAAAACTCAAAGTGGTCAGTGATAGTCAGAAATAGGAAAGAAATTTCTGCGTATAACTTCTGACTAGTTTGGCCAAAAATGAATGCCATATTGAATCAAACGATACCAATCTTATCATTTTTGGATGAACAATCATATTTTTTGGCAGAAATGTAATTTTTTTTAAATATCTTTTGACCATAGGTAGTGCTGTGCTGAAACTACTCATGTGCCCTTGGGTCATGCTTGGTATAACACGGACCAAGTTTGGTCTGAATCCACAAAAACATTGCAAAGATATAGCCTCATGTCCATTTTTGCACAGTTTAGTCAAATTTTTCACACACTTTATGAAAATGCTTAGTATATGGAAAAGCTTTTAATCACTTTTGGCCAAAATTGCCTGAAGATGATCTGGGCCGATTTTGGTAAAAATTGGACAAACCGTCAAGGATGACAGAAAAAGTAGATTTTTTGTGAAATTCAAAATGGAAAAAAAACATCTTGATCCATAGAAATGTACATTTTGGTATGCATTTAACTCAGCATAAGCCAAGGAATCAGAATTTTGTCTTCCAGACCTTACAGTTCAAAAGTTAATAGCAGAAATATGAGTGCAAATTTGGCCTATTGGTGGCGCTAGAGAGTTTGAGAGAGACTCCAAATTTGCTATGGTTAATATTGAAACTGTCCTCTATCTGTGTGCTAAATTTCATCACTTTCCCTCAAGCGGTTCTATGGGCTGCTGTAGACTCCCAGAGTGGAGGACGAAGAAGAAGAAGACTAACAGACTAACTTTGGTGCCTGACCCCTAATTACTGTATTTTGATCAAATAAACCTGGCCTTGGTAAGCATAAGAGATCTATTTTAAAAATATTAAATGAAACTTACTGACCTCAAACTTTTAAACATATACTGTATATGGTTGAACATTTCCTTTTGGAAAACAAAAGCTGTCACTGGGGCGGTACCAAAAAGGTACAGATTTTCAAAAGGTGCACATTTGTGCTTTATTTACCCTTAAATAGGGTGCATATAAGTACTTTAAGGTACAAATCAACACCTAAAGTTAGTACCTTAATGTGTTATTTATCCCTTAATGGTACATATCTGTACCTTTCAAAAAGATGCCGCCCCAGTATAGGTTGCATCACAGCTAAGTGCAAAAAATTGTTTCCAAAACCCATTCAAATTAGGTTTAAGGAAGTCTTGCAGGTTAAACACTTGACTGAGGACACCATCATCCAAAACACAACACATTCCAGTGACCAGTTACAGTACGCTGTTCATTTCAATAGGAAACACATTGGTTAGAATACCTGCTCTGTTTGACTTACTGAAGCGTTGACCCTTTCAGCATCAGTAAGAGTCATCTGCATCACAGATGTCGACATGTGCCCGTGGGCAAGCCAGCACTGATTGCTCTTTTAGCAGGGAAGACGGTGCACATAGTTTTACTTTGTGCAGCTTCTTGGCTGTCACTTAGTAAGTGATGTGTCAGACCGGTGTTGCACGGCTCTAAATTATGAGTGTGACATGATTGAGTGCATCGATGCAATTTCACTGCGGGTGACCAAAACACACTGTATCACAATGATGGTTTCTGTGCTTTGACCTGAATTCCATCTTAAAATTGAACGTTCAAGCTTTCAAATAAAGGTTAAACTTAAAATTTCAACTCTGAAATGGCAATCCACACCATATGATAACACTGTTGGAAAGCAAAAACAATGGCACTTGGACTCACATGCCATTGTGATATTATTATATTTTTGAGAGTGAGTTTCCAGCGATAAACACCCATATATTAATAATTCAAGCAGGACCTGGAGCTGAGATCCATTTACAGTTTCCCCACACGTGGCAGGTGCTTTCTGCTTTTCAGGCATTCCTCACTCAGCCTGTTCTCGTGCAGGGTAGACGCACACCCCACATTTTTCCACTTAACTTTTTATGATACGAGTATGACTGGCAGCTGTGTTTGGGTGGTTGAGCAGAGAAAATTACGGCTGCGCTCTTCTAAATCCGGCTATACAGAAGAGTGCCTGTTTCATGACTAGTTATTCAGTTTCCTTCATTGTTATGTTAGATGATAATGAGGTTTAGAGCTTCAACTCTGTAGTTAATGGCCACTTATAGTGTTGTTTAGTGTGTCTGTATGAAGAATGTATGATGTAAATCAACAAAAGCTGTCTGGTGGACTATTGAAACACGCTCTATTTAACACAAAGCATCATTCTGAGATGCAATATTTCACTGAACCATAATGTTTTTCAGTAAAAATATCTACATATCCACAGATAAGTTTACAGCGAAGCAACATTTACTGAGATTTGACACAAGTTATACAAGTTTACATCCCCATTTTAGAGTCTGCAAAATGTTAATTATTTTACTAAGACAAGAGGGATCATATAAAATGCATGTTATTGTTTATTTAGTACTGATCTGAATAAGATATTTCACATAGCAGAAGTTTACATGTAGTTCACAAGAGAAAATAATGGCTGAATTTATAAAAATGGCCCCGTTCAAAAGTGTACATCCCCTTGATTCCTAATATCGTATTGCTACCTGAATTAACCACAGGTGTGTTTTATTTTTTTTTGACTGATAGTTGTTCATGAGTCCCTTGTTTGTCCTGAACAGTTAAACTGCCTGCTTTTCTTCAGAAAAATCCTTCAGGTTTCACAAATTCTTTGGTTTTCCAGCATTTTTGTATATTTAAACCCTTTCCAGCAATGACTGAATGATTTTGAGATTCATCTTTTCACACTAAGGACAACTGAGGGACTCACCTTATAGAAGGTTTAAATGCTCACTAATGCTCAAGAGGGAAAAACGATGCATTATGACCAGGGGTGAAAACTTTTGAACAGAATGGAGATGTGTACCTTTTTCTTATTTCGCCTAAATATCTTTTATATATATATATATATATATATATATATATATATATATATATATATATAGTACTGCCCTTCAGAAGATACAGAAGATACTTTCATGTTTCTCAGAAGACAACATAAATTCAATTTACCCTGATCTTCAAATTAAAAAAAGTTTTGCATCGTGTTTCCTTCTGAAGCATGAATGTTTTTTAATGTCATATTTTTGTAATATTTATGTTGTTTTATTTTTGTATTGATTTTTTTTTTCTCATTTGATTTTTTTAAGGAGACACTTTTTTTCTGGCTCATCATGAAGTGATTGTGTAACAGAATGTTTTTTACATACTTAGAACTGTTGCTTATCATTATATTTCCTAATTTGGTTTAGATTTTTAATATGGTTTGATGAAGAAGCAGTTTTGGCAGTTGTATGAGTATAGTGTGAGCCCCCAGTGTAGCATGTGTGGGACCCAGATGGGTTTTCATCAATGTCTTTATTATGTTAGAACGAGGCCGACAGCCGCCCAACTGTTCCAGTGTTGTTTCACGCCGTGGACCGCAGACAGCCTTTAGGCAGTACAAGAGCTGCTCTCGCACTAATGTAGAGTGTTGTCAAATCTTACACTTCTTTCAGGAAATTCATGTTGCTCTCTCCAAGTGTTTGAAGAAGCCTTTAAGAAACGAACCTTCACCACAGAGCTTTGTACTTAAAATAGTTGAATGACTTAACCTTACCTTAAAGGAGTCTTAAGGCAGAATTATGATTGGTAAGATTATAAATGTCTTTAAATCCATATGAGATGACAAGCCTGGATAAGTCCAGACGGAGCTTGTGCTGCTATTTGAAATGGATCAGAGGAGAGGGTTGGAACTTGTGGGCTATCGGTTTTCTCTCTGACTGTGTGATCAGTCAAAGTGCCAGTTATCAGTGTGTCTGATCAATGCAGGTGACACTAATCTGGTAAATGACCTTCTGCCTGCGTGTCAGGGATGTCAATATCTGGACTGAGGTGAACTAATTCTGATCAATTCTCAAAATCATCTCTTACTGACAGGTGAAGCTTTCTGGTTCTGGTTTGAGCCTGAAGCTCTTAATGGTTAAGGAAATGACTGATTGAGATGATGTGCCATTTGTGCCACAATTTACTTAATACTTAGTTTTTCCATACATGACCATGGAGCACAAAACCAGTCTTAAGGGTTTCTATTAAGCTTTCCATTGATGTATGGTTTGTTAGGATAGGACAATGTTTGGCCAAGATACAACAATTTAAAAATCTGGAATCTGAGGGTGCAAAAAAAATCTAAATACTGAGAAAAACACCTTTAAAGTAGTCAAAATTAAGTTCTTAGCAATGCATATTACTAATCAAAAATTAAGTTTTGATATATTTATGGTAGCAAATTTACAAAATATCTTCATGGAACATGATATTCACTTAATGTCCTAATGATTTTTGCCATAAAAGAAAAATCGATCATTTTGACCCATACAATTTATTTTTGGCGTTTGCTACAAATATACCCCAGCGACTTAAGACTGGTTTTGTGGTCAAGGGTCACATATATTAAGTGCATTTACTACTTACTGTATGTCATCATTAGGAATCAAATATAGATATTTTGAAAAGAGATTCGAGTGCGAGTTTATTGTACCGCCAATTTAACATACTGTTACTGTCACAGCTCTTCTTTTAAAGCAGTTAAAAACGAAGCTGTTGCTCATTTCATCTTTATATGAGTTTTAAAAGAAGTAAAATATGGCACATTTATTTCCAGCGGTTAGTGAGAGAGTGTAAAACAATATGACATTATAACAAACCTCAGAGAAAAGATATAATTAATGTATGACATGGCCTTTTACATATATATACAGTGGAGATAAAAATTACAGAACAATTTAAAAACACTTAATTTTTTTCTGAATTAGTGTTTATTGCTCAGTATTTACAGTAAATGAATATTAGCTGTCGGTATACCACTATTCTACAAGTATGTTTTACACCTTGATTTGCAACAATGCCATAGAACAGCTATTTTTGGTTCCCCAAAGAACTTTTCAGTGAACAGTTTTTAAAAGCACATTTTAACAATCTAAAGAAACTTTTCTGTGGAAGTTAAAGGTTCTTCACTGAACCATATGTTTTTTTTTTGTTTTGTTTTTTTTTGGTGGCTTTCTTAGCCGTGACTTTGTTGTCAAGGATTTTCCAGAGATTTTCAGTTGTGTTTAGATCAGGACTCTGGGCTGGTGATTTCATTATTTCAATGTTCTTAGCTGCAAGGAGCTGCTTTATCCATTTTGCAGAGTGGCAAGGGGGCAGTGTCTTGCATGAAAATTGCAGGCTGATCTTAAGATGCTCTAAGGGAAGGAACCACATGTTGCTGGAGGAGGTTCTGATAAACATTTGCATTCACCCTGCCATGTAGCTGTATAAGAGGCACAATTCCTGCTGCAGAAAACATCCCTCAAACCATGACAATTCTTCCTCCAGCATTCACTGATTCGCACAAGGTGCCAGATTAACACCAGTAACTGGAAGGTATCTAAAAGTGAAAGAATTATTTTTAAAATGTATTATTTAGTATGCTTAAATACTGGTGTTTTACTTCTATGAGGATAACTTTAAATTGAACTAAGCACTAAACTTTAGGAAATTGTAGGTTGTTCTGTAATTTTGAACTTGACGCGTCCTGGTGCCACAGCATAGGTCAGAAACCCCTAGGTCAGGGGTGGCCAATGTCAGTCCTGGGGAGCCACAGTCCTGTTTAAACCTTGAATAAACACTCTCTCGCTTGTAGCTTTCTAGTAACCCCTACAGAGATTGTTTTATTATTAGGAGATGAGAGGGTCTGAATTATTTACCATTGGAAAACAGCTAACAGTTCTATGACAGTCAGTTACAGTTTACGCTGCATAGTAAAAAAAGAGCATAGATTTCTGGTCACTTACTAGTCACTGCAATTTAAGATTAGGTTTTTTTCTGTTCATTCAAAAAAACATGATTGGGCATACATAACACTGATACTCTGCCTTCTCTTAAAAACAAAAGCATTTTTATTAAGGTAAAATCTACATTTAGTTTCCAGCGAAAGTATTGTTTAGTGTTAAACATGTTGAAAATTAGCGAACAGGTTGTCAGGTTGTAAAATGATAAGCTATTTCCTCACAAAAGCTGTGTATTCAGCATAGTGAAGCCTCTTCTCCATTGACATCCATTAAAAAATGGCCTCTGGTCTCCTTCCCTGCATACTGCCAAAGCTGCAATGTTAGCATTAGCCGTTATGCTTTTTTGGCTGAAGGTTGCAGACTTGCCTTCCAGTGGCTTTAAACCTTAGACCTTGATTAGCTTGTTCAGTTGTATTTGATTAGAGTTAGATCGAAAGGAAGGTGGCTGACAAGGACCGACGTTAGAGATGGTTCCTGTCATTTTAGGTAGTTCTTATCATGCTGATATATGTTCAGGTTTGGTTTTGATTATAAAATGGGTTATGATTGCGTACTTGCAACATAAGGTGACATAATCAGTGCAATTTTGGCTTAATTTTTCTACAGTGGAAGGAAATATGTTTGTGTGTGGGTGTATGTATATATGGATGTATGAAATTGTACATATGTGTCACCGCAATATTTATTCATGAATTTTCTTTATTGGCCCTCATCATATTCAAGTACTGAGAAAAACCGATGTGTCACTTTTCATTTCAACCACCGGTTGTTATTTGTATTTTAATGACATCTGTCCTCTGTCTCCCTGACCTTTGTGCTGTGACTTTACTTAGAAGAAGGTTGTGTGAGGTGACACGTTCCACCAATCTGATGTCTTCCAGGGTTATTTTTTTATTCCCATTCTCTAAAGGTCATAGTTGTGATATCTCTAAGGGTAACATTTAATCTTCAGTCTGCTCTAGGGTGATGATCACATCTGGCATTTCTATCCTGCATGTCTGAACGTTATTTCTTCTCTCTTTGTATTTGTTTACATCATTGATTTGCATCACATTGTCATGTACACCATTCTTTTATGAGTATCATTAGTTGTCGCTGGTATCAATATTAATTTAACGGACAGATAAGATTCAGAGTAAGGTCTGGCCCATATGGAGGTCTGACAGGTGGGTTTCCCGTTCCTCATTCACGTTCATCTCCATGATTCTCTCTGGTATGCTTCACCGCATAAGCAGCCGCTGTTTGTACACACCTCTGTTGATAATGAGGATTCAGTGTTTACATGGACCTTTCAGCATTAATATTTATGTTTTCTTGATGTGTCAGTGAATACTAAGTGGTGTGTGCGGCTGAGCTGGAACAGAAAAGAAAATTGCTCAATTTTAACAGCGTAGTCAGATCTTGTCACTTAATTCTAAATTGCATAGGAACGTAATGCACTAAATCCTTTCACAAATTAATTCAATCTTTCAAGGTAAGGTAAATTCTTTGATATCAACATACTTTCTACTTAACGTGCAAAGTCAACAGTAAAATAACAAAACACTATGATGCTTTTAACTTTTCTGTTTGTCTGAGGAATGCAACTTCTGGCTCATTCAGCCATTTTTTTTTTTATTATTGTTTTCTTCTTTTATGGCTTAAATTTTAACTCTAGGCAATTGTATTTAGGCTTTAAAATTCATAAAGGTTGTGCTGTGTATCTATGAGGAATCATACATTTTTGTTGGTCACAGAGTTTTTTTAATTATTAAATATGTTGTTTGGTCCACAGACTGAGTGCTAGGTAATCACCGATATACAGCAAAATCACACGCCTATGAGAGTGTTATTGCTTTAATATAACAGTTTGATGGTACAAGCGTGTAAATGCATAAGAAACAACAATGGAGTGTTGGATTCAGATGTCAGTTTGACAGTTGAACAGCTGAGCCCAAGCCTGTTACGAATTCGAAAACGTCACTTTAGAACTAGTAACAAAGAGTTGCTGCATTGAACTTATTTTATTACTTTATTCAAAGCTCAATGTATTATGTATAGTAGAGTATTATGAGAAAGAGATGAAATAATCAAGTGTGATTACCTGCATCTCATACAGCATTCATTCTTCAGGTCAATCTCATATTCACAATAGAACATTAGTTTGAATGTCCACTGAGGAAAGTGATATCTTACTTGTACTATTCTTTCATCTGATAAGGTTAAGGGTGATTTCCACTGACAGCGCTGCTCAGTGCATTTAATGGCTGTGTCTTACAATGTGTTGTTGAAATGAAAATAATCTGTTTACAATCGTTTCAGTCTCTTTCAATAAAAAAGTCTTTACTGCCGACTCACTCACACACTTAAAAATGGTCTCTTGTTGCCATCTAATGACAGAACAGTGTAACTAATCACCTTTACGAACATGCTTACCATTTCCCAATACTAAATGCTATAATTAAATACTACTATTATTTATATAAAATATTATTTATTGAATAATACTTTTTAATAAACAACAACAGCATCTTAAAAGTTGCTAGGTAATTCAGACAAAAGTACAAAGGCAGCGCTTTGATATACAGCATTAGAGTTTGCTTAATTAGATTATTATTTAGATTATTGAGACCAAAGACTGGCTGTTAGATTTACCCAAAATGATTATATCTCATGTTTAACCACTATAGAGACATCAGAGCAGCGGTAAATTCCAGAAGATCTGGCCGAGGTAAAGCTGCTCGTGAGTGCTGAATGGTCGCTGATGCCCTGGAACTCACATTTCCAAAACGCTAAAGCAAATGTTCAAAAGACATTATTTTTATTATAACAAACCGCATATCTGAAGTCTAAACAAGTACATTCTCACCTAAAAACTCTTAAAACTACATTCTGTGACAGTATTATTTCTAGAATTATAATGAATTTGGGTGTTCGAGAAATACCACAAGCGGAGTGTACAAACAGTGAAATGTTTGGAGATCCGACATCACTAGAATATCGCACTCCTCTCAGCTAGTGGGATTCAAGGACCAGAAAGAACTGTTGTATAAATATAGGCCCTATATATACCCTCATCATATTGAAGAATTAAGAATTGAACAATAGATTTTTTTTTTTTTTAGGAAAACTAATTTGCAGTTGTACGCCAGTAGTTTTATATCAGAACAGAGGTGTAATTGTGTGCATTTGATTTTGTGATCTCATTAGAATGGAGAGTGGAGTGTGGGTAAAGGCTGTACAAGAGGGAACATTTCTATATATAAGGATCCACCACTAATTACAACCACAGCAAAGACAGAACAACTTAAAATTCCAACGCTGACATTGCAACTTGTCAGGCTAACACACTGTAATGAAATGAAAACTCTTGCTCAATGATTCCTTTGTATTAGGCCACAAGTTATTTTTTCCATTTTTAACAGAAGAAAGACTCTTATTAAGTGGTGGGGACAAAATTAGCTGTGGCAAAAAGCGGTGTCCTCACCTTAAATGTGTTTGTGTTTTTATCTGGTTTTTAAGATAAGTTTTTCATTCAGTGAGAATAGGCATGCAAATTATATTGGTCGTTTTTAAAACAACCTGCACAGACTGGCTCATTTGTCTGAAATTGCTCTGAGCTGTGTTATGCTGCTGTGATTGTTAAAGTTTCATCCCAGTTGCCAATTAGAGGATGTCTAATCTAAACTAAAATTAATTGTACTCATCTTCTATTGTTTGGACACCTTTAGCCATGCCTCTGTTGGTGCTGCTATGGTGCACAAATTATACACAGCAGCTTGAAAAATGACAATTATATTTCAACCTCGCTTTTGTTAGAGTTTGAATGATTTAAAGTTTTTTTTTTGTTAATTATTATTTTTGCCCAAATTATATTTTTAGTAATTAATTACAGCTCTCTCAGACTGTAAAATGAATATTACATCTAATTTCCTGCAGTCCCCTGTGAGCTATTAAATGAATGAGTTTGCCCTTGACTCTGAAAAATTAATGATGAATCAGTCTAACTTTTATCCAAATAAAGGAGGTGTTGACTGAGAACTGATCTGAGAACAGATCTTGTGTTACACAGCAGTTATGACATTTTCTCAGCTCTGTTCAGACTTTAATGCTGTATTAAATTAAACAGTTTTGTTTTGTTTGTTTTTTTAGTTCTTCCACAAACTACTTTTGTGTCTGTGCTTGCAGGGGAATCAAGGGTTACTCTCTTGATCTCTTTCCCTCCTACTCTTTCATTTTTGTATGGAGGGTTTTGTACTTTGTGAACGGCGTACCATGAAATGGTACACAGATTAAGGGGTGCTCACAAGCAGCACTATTTTATTTATTTATTCTTCTCTCCTTTTCAATGCAAGTGAGCCAAAGAGATTTCAGCCAGGAAGATGTGGCCCTTGCAATGCTTTTTGCTCTCTGTGTGGGCTGTTAAGGTTAATTTCTCCAATCTGCATGCACATTTTCATTCGGCTCTCCTGGGGCAAAGTGTTCCTTTCAAACTTTTACAATTATTTCTGATACATTGTATTACAGAGGGGAAGTGGATTGATTTAGGGAGGTGGGAAGCTGGAATCATTTGATGCCTGCGATGTGACCCATAAGTCAGTGCTGTTATTTGGAGCTCTGGCATTATTCTTTCTGCAATTTAACTTATTATAGTTAGGTGTTAAAATTGCCAAGCAGCTGTTATGGTATTACAGTGTGCATTATTCAGAAGAGGAGAATAACAGCCCTGTGCAGTTGGTTAAAATGAAAATATTCGCTGCTTGGTTTTATTTCTGACTCTTGAACTGTCATTTTTGCAGTATAATTCCTGTTATTTTCTTTCTTTTCTTTTGTGAATATACTGTCGCTCATCACCGTTTATATGGTTGCGTGTGTTGGTGCACGAACTCTTACATTATATATTATGTCTTCATGTGAATATGACATCTCTGCTGGAGGACCAGTATAGCTGTTCACCTTCATATGTACATGTTTTGTTTCGAATGCTGGTGTGATTTGAAAAACCATGACTGCATTGGTCAGCCAGCATGGACTTTACAATGGTGATATGCACTAACAGCAGAATAATTGCACTTTACGCTTCATTAGATTTTTTCATAATGGGTGATTCTTCAATTAGGTGCAGCTTTAACTGCTTTAAATATTGAAAAATGAAGCATCCTAAAACTGTATTTTATTGATCACATGTGCCTGAGTCTAAAATCTATTGTGAATTTGGTGTATATACAGTTGTGCTCATAAGCTTACATACCCCTTGCAAAATATGTGAAATGTTAATAATTTTAACATGAAAATTGCATGTTATTTTTTATGTAGTACTGTCCTGAATAAGCTATTTAAAATGACAGATGTTTATATATACTTTACAAGACAAAATAATAACAGAATTGATAAAAAAATTACTCCATTCAAAAGTTTACATACCCTTGAATCTTAATACTGTGTGTTGTTCCCCACCGGGAACTCAAGCTGCGTCCGAAAACGCTATGGGGAACGTCCTCAGCTTGACACGCTCTGAAACACTTGTGTAATCCGACCAACGGGAAAGCGAAACGTCATCGCGTTGACGACGTCAGACCAGGAAGCTATTCTGTGTACAGTTCACATGGATTTGATACATTTTGCGGTCTGTGCTGATTCACAAGTATGATCCGCTCCATGCTACCGTGTCTCTGGAGCGAGGCAGACTGTGTGCGTGCTGGGGCAGTTCACATTACAGCGCGAAACCAGACTTCATTCACCCCAACGGAAAACGTATTTACCCCTCTGAATTGTTCGCTATTCTCTAGTGCATGTGCCATTCACCATGCAGAAGATTTCAGCCTCAACTTCAGCATCTGTTTATATTGTAGGGGGCGGGACGCTTTGGATTCTAGAGAGCATTTGATTGAAGTGCAGGATGATCAAAATCGTTGATCCATATTGGCGGAGATGAGAGACTATAAGCTTTGAATGCTTATATCTTCTAAATGCAAATTTCTGTATTGTTTTGGAGCACACTAGCTTATAGAGTATCTTAAGGATGACATATTCATTCTAAAAGCCAAAAAACTTCCATTTTGATTTCATGGGGACTTTAAGCCTCAGATTTGGCATTCAGTGAGCTTTGAAACTCTTAAAAAAATAAATACATGTTTTTTTTTTAGTTAATTTTAATAAACAGTTCAAAGGCAGGACAGTCAGAGCAATTTTACATTTCAAAACGACTAAAAATAAGGAAAAGCTAAATGAAAAGACCAAATGATTGAGCTATTCTAAATCTGCTTTATTTTTTATGTATTTACATAAAACAGTCATCCATATACTTACAGTACCTTACAGACTTTTTGTTGGTAGGAAATTAATGCTTTCATTTTGTAAGGATATGTTATATTGATCTTGATATTAAATTGATATTGATGTGTTATAAGTGACAGTTGAGACATTTATAGGGTACACAAGGCTAAAGGTGCTTCAGGGTAAAAGGTTTCTTTGATATTATTTTCTTCTAAACCACTAGATGGCAGAAGAAACATGGCGTAGCACTTTCCAAAACATCCACTTTTCAAGATGCACATGCAAATTTGTCTGATCCTTGACGCGATCACACTAAAATTAATTACTTTATCAAAATAAGCAAAAAATAGTACAAACTTTGCTGAAGTGATTGTTTTGAACAAGTATTAACTTTACATTATATAAAACATACATTATTTTTGCTGAAGTATTTGTATCAATACCATATGCCTTTTGCCCCATACTGGTGAGCCTTTTACCCCGTGTGTGGGGTAATAGACCCCCTTTGCCACATCATATAATATTTTTACACAAAATAAACGACTTGTATGATTTATTTTCACACAAAATCTATTGCTCCATAAATGTTCAATACAAACAATATATTTTTTCTGCAATCATACATTTTGGGCGCAGTGAAAAGCAATATTTTTTTCTTAAGGTGTGCCTTTAGCCCTGTTGTACCCTAATGTTACAAAAGATCTATATTTCAAGTAAATGCTGTTCATTTATATGTTATATTCAAAAAATAATCCTGAAAGAAAAGTATCACGGTTTTCACAAAAGTGTTTAGCAGTACTACTGTTTTCAACACTGATTATAATAAACAAAATGTTTCTTAAGCACCAAATCAGCATATTAGAATGATTTCTGAAGGATCAAGTGACATTGTGGCTGCTGAAATTTCAGTGTGCCATCACAGGAGTAAATTAAAATTTAAAATAAATTCAAATAGACTGGTTTTATTGTATTTTTGCCCAAATAAATGCAGTTTTGGTGAGCATAAGAGACTACTTTCAGACACTTTAAAAAAATCTTGACCCCAAACTTTTAAAAGGTAGTTTATATAATACCCCACAATTGAATGCAGGTGGTCTGTCTTTCTTTTGTTGATATTTCTCTGCATTGCAGGAGCCAGTTGAAATGATAATGCACTCATTTTAGGTGGTCAATAAATCTCCTCAATATCTTGGATCCCTGATGTCAGTGTCAAGAATAGAGCAAAGACCTCTTTTTAAAAACCGTCTTTTCATGATGTAGAGATCCCGGTGTGGATGAATGGAGGTTTCCGGTTCTGTCTGCAGTTTAAATTGCACTCAGGGGTCCTCCACCTTGTGCGCACAACAGTTATCTTTAAAGTCATTGACGTCCGGGACGGGTCACGTGGCCGCCAGCAGTGTTTGGCAATAGCAATTTGATTGCCAAGAACATGCCTACAGCCCCTCCTCGCCAGCCCCTTCGCTTTGATGACTCAAGAAGCCTGGTGCTAAAAGTTGGAGGCGGAGGGCTGGAGACTCGCCTTGGGGAATATCTTCCATCTATGCCTCATTGGATCAAGAACATCACCCATCTCACGTTCTTAGCCTCTTGACATGGATGCAGTTCCAGCAAAGGGAAAAATAAATAGATAGCAAATCTGCCCCTGGGTTGTTACTGCTTAACTGCATGTTTGAAAGTGAATGATAGGTTTTAGCAGAAATAACGATGCCTGGTCATGAGCGCTGGCGTTCTTCTCTCATTCACTATTTTAACTTCTTCAGAAATCGATCCGCTATGGTGGCGCATAAGAAGGGTGTGCGCCTGTTTGTTGAAGATGTTTTTTAGGGTTTAATCATTATAGGAAAGTTTGGTGTAATCCTAGAGAAGTGAATGGAAGGATTAATGTCTCTCTTTCATGCATGAAATGAGAGTTTTCCCCTCACCAACCTCAGCAGACAGCCCAGCTCTCTTTCTCTTCTGTCTTTTGATAGCTCACTGGCATCCAATAAATTAAATGGCCTTTGGTTCATCCTCTCAAATGCCGTTTCCTGTTCAAATCTTCCTTCCTGAAGGCGAACGGAAACAAATTCCGCCCATCTTATCAAGCAGTCATTAGTAAAATCAGCCGTGGCACACAAAGCAAATATTTCCGTTGGTTAATTTGTTTGAAGATTGAAGAGCAGACCTTTTTTCATCGAGAAATTGATGACATTATCACTACAGTGTGATGTGCAGCTGTAGCTTTGACAGGCTTGATCGTAAGGCTTTGGAGCGTCTTCAGAATATTAGTGTTCAGGACTTGGTTGTGTTCATCATAATGAAATCTAAATTGCCCCCTCTATTTTCATGTTTCCCATTTCAGTGATTGAACACAAAAAGGCTGATGAATCACAACTGTTGATCTCTTATTTGGAGATAAACCACTTTGTCTTCATCTAAGTTGCATTGAAAAGATGAAAGCAGTGAATATGAGCACATTTATAATGGGGGCCTCACAATAATCATGATTTACTCTTGTAACGCTGAGTTATGTGGCTATTTCATTGAATGGCTTATTCAAAAGCGCACTGAATTTCTGTCTTGTAAAGGTGCCATGGGTTTGTGGTTGAATTGTGGTTGAGTTTTTCAAAGCTAGTGGCTATATCTTAAGAACATTTAGGTCACGGAACGTGTGTGTGACTATTCAGCTATATTTTTTCATGATTATATCATATATATATTTTTTATGTTACACTTCTGTACAAAAATTAGTGTTGGTAAGATTTTTTTAAATTTTCTTTAAAAAAGTTTTTTACATGATTACTGATGCTGTAGTTATTTGATCAAAAATACAGAAAAAACAGATACATTGTGAAATATTATTACAATGTAAAATAACTGGTTTGTATTGTAATTTATAACAACATTTAAAATCTATACACAATGTATATTACAATACACTGTACGTTGTAATATTAAAGGGATAGTTCACCCAAAAATGAAAATTCTGTCATTAATTACTTATTAATTACCCTCATGTCGTTCTAAACCCATTCGTTGATCTTTGGGACACAAGTTAAGATATTCTTGATGAAATCCGAGAGCTTTCTGACCCTTCATAGACAGCAACGCAACTGACACGTTCAAGGCCTAGAAAGATGGTAGGAACATCAATAAAAATTTGATATCAGTGGTTAACCCTAATTTTATGAATCTACTTTTTGTGCGCAAAGAAAAAAAAAAGGACTTTATTCAACACATTGGAGATGGCAGCACCACATGAAAGAAGAAATTGTTGAATAAAGTCATATTTGTTTTCTTTGCACACAAAAAGTATTCTTGTAGCTTCATAACATTAATGTTGAATCACTTATGTCCCCATTTATAATGTACTTACAACCTTTCTGGACCTTGAACATGTCAGTTGCATTGCTGTCTATACAGGGTCAGAAAGCTCTTGGATTTCGTCAAAAATATCTTAATCTGTGTTCTGCAGATAAACAAAGGTCTTATGAAGTTGGAATGACATGAGGGTGAGTAATTAATAACAGAATTGTCATTTCTGGGTGAAATATCTATTTAAATGTTGATAAAGGTCAACATATTTCTTCTTTCTTTCCAGTGAGAAATAGGCACATGTACTTGCTTTGAATCAACTACAATAACCTCTTCTATTTGTGAACACCGAGTAATGATGGTGACATTACAACTCGTGTCATGTTCCACTGAACAGGGCAGCTTGTTCCTGAGGAGCTCTGTGAAGATGAGCCGCCCCCTAAAGAGATGTCCTGTGTGATGGCGTGTTCGGGCGACTGTGTGCTCAGCTCATGGTCTGATTGGTCCTCCTGCTCCCACAGCTGCTCCAGTAAAAACTCAGAGGGCAGACAAAGCCGCACACGGACCATATTAGGCTTACCGGGAGAAGGTCAGTTGACTTTCATCTTCTACAGAAATTGGATAATAATGTTTCTACAAATGTCTGACCAATTCATTTTAATTAAAGCATGCAAATTCATGGTGAGCCTGGCCTGGATGTCTCTCTGCACCTTCCTTTTTATTACAATAAAAAATGTTTGTTAAATGAAAAAACAAACAAACAAACAAACATATAATAATAAGAAAAAAAACAATAGATAATTTAATGCTGTGATATTGATTTGACAAGGGAAGTAATTTACTCTTAATATCACTCTGAGAGTGACATAACACCATTAATCAGTTTGTTTTTGTGAGCGGAGGAGCAATTTTGCATTCTGTATATTTGTTTCAGAGGAGCAGTGATAAAAATTTGTTCACAGGGTCTGCCTACATACAGCTGTGGGCTTTTCCAATCACACACAGTCCTTCTGGAATGACAGAAAGAGCTGTGTAATTAAGACTTAAATATACCTTAGTCTGGAGACTACTTCCGCCCCCTCTGCTGCCACACACACATGAGTAACGGCTCCTACATACACTTCTCTCCATGCATCTGGAAAATGGAAATAAAGCCCCAGCCTCTACACACCATCTACCGAGTGTCATTAATCAGACAAGCCCTTATTAATATTCAGCCGGTCTATGTTACACTCATAATGAGTCCCTGTGTTATGGAGAAAGGCTGAATGTCAATACAATGTCATTAGCTTCAAGGGCAGATGGTGTAGGAATTACTTTTAATTATAAAAAGTGCAGAAGTAATTTTGGAGGCTGATCTCACAGAACTTGTCACAGGTGTTCCCACATCACATGTGGAATACACATTCAGTTTCCTAATTCAGTTGTACTGTAGTATGTTCAGTTGATTTCACATACAAGAAAGTTTGATTAGACATTGAATCTCTGGCTGATACAGATAAGCTGATATTTATTTTGATTTTATGGTTGATGGAAGATTCTACACTATTTTGTGAGGTTTCAAAAAATCTTGATATTGTCATCATGAACTTACCCTCATGTTTTTTCGAACATGAAAAAAAAAAAATCTTTTATGTTTCACAAGGTCATATAAGTTTGTAACCTCAGTTCTTTGTTTGGTCAAAGAGGAAAACTCAAGCTATTGGTTGATCTGTTGTTGCTGTGTTGAGGAATTTAAACAAACAATGGTAATATTTTGCTAAAATATGTGACCCTGGACCTGTCAGTATCGTGTCCTGTTTTGTCATGTTTTCCTAGTGTTTTCCCCCTGTGTTTCTAATATATTTGGTTTGTTCCGTTTGCTCCCCCTTTTGGTTCATGTTTATTTGGTTTACCCTTGCCCTTATTTGGACTTCCCCCTCTTTATCCCTGATTGGTTTCACCTGTCCTTGTTATCTTGTTAGGTTGCCACTCCCCTGTTTCAGTAATTATATAGTCCTTTGTTCCTCTTTCCCCTTGTCCAGTCTTGATGTTGCTACGTGTTTTTCTGCTCCTGGCCTTTTGTTTGTTTATTTACAATAAATCAGTGTTTTTTGTTTGTACCCCATTGTCTACGAGTTCTCCCTGGCTCCTTGTCTCCGCACGTGTTACAGAAGATGACAGAAGATGATCTGGGCTGAGGACCAATTCCTGAACCTGCAGCAAGGTGAGTGTTTGCTGGAGGAGTATGTGAAGGAGTTCCTGAGTGTTTACCATCTGGTGAGATGGAGCGATAAAATGGTTCACGCATGTTTCCAGATGGGACTCAAAGATGATTATTTGTTCCAATTGATTACTCCAAATGATTGCTACCGTCCTGTAGCAGATTTTGTAAATTTTGTTCTTGATTTATGTGGTTCCCCATTCCAAGTCATGGTGGAGGATGGTAATCCTCCTCCCATCTGGAAACATGCAATCACCCCACCTCACCAACAGCCAGTGCCCTCCGCATATCACTCCAGCGACCTCAATCCCCCCTTGCCTCCCATGTGTCCCCAAGTCCTCCATAGCTCCACAATGGTCCTCAGCCCAGTACCTCAGGCCACCACGTCAGAGTCTGCTCACAAGATGGCCGCCACGTCAGAGTCTTCTCATAAGATGGCCGCCATGTTAGTATCTGTTCTCAAGATGGCCGCCACGCCAGAGTCAGCTCCCAAGATGGCCGCTGTGCCAGAGTCTGCACCCAAGTTGGCCTCCGTGCCTGAGTCCCCGGCCAAGATGGCCGCCATGCCTGAGTCCCCGGCCCAGATGGCCGCCAAGCCTGAATCCCCGACCGAGATGGCCACCAAGCCTGAGTCCCCGGCCGAGATGGAAACCAAGTCTGAGTCCCCGGTCGAGATGGCCACCAAGCCTGAGTCCCCGGTCGAGATGGCCACCAAGCCTGAGTCCCCGGTCGAGATGGCCACCAAGCCTGAGTCCCCGGTCGAGATGGCCACCAAGCCTGAGTCCCCGGCCAAGATGGAAACCAATTCTGAGTCCCCGGTCGAGATGGCCACCAAGCCTGAGTCCCCGGTCGAGATGGCCACCAAGCCTGAGTCCCCGGTCGAGATGGAAACCAAGTCTGAGTCCCCGGTCGAGATGGCCACCAAGCCTGAGTCCCCGGTCGAGATGGAAACCAAGCCTGAGTCCCCGGTCGAGATGGAAACCAAGTCTGAGTCCCCGGTCGAGATGGAAACCAAGTCTGAGTCCCCGGTCGAGATGGAAACCAAGTCTGAGTCCCCGGTCGAGATGGCCACCAAGCCTGAGTCCCCGGTCGAGATGGCCACCAAGCCTGAGTCCCCGGTCGAGATGGCCACCAAGCCTGAGTCCCCGGTCGAGATGGCGGTCTCTCCCGAGCCCCCGGACAAAATGGCTGCCGCACCTGAGTCTCCGTTGGTTCCGCCCAGCCCTCCAGTGTCCAGCCCTCCAGTGTCCACGCCTCCAGAGCGCCCTCCAGTGTCCGCGCCTCCAGAGCGCCCTCCAGTGTCCATGCTTCCAGAGTGCCTTCCAGTGACCGCGCCGCCAGAGCGCCCTCCAGTGACCGCGCCGCCTGAGCGCCCTCCAGTGACCGCGCCGCCAGAGCGCCCTCCAGTGACCGCGCCGCCTGAGCGCCCTCCAGTGACCGCGCCGCCTGAGCGCCCTCCAGTGACCGCGCCGCCTGAGCGCCCTCAAGTGACTGGGCCACCAGACCTGCTCTTCCAGAGTCTCCGCTGGAGACGCCCAGCCCTCCAGAGTCTCCGCTGGGGTCGCCTCGAGTGCTGTCCAGAGCCCACTCACCCCGAGCGCCGTCCAGAGCCCGCTCCTCAAGAGCTCCCTCCAGAGACTACTCGGGCTTGTGGTCCCCTAAGTGTCCCCACCATGGCCCCCTGAACTATCTGCTCTGCCATGGCTTCCCGAGCTCGCTGACCCACCATGGTCCCCTGAACTGTCTGCTCCTCCTTGGCCCCCAGAACACCCAGATTTGCCCTGGAGGCCGCGCTTGAATCCTGTGTCCCTGGTGTCCCTGCCTAGCAGTCTCCAGGGCGCCCACCCTCCCTCCCCTGTAGATGTTACTAGGCGCGAGACGCGCCTTCTGTTAGGGGAGGGGGGGTGATGTCAGTATCGTGTCCTGTTTTGTCATGTTTTCCTAGTGTTTTCCCCCTGTGTTTCTAATATATTTGGTTTTTTCCATTTGCTCCCCCTTTTGGTTCATGTTTATTTGGTTTACCCTTGCACTTATTTGGACTTCCCCCTCGGTATCCCTGATTGGTTTCAGCTGTCCTCCAGGGTTACATATTAGTATATATTTTGACTTATAATACCTTATTAATTTCTTATCCACCTTATTTTTCCCATAAGAGTGGGCACGACATTTGTAAATTTTATGGGTCAGGCTTCCTGTCTCATCTGCATCCAGCTGTTTTTTTTATCTGTACAAAACAGCTAGATTTGCTGCTTGATATTACAAATTGGTGTGTCTTACCATATTATTTTAATGTATTATCCTAAATATGAACACACTGGTTTTCAGTGCAAACTGTTTTACTGTCTACTGCACATTGTTATTCTTCTCATTATATCCCTATAGTGGCTAATGAGCTGGAAGTGTTGCCCATAAGCTTACTTCTGAGTTAAAGAATTAGGTGGATAAACCATCAAGGTTGAATTTTTTTTCTCTCTTTTAAAAAATATGTGTACACCAGTGTACACCAGTGTATAGATTTTTCAGTATAGATTTTATTAACATTTTGATTCAGCTTTTTAAATTTATCTTAAATTATTTGATTGTGTTTTTGTAATTTAGTATTTTTTTAAATAATTATTTTTTTTTTGTCATTTTTAAACAGTTTTAATTTATTATTATTCCAGTTTTAGTTTTACTTCAGTGTTATTACTTAACAGCATTTCAAATTATCATCTAATATTTATATTTTATTTAATTTCAGCTAAATTTCAATTTAAAAAACTTTATCAATTTACTTTACATTCGTTAACAATAGCAACACTGTGACGCAGGCTCTTTTAGCATTGCATTGAACAGCCGGACAGCCTGAGTTTGAGGCAACCAGACTTTGTTTGTCTGACCAAAGAAATATGATATTATTATTTATTTTATTTGATGCTGCTAGTTGTTTAGAAATTGCATTATGAACAATTCTTTTTACACAGTTTATATATACCACATAAAAAAGCTCAGCCTATTTCTCCTTTCATACGTCTTTAGTACATGCCCTCATATGTCCCGGTAGATTTCAGTTTCATGAGTCTTTGTGCTCATGTAGCTCGTTAACATTTTATGGAGCATTAAAGCAAACTTAAGAGAGGCTTTTCCATCTGTAATGCAGTTAATGATCTTTCCCATTCCCAGCTAAGGCATGTCCAGCTGCTACTGCTCTAGAGGAGTGGAGAACTTGTAATGATCATCCATGCATCACATTCTACTGGGAAGCGTCGCCATGGGGACCATGCATCGAGGACTCCTCCATGAATCTAAATGGCACTGGCTACTGGAACGGAACGGCCACCTGTGCAGTCGGGGTGCAGATTCGTAAAGTGGTCTGCATGAAAATGGGCGTCGGGCCAGTTATTCCCAAAAGGTGCCTTATTTTTATGTATGAAATTTATAATCTGTGGATTTGTATATTTCCACACACGGTAAAAGTATTCACAGTGGCATTTTGTGGAGGTTAGATTATTAAAGCACATAGATTTTCCACAACTGCTCATAGCATGAAGTAGAAATGGTGTATTTTACTAGTCTTTGGTGATCACTGCTTTTAATTTGAAACAACATAGAAAGGAAGGCAATAATGCTTTGTTCAAAAAGACAGCATTTTTTTTTTTTTACCTTTATTTTTTTTTTTACTTTAAATCTCTTTGTTTGTAGTCTGAACAGCCTTATTGAAAACCTATCCTTTTGTGATTTTAAATCCGATAAAAATTAGATTTTGGAAATGTGCTTCATTCAGTACAGTGAGATCATATTTCATTTTGTTTTTTCATCATTTGGGATCCAGTGTGACTAACGTCGTGCACAATTTAGTCATAGATGTAGGCACCACTGCACTTTATCTCATTTACACACACATAGGATGAACATCACATTGTCATATCACACTGTGTCGTTATCTTTAAGCCAAGATGGAAAATGTGTGCCAAAGTTAGGACACCCTATGATTCAATTGCCTGTAGATCCACTTTTTGAAGAAATAACTTTATCAGCTTTATTGAGGTTTGGGGCTATTTGTTCATGTCCAGCTTTTACCACAGCATTTCAGTCAGGATCAGGTCTGGACTTTGACTGGGCTGTTGCAATTATATTGTACATTTGCTGGTGTGCTTGGGGTAGTTGTCTTTTCGCATTACCCAATTTTGGTTCAACTTTAGCTGTTGGACGAAGATCCTCACATTTGACTCTAGAATGCTTTGTTATACAGAGGAGTTCATGGTTGACTCAATGACTTTGAGGTGCCCAAAGTGTGACTACAAAACAAGGTCAAAATCATCAGCTATCCATCAGCATGTGGAACTTTTGGTATGAGGTGTTTGTGCTAATGTGCTCTTTAGGTTTTTACCAAACTTGGCACTGTGCATTATGGCCAAATATCCCAAACTTGGGTCTTGTCTTTTCAAAGGACAAGTCTTATGGTTTGTTCAGATGCAACTTTGCAAACCTAAACCCTGCTGCCATGGTTTTTTTTTTTTTTAGAAAGAAAGAAGAGCCTTTCTTCTTTCAATTCTTCCAAGCATGCCATACTTATATGCCATACATATTTTTCTGATTGCACTGTCATGAACATTATCATTTAACATGTTAACTGAGGCCTGAGGTGTAGTTCTTGGGTTGTCTGCCATTTGTTTGAGGATCACAGGGTCTGATTTTGAGGTGAATTTCGTGGGATGTCTAGTCCTGGGAGGATTGGTGTCTGTCTTCCACTCAATAGGGTGTCCTAACTTTTTTACTTGACTGTGTTGTACAGAACACATGGGTAATTCTGACCCAGCTGGTTGGGTTAATTTTTTTTACTCAAAATGCTGGGTTGTTTTATTTAACTCAACTTTTGTTTAAAAATGTCTGTATCCCTGGCTTAAAATGGGCTGGAAATTAAAAATCACACACAGAATTGCTAGAGGCAACAGCAATAATCAAAAGATGAACATTTATTAAAGGGTTAGTTCACCCAAAAATGAAATTTTGTCATTAATTACTCATCCACATGTTGTTCCAAACCCGTAAGACCTTTCATCTTCGGAACACAGTTTAAGATATTTTTGATTAAGCTACAAGAATACTTTTTTTTCACAAAGAAAACAAAAATAAAGACTTTTTTCTAGATTTTCGTCTCTACCGCGTCACTTGTGGATGCGCGTTCATGCGTGTGGCACTGACCCAGATCCGGCTTTATGACGTTAAACATGTGTCGTGCCTTCTTTACATGTGGAGAAAGACGCACGCTCTATGAAAGCTATTGAAATCTATGAATCTGCATCAGCACCACCACATGCATGCATGAGAGTACTCTCGTGAACGAGCATCCACAAGTGACGCAGTAGAGACAAAAATGTGGACTAAAGTCTTTATTTTTGCTTTCTTTGCGCAAAAAAAAATTATTCTTGTAGCTACATAAAATTACAATTGAACCACTGATGTCACATAGACTACTTTGTCAATCCTCTTGGTACTTTTCTGGGCTTTGAACGTGGCAGTACCCTTGCTGTCTATTGAAGAGTCAGAGACCTCTCAGATTTCATCAAAAATATCTTAAATTGAGTTCCAAAGATGAACGGTCTAACGGGTTTATAACAACATGAGGGTGAGTAATTAATGACAGAATTTTCATTTTTGGGTGAACTAACCCTTTAATAAGAACACCCATGGACAAAAATACAGAAATTTAATTTATTAGGGTGAAAACAGCATAGTTTACAATATTACTTACAATTAAACTTGTTTATCAAGCATTTTAGAAATAAAAAAGTAAAAAGTAATATTTTAATCAAAGTGTATTCAGACATTCTCAGTTATCCCTTGCCACCGAAATCTGAGCCGACGATGGGCTGTTGTTCGGCAGGGGAACTGTGAACCTCCATAACCTGCCCATAAACAACAGTACTGAGATAAGAGAACTTTTTTTCCCTGCTAAAAAAAACAGCTAAACTACCCTAGGTTGGTTGGCTAGTCTTAGCTGGTTTAAGCTGAAAGTAGCTGGTTCCAGCTGTTCTCCAAGTATGACCAGCTAAGGAAGTGACCAAAATTCCTCTAAAACCAGCCAACCAGCTTGTTTTTTTTTCAGCAGGGATATAAAATCAAAATTAATTAAATTCAGTATTATAATGAATAAATTCAGTTTATGTTATGTGAGGCAAAAGGCATTTCCATTATGTGAAACGACCTCTTTTAACTGACTGACATTTCTTCCCTTTATGTTGCGTCCCATAAAATAAAAACATTTACAGCACAGTAAAGACTTTATACATGGAATAAAATGTATACAAACCTTTATTTCACTGAAGAAGTGCACCAATTAGGCGGTGCTGTGAACTGCTCTCTTCTGAAGAGGACCCAAAAAGCTCAACTCAACAGCTAAGTTTAAGTGGTTGAAGTACAGTATCAACTTACCAGCTACTAACCCAACAGCTGGGTATTACAAAAACTACCCAGCACTGGAAAAAAAATAACCCAACACCCAGCAGACTCAAACCAGCAGTTGGGTAGAAAAAATAACCCTGCATTTTTTAGAGTGTGGTAATGCCTTTAATGCTTATGCTTTTTTTGGTCAATATAAAAAAATGACAACCAGCTCCTAATCAAATACATTCAAATACCTCATCAAATATGTGCTGACATGAAAGTTTCAGAATGTTCCTGAATCCAGCCTGTTTTCTTTATGGGATCATCCATTTTTATAGCTTCATCTTTAAAATATTGTCAGCATTTTCTCTCCCTGATATATATTTTCAGATACAAGAGGCATATCACACACACAGATTTGGTCAATAATGAATTTGCCACATGGAAATATATCCCTCTGCTAGCTTTTGTAAATATATGTACATTTTGTTTGAACAGAGCAGTAAATTAAAGCAGATATTATTAGACGCTGCTTCTCTGGGATGCATCTGCGAACAGAAAAATTTGGAAGTAGTGTTTTGCGTATTTCTGCTACGGAATCCTAAAATCCCACTGATAGTTTTTCATTCAAACATCTTCACTCAAGCAGCAAAAGCTGAGATTCAAAATGTTAGTGGTGCTTGCAGCAGGTTGTGGTACTTTTGCACAGCATGAATGAAATGTACAGTAAAAACTGAAAGCGGTTCTCAAGAGTTTCACATTTCCCTGACCTTTTCTCAGGAGAAGAGTGCTTGGTTTACTTGTGCTGCAACCGTATCTTGTACATTGAGTCTGTCAATATTCTCAGGCTTGTGATGTGAGTGACTCTGAATGCAGGCTTGACTGATTGTCTCTGTTTCCTGTATGAGAGGGGTGGAGGTTCATGTTGCCCCAGGTCTTTCCTTGATAAATGTTTCCTCTGGGAGCATAGTAATGGCGCTTTGGGTAAGATAAAATGTTCTATTGCATTGCATGGAGAAGATATTGTGTTGTGCATTGGAAAAAGTACTCATAAATAATGCAGCTGTTTATCCATTTCTTTCTTTTATATTAATGACACCAACGTAAAAGTGAGTTTATGGGCTGATGTATTTCACTGGCCTGGCTATAGGTTTCGCTTGACCTCAGTTTTGAGAGGGGAGCTGTCTGGAATTACATCCCAGTTTTTCTCATATCAGTATTTTTATTTTATTTTATTTACTTTTATTTTATTTTAATAAGGGTTCAAGTAGCACTGAAACCCTATTATAATTGTTAGAGTGGCCATAGATCAGCAATCTCCACATAAAACCTATTGTGCAGACCAAACCGTAAGTCGTAGAGACTTGAAGGGATGGTAGTACTCAAACCGCCAACAACGTCACCAAAGCTCATCCCAGTCGGCCTGACAGTGGGCACTACAGCGATTAAAAGTAACTCCTAAACCGTCAGTCGCAGGCTCAATTGTCTTATGTCACTGGAATTCTTGGCTCACATCGGACAAAACACATGCCTCAGATTCGTGAGCATGGTGAAATATTTGGGTATTTTTTGAAAAACCTACTTTTGCGAACTAGTTTTTTCGCCTGATCGAAACCAAACCAGTGCAGAAAGATTCTTTGGAGAGTGTATATCAGTAATTATCAAAAAAAATTAAACTTTCAACTCACTGTTGCAAAGGGGCACCAAAATGTTTGAAAGGGGCAGGGCCACTTTCAGTAAAATGCCTATAACTCCTGAATGAAATGAGATATCTTCAATAAACTCACAACACTTTTGTAAGAGCTCAATCTAAAGTCACAGAACAAAAATCATGGCGCCTGGCCACTTGGCGGGGCTATAAGGAGGAAAAACTTTAAAATGGCTCTAACTGTGCAACCATTTGTACTATCTACATTCACATATCTCAAAAAACATTGGCCTGCCATTGGCCAATAAATTTTAAGAACCAATTAGACAAGGTTAACGGAGGACGATCAGAGCGAAACTCAGTGGGCCTGTTTAACCACTGGGGGGCGTAAACAATTGCGAGTTTTTTTCGCACATACACACAATATTTGTGTCATATGATAGAACTCCTCATTCCGGACAACTGTGCCTCTAGAACCACTGCTGTCAATTAAATCGTTTGTTAAATGATTGAGAAGATATAGAAAACCTACTTTTGCGTACTAGTCCTAGATTTTCCCCTCAATCTGGAAAAAAAGACTGCGGTACAATTTTCCGGACTCTCTAGGTCAATAATTATCAATCTGGGAATCTATAACGGAGTTGTTTAGAAAAGGGGCCTGTCCAAATTTACCTAATATCCTATAAAGACTAAAGAAAAGCTCAAAACTTCCCGAAACCTGCTGAGTACATGTTTTAAGGAGATCGGACCACAGCTGACGCTATAACAGTCATAAACATTACAAAACATATTTGTATGGTAAATTACCTGAATTTCTCCGAAATGTGTTTTCTGAAATCAAATTTAAAATGTATTACGTTGTTTATTTCTCATTTTCTCTATTTAGTTTTTCCTGAAAAACAAGGCAAAAATACTGATTAATAAAAGTGTTTTTTTTTTTTTTTTTGCAGTATAAACCCTGCATTGAGCTCACAGTGGGAGAGGGTTTTTTGCTGTAAGAGCTTGAAAGGCATAGCGTGTGTTAAGGAGAAAGAGGTGTCAAATACCGCTGTGTTTACAAATGAATTGGTAATCTAGGCTTCTTTACAGTCAGCAGAGGACAAATCACACTCTGGTTTATAGCGATCTGTTGACACACATGCACACACAGACGTACTAAATCATAAATCACAGATGGATGTACTGTATTGCATGTGTGTGTGTTTGATGGTGTGGGTGAATTTATGTGTTTGTGCCACACACATATCATATCCCTTGTGCCCCGTCGCATGTGCTGGAGGCAGCAAGAACCGAGCATCAGTTATATAGCGTGTGTTCTGTCATCATATGGAAGCAGCTGATGTTTCATACGTAGGTGGAGTGTGTTCAGATCCCCACTTTATTTAAAACAGCAGGGCTGAGCTATTTAAACACCCTGATATATGAAATGACCCAACAGGGAGATGTTTGTTTATCTTACTGCTGCTAAACCGCATCTTTATTAATACTCTTTTCCTGATATGCTTGCATAAATAGGAAAACAAACCAGGTTCTATATAGGTGCAGTGCAACAAATTCGTCGACACTCTTTTGTCTGTCAGCATCAAATGTGAATGCACTGTAATCACAGCCGATCAGAGGATATTTAATTGTAATATTGTTAATAATGAGTACTGTATAGTTACATGAAACAGGATGATTTATTTGTTCAGTTCATTATTTTGGACCAATGAAGTGTGGGTGATGCAAGTTTAAGCTTTAAGATTTTTTCAGATCCTATTTCCCCTCATTCCACATCATTTCCTGTCTTCTCTCTCCACTGCTGCTCTCCACACTATCTCCGCTGCCATATTTCCTGCCTTGTTTTTTTAATAAATGGAATCGCTTTAATCTAAAGCCTTGGGTGAATTATTGATTTTTCTAAAACTATAGCAACAGCAGTATGATAAAATACTGTTTAAAAAAATCATTGTATTTATTGTTAATAATAATCGTAATAAAAGTAATTTGTCCTACAGATAGGATGTTTAAAACTTGTAAGACCTTCGTTCATCTTCAGGACACATGAAATTCGAAAGCTTTCTGATGCTGCATAGATAGCAACACAACTGACACGTTCAAGGTCCAGAAGGGTAGTAAGGACATTGTTAAAATAGTCCATGTGACGTCAGTGGTTCGATGTTATGAAGCTGCGAGAATACTGTCTGTGTGCAAAGTAAACAAGAATAACGTCTTTATTTAACGTGTCTTTGGTGTGTGTGGTGCTTCTGACGCAGGAGCCGGCATTCTGTCATTATTTTTGTTTTCTTCACGCACAAAAAGTATTCCCATAGCTTCATGAGTGGTTTAAGATTAAACCACTGATGCCCTTTCTGGGCCTTAAATGTTGTAGTTGTTTTGATGTCTATGCAGGGTCAGAAAGATTTCAATTTCATCAAAAATATCTTAATTTGTGTTCTAAAGATGAACAAAGGTCCTACGGGTTTGGAACCACGTGAGAGTGAGTAATTTATTACAGAATTTTCATTTTTTCAAACTTATTCCATTGGTTAAGAGTCGCTGTGTTGGGATGAAAAAAAGTTGCATCTCATATATTTTGTTTTGGGACTTGATGCTTGCTTTTCCAATGGCTACAAACATGCCTCATCCAATTGAATTTTATGTTGGAACACTGCAAGAACACACACTTTATTCATGCTTTGTATTTATACAGACATACAGTGCTTTGGAAAAGTATTCATACCCCTTTTTCACATTTCACAACATTTTATGTTGCTGCCTTGTGGTAAACTGCTTTAATTTTTTTCCTCATCAATCTACACTCCATGCACCATAATGGCAAAGCAAAAAAAAGAGCAAAAACCAAGCCCTGAGGATACAAAAAACTCCCTGTAGAGCTCAGAAACAGGATTGCATCAAGCCACAGTCCTGGGAAAGAGTTCAGAAAAAATCTGCTGCATTGAAAGTTTACAGAAGCATGTAGTCTCTATTACCCTTAATGGAAAAAGTTTAAAACAACCAGAACTCTTCCTAGAGCTGGCCTCCTGGCAAAACAGAGCAATTGATGGAGAAGGGCCTTGGTTAGACTGGCGACCAAGAACCAGATGGTCACTCTAGTTGAGCTGCAACACAAAATGTGAAAAAAAAAAAATGACAGGGGAATGAATACTTTTTCAAGGCACTATAAAGATACTCAACCCGTTGTCATCTGTGATGTCTCCTCAGTTCTGTCTTCCTTTCTACTGATTTCTTGCATTTATCCTCCACCCACTCTTTTGTTCCTTTGCTAAAGCTCTGTAGCATCATTGCCTTTGGGTGGTTGCCCTCTGTAATGGCATTCTGCTCCACAGAGCACAAAAGTGAGAGAGAAGCAGATGATTCATGTCTCTGTTCTTTCTTGTCCCCTGCTTTGATGTGTCCTGTTTGCTGGTCTCCAATGCCTGTAGTTGGTAGAGCCCTGCTGAGCCCTGCCGCTTCTCTTTAGAGCTGCTGCATGCTGGGAATTGAACCAAGCCTGGAAATGAAATGTCCAGAATCCAGCTCATTGGGCTGGACGTTCTCCAAGGGGCAACATGCTCTCAAACAAAAGCATGCACATACTTACACTCCCAGAGACACACATGAAACAAACTCCTCAGCAGGACATACGGCCTAGTGTGTATGTAGGAGATCATGTACAGTCATCCAGTCATTATCGCAAAATAATGGCTCTCGTTTCAGCCTGAAGGGGTTTGTTTTGTGAAAATGACCGGCTGGTTGTACTTTATGCCTTATATATTCACCAGGGAGAATGTTATTATCCCTCCTACGACATTGCTGTTTACCAGATAAATCAATGTCCATGAAATATTGATTTAAGTTAAATATGTTAGAAGAAACCAATACCGCTGAGTGCTAGGAAAGGTATGAAGCAGGTATACTGTTGTGAAAAAAGTACACCACATGGAAAGGAAATGCTGTGGTATACTTATTTTTTTTTTCCACAGAAAACAATTGAAGTTCTGTTGATATAATGTTTAACAAAAAACTATAAACTTTTACAGCTTTTCAGGTATTCTACTGGTCAAAAGTTTCTGAACAGTAAGATTTTCAATGTTTTTTAAAAAAAAGTCTTGTTTATTTGATCCAAAGTACTGCAAAAAAAAAAAAAAAAACAGTAAAAATCTTAAATATTTTTACTATTTAATAGAACTGTTTTCTATCTAAATATATTTTAAAATGTAATTTATTCCTGTGATTTCAAAGCTGAATTTTAGCATCATTACCCCAGTCACATGATCATCTAATAATACATTTTGCTGCTCAAAAAACATTCATTTTTATTATTATTATGTTAAAAACAGCTGAGTAGAATTTTTTCAGGTTACTTTGATGAACAGAAAGTTCAGAAAAACAGCATTTATTGAAAATAAAAATATTTTGTAACATTATAAATATCTTTATCATCACTTTTGATCAATTTAAAGCATCCTTGCTAAATAAAAGTATTAATTTATATAATTTCTTTCCTAAAAAATAAATGGTATAGTGTATAATGTTACAAAAGCTTTTTATTTCAGATAAATGCTGATTTTTGGATCATTCTATTCATCAAAGAATCCTGAAAAAAATCTGTTTTAAATATTGATAATAATAAAAAAAATAATGTTTCTTGAACAGCAAATCAGCATATTAGAACGATTTCTGAAGGATCATGTGACACTGAAGACTGGAGTAATTATGCTGAATATTTAGCTTTGATCACAGGAAAAAAATACATTTTTAAATATATTAAAGTAGTATATTTTAATGCATTTCAGTTATTTTAAATTGTGATAATGTTTCTCAATAATACTGTTTTTACTGTCTTTATCTATAAAAAAAAATCCCAAACGTCTGAATGCAACTGCATACCGCATACTGTATGCTGGGGGAAAATGTGCTTGTATATTGGAAGCTGGTTGACAAATACACGTCATTACACAAAAATATGACTTTTGAACACTGATTGACCAATCAGAATCAAGTATTGTTTAAAACCAAATAATAATCACATTCCATCAGATGAAAAAGTACAGTCTGGAGAGCAGATTGGGCATTCTCTCTTATCTCTCTCTCTTAAGGAATACAAAGGCTCACATAACCTCTCGTTCCCTGTCACTCATACCAAAATAACTCACCTTTACCGTATACTCACTCAGATACAATCAGCTGTAGCCTCTGCTGGTAAGACACAATAAATATTACATCAACTTCCCCTACAATGTGGTTGTGGTCTTCTGTTACACAGATAGTGTCATTGTAACAGTGTTGTATTTGTACATGATAATGTCTGGGTTTGTGGGGTACAGTAAATCAAGCAGTACTTAAAGTCAGCACAGATGATATCTGCACCTATGCTAGAAGGTCAAGGACAGAGCAACTGCAGTGTGAATCAAGACAGCTTATCACTGATCATGAAAAAAATGTTCCTTCTCTCTGTTTTATATGTTTGTGTGTGTGTGTGTCATAGGTGTCCAGAATCTGCCCGACCAGACACCATTCAACCCTGTTTACTGCCCTGTAAGAAAGATTGCATTGTGACTCCTTTCAGTGAATGGACAGCCTGCCCTACCACATGCCTGCCAGGTATTGATACAATCTCTTCACACAACCTTTAGCTGTGACATTTCAGTGGTACCTCACTTACAAGGATAGCTCTCCTGAAAATAAAAAGTGTGTTTATTTACTCACCCTCAAGTCTTTCCAAAACTGGAAGCTTTTCATTTTTTCGGTGGATTTTTTTTGACACCGCTCTTACCATACAACAAAACTGTTGAAAAGTTTGGGATCGGTAAAAGTGTTAAAAAAAATATTTCAGTTTCTTGAAGGGATAGTCAAATAAAAAATTGAAATTCTGTCATCATTTACTCAAGCTCAAGTTGTTCCAACCCTGTATGAGATGACATTCATGACATTTTTACACAGTTCTGACTTTTTCATAGAATTGCATGATACAAACTTGCAATTCTGACTTTTTACCTCAGAATTGTGAGATATAAACTCACAATTGTGAGTTATAAAGTCAGAATTGCATGACATAAACTTGCACTTCTGAGAAATAAACTCGCAATTCTGGGAAATAAAGTGAGAATTGCAAGATGTGACATTTCTCAGAATTGAGTTTATTTCTCTTTTTTTCTCAGAATTACGAGAATATATCTTGCAATTATGACTTTTTTCATGCAATTGTGAGTTAAGTCAGAACTGTGAGATAAAAGTTGCAATTCTGAGAACATGTCAGTCTTTTTTCCCCTCAAAACTGGACTTTATAGCTTGCAATTGCGAGTTTATATCTCACAATTCTGAGGAAAAATGTCTGATTGCCAGAACAAATGTCAGAATTGCGATATATAAACTCACAATTGCGAGAAAAAAGTCAGATTTGCGAGATACAAACTTGCGTTTGCGACAGAATTGTTAGATATGAACTTGAAATTGCAAGAAAAAAAGTCAGAATTGTAAGATATAAACTCGCAATTCTCATATTTTTTCTTGCAATTGCAAGTTTATATCTTGCAATTTAGTCTTTTTCCCCATCAAAATTAGACTTTATAACTCGCAATTGCAAGTTATTATCTCATAATTCTGCTGAAAAAAGTCAGAATTGCGAGATATAAACTTGCAATTGCAAGAAAAAAAGTGAGCAAAAAAGCACTTCAACTGTATCATAAAGCGGTTCATACAACTTCTGAACTATGTTCCCTGTCTTCTGAAGCCATGTAATATCTTTTTGAAAAGACTGAAATATAAGTTATTACTAACTGAAAATCCTGGTGACCTAAGCTCTTGAAAGGTCATTATAAACTGTAGTATAGAAAGACCTTTGAAGACCTGTGTTGACTTACTTCCAAGACCGTCTGCTTTTGTGAAACAAAAAAAAAAAAATGTTTTAAAAGACACGGATGAGTCTATCCGAGCATAAGAAGTTGAGCATAAGAACACTTTTGAAAATGTTAGCTCGTATTGCTGATTTGAAATGTTGTTAAAAATTGTTGTAACCCTGGACCACAAAACTAGTCGTAAGGTTCAAGTTTTTGAAATTGAGATTTATACATAATCCAATAATGAATGAATAAATGAATAAACAAGCTTACCATTGATGTATGGTTTGTTAAAATATGACAATATTTGCCAGAGATACAACTATTTGAAAATCTGGAATCTGAGGGTGCAAAAAAATCTAAATATTGAGAAAATCATCTTTAAAATGGTCCAAATGAAGTTCTTAGCAATGCGTATTATTAATGAAAAGTTAAGCCTGATATATTTATGTTGGGAAATTTACAAAATATCTTAATGGAACGTGATTTTTGGCATAAAAGAAAAATCAATCATTTTGACCCATATTGTTGGCTATTGCTACAAATATACCCATGCTACTTATGACTTATGTGGTCCAGGGTCACAAATGTCAAAAAGGCTTATTTCAGAGTAAGAGTTCGCAGAGTAAACTGCCTTTTCAGTAAGAGTAAAAGGGACTTTGTATTAAAGGGAACATTAAATGCAAAATTTACATGGTTTGCATATAAATGTGTCTTAGCAGTGTGTAAACACATTTTTTTAATCCTCAAAAAACCTAAACAATCTCAATTATCAAGCCGTTTTGATTTTCTGAGCAGTATGAGGTCATATTGCTCAAGTCCCGCCCACAAACACTGATGAACTGTCATTTATTAGCATATTCCAACCCTCACCATTTTCTCAGCGCTTGAGCGCTGTAGTGACAACATCAGAGCCACTGAGGACACAGTGGATTAGTTTTGTATTGCCACCAAATACACAAAAATGGAAGCGAGGGGTGGAGTGAGCAGTAGCTCATTATCATTTAAAGAGGCATGCACCGAAACAGCTCGCTGCGAACAGAGCAGTTTTTGACAAGGTAAAAAGGGTGTTGTTTTACAAGACCATTAAGAAATTTTAACCAAAGTGTGTTGCAGACATTTCGTTAAGAGCCTAAAGAAGAAAAATGGGCATCTGATGTCCTCTATAACAATTACATGAGTTTTTGTGTTGACCAATTTAAATGTACTGTAAGTGCTTTTACATACATGATTTTCACTTTAAAACAATTGAATATTTCATTAAATTTGAATGAAAACTACCTTGCCTAATGTTTTTACTCGCACCAACTCTCTCTTATCTAATCATTTCTTTCTTTTCCAAGAAGAAAAAGCATAATATTTGCAGAGTTTGTTATTAGGATGTAGAATTTACTACCTCCATGAGGACAGTGTGTTGATAATGAAAACAGGATTTAGACTTTCACACACTCAAGACTGCTAGGATGTGATGTCTTGCACCTCCGCTGTAAACATGGTGAAGGCCAGACCACATACGTGCGGATCATTCTCAGAGGGGCTTTTCTTACCCACACAACAGTTTTATAACGCTTTAATGAGACTATTAATTGACAATTACTTCCACTAAAGAAATCAGGAGTAAACAGGCATTTATTATGATTGAATCAAACGGCAACATTTGAAGAAATGTTTTAAATAACTGATATCCCCTCTGTAAATAGTGTGCTTTACCCTGTTGGGTCCTCTGTTAATGAGATGGCCTTCTTAATTGTGCTATTATCAGTCTTTTAGTAATTAGCAATGTGTAATGAGCCTTACAACGTCTGTTAAATGAAGTCATTACATCAGCTTAGGATCCATACAGGGAACAGGAAGTGAACTCCACCAGAGAATCATATCATTACCTCTTATCTAAAGAGCTCTTTGAATTGTTCCTGCTGTGGTAATTGCTGTCAGAATTCTAATAAAGTGAAAGATGGCAGAAAGTAATGTTTTCTTTGTGTGTGTACTGTGCAGTGAACAGCAGCGTGCCCTCACAGTCACGATACAGGATCATCATCCAGCGGGCGGCCAATGGGGGTCAAGAGTGTCCAGATACTTTATATGAGGAGAGAGAATGTGAGGCTCTTCTGCTTTGTCCTATTTACAGGTGAATAAACTGCAATTGCACTAGTGGTTTACCTGTTTTTTTCCTAGGTAGGCCAACATTTTGTTTGCCAACACTTTGTTTAGCCTGTTTGGGTTTTGTGGAGTTGATAGTATCAAAACCTTTTACAAATGTGCACAGCAGTTTAGAATCACATGCAATGAAATGCATGAATTAATACATTATACGCCAGTTTGTAAGCTCACAATAATGTCCTTAAAATATACAAGTCACACATTGTTGCTGTAATTTACTGTTCAAGTAAATGCCAAGCTATGTGCAAGTTTCTCCGCCTCATGAATATATGTGAATGTGACTTTTCAGTTGTAATAACTTAATAAACTGTTATTCTGCCAAGTTGATTCACAAATAGAAGCAGGCTGTTTTTTCAACCCAACCCATAGTTATAACAGTTAGCATTTTGTCCCATTAAAAAATGTTAAACGCAAACAGTTCAGAAGGAAATAGCCTGTAGCTCAGGAGCATTGTGTGACACTTTCATGCTTTTATACCATGCAAATAAAGCTCATTCAATGCTTCTGAATGCCTGAAAAGTCACAGTGTTTTGTTGAATAACAGTACCACAAGTCTGCTGAATAACAATGAAGTACAGCTGATATACACTAATGTTTAAAAGTCTGTGGTCAGTAAAAATGCTAAATAATTCTTATTTAGAAAGGTTTTTCATAAATAACAAGAAATACTTACATTATTACAAAATATTTTATTTTAGTTTTAAATAAATAGTGGTATTTTAAATGTTATATCAATCAGAGAATCAACATTGATAATAATGAGAAATGTTTTTTGAGTAGCAAATCAGCATTTTTGCATCCTGATTTTGGATCAGGAATAAATTAAATATTGAATCAAATAAAATGCAGCCTGGTTGAGAATAAAATACATTAAAAAAATTACCAGCCTCAAACTTTTGAATGTTAGCATATTAGAGAATTTCCATACGCCAGTAATGCTGTATGTCATAAAATAATATAAACCACATTTTATTCATTCTTTTATTATTCAGTTTTTTGTTTTGTTTTATGCATGCAGCTTTCATAATCTAAATAGTGCTCTCAAATCGATTAATTGCGATTAATTGCATCCAAAATAAAAGTTTGTGTTTACATAATACATGTGCATTTGCTGTGTATATTTATATTTATATTTATATTTATATGCATTTATATACATGCATGTGTGTACATTTATATATACACTGCCGCTCAAAAGTTTAGGCTGCATTTACTTGATCAAAAGTTATTAAAACATTAAAAAGAAAGGCATTTATTGAAAAATCGTCTCGGGTTACGTATGTAACCTTAGTTCCCTGAGGGAACGAGACGCCGCGTCTAGAAACGCTATGGGGAACGCCATTGGCGGGCCGCACTCTGAACTATGTCTAACAACCAATGAAATGACGGGAGTGACGTCACAGGCGCGGTGACGTCATCGACCGGGAAGTATAAAGCACGTGCGTTCGACGCCCGCGGCAGCTCTTAAGGAATGAAGCGAGCGCCGCAGGGTGCGGGAATTATGGTCCGAGACGCGGCGTCTCGTTCCCTCAGGGAACTAAGGTTACATACGTAACCCGAGACGTTCCCTTCCGGGAACTCGAGCCGCGTCTAGAAACGCTATGGGGAACGAGACTACCAACGCCCCCATAATTTCCAAACCCTGCACTGTGTCTGCTAAACCAGGGTGGAAAAGAAAGGAGCCCTTGTCTAGCATTCCGCGGACAAGAGGCCCTGTAATCCTCGGCCCTCGGGCACACGAGGAATGGTAGTCTTCCTCTGTCTGGTCGCCAGCCAGAGCGAGAGGTACTCGGCGGCCCTCAGGCACACGCAGAGTCTTAGTCCTTTGTCTGGGAGATAGCCAGAACAAGAGGGACCGAAATGACCACTGTCTAGCATTCCGCGGACAGATGGTGTAAGGTAGTCCTCGCACCAAGAGGACAATGCACTCGACCTCGAGAGTGCTCCCCAGCCCGCAGGCACACGGGGTTCTACCTCTGCTTCTCTGGTCGCCAGCCAGAGCGAGAGGTACTCCGCGGCCCTCAGGCACACGCAGAGTCTTAGTCCTTTGTCTGGGAGATAGCCAGAACAAGAGGGACTGCAATAACCACTGTCTATGTGGACAGAAGGAAAGTGGTCCTCGGTCCTCAGACCCACGAGGACGGTGTACTCGACCTCAAGAGTACTCCTCGGCCCTCAGGCTCGCGAGGAGAAAGTAGTCCTTTGTCTGGGGTTCCGCCAGAGCAAGAGGGACTCAAGAGCTCGGCCTGGTACTCCGCCAGGACGCGAGGGAATAAGCCTTTGTCTAGCCTTGTGCGGACAAGAAGGCACTGCAGTCCCCGGCCCTCAGGCACACGGGGAGGACAGTATGGGCCTCTGCTTGGTAGCCAGCCGGTGCAGGAGGCACTCCTCGGCCCTCGGGCAGACGAGGAGTCTTAGTCCTTGGTCTGGGAAAGGCCAGAACCAGAGGGACCGAAGTACACTCGGTCTGGTGGACTTCCAGAACGCGAGGAAGATAAACCATTGTCTAGTGTTCCACGGACAAGAGGGTGATATGATCCTCGGCCCTCGGGCTCACGAGGATGGAGTTCTCGACCTTTGCCTGTTTACATTAATAGGTGCAGAGGGAGAGACGGACCTCAGCCAGGTGGTTCACCTCTGTCTGGTCGCCAGCCAGAACGAGAGGTACTCCTCGGCCCTCGGGCTCACGAGGAGAGGTAGTCCTTTGTCTGGGGTTCTGCCAGAGCAAGAGGGACTCAAGAGCTCGGCCTGGTATATACTTGGTGAATACTTTTGACAACGCACTTCACATCGACCTCCTCGGAGGAAGATATGGAAAGCGTTGAAAACCTTTCCTGGAGGGAAGTAACCGCATTGCGGGCTTCCTTATCCAGTATAAGGTTTACCGATCCACCAGATAGGAGAGGAGATAGGGTATTTTTAAAACACCCGTCTCCTTTTCCTCTAATAGATCGCGTGGAGCACCCACAGTGGAAGATTTTAGGCTCACACTGTGGACAGCCAGCCTTTTCGAGGGCTGACTGTGCGTGCTCTACACTCAAGCAGACTACACAGACTGTGTTTCACTATCTATTTGGCTGCTTGAACCGCCTTAATTCTAAACTTTCTTTCCCCCTTATGGTTGCATTTAAGTGGTCATACTACTCAAATAAAAGCCGTGCAAACTGGCACGAAAAAACAGCAGTATGACCGGGACAGACACAGACACAGAGCGCTCTCGCTGAATGACAAAAGCTGCCGCGGGCGTCGAACGCACGTGCTTTATACTTCCCGGTCGATGACGTCACCGCGCCTGTGACGTCACTCCCGTCATTTCATTGGTTGTTAGACATAGTTCAGAGTGCGGCCCGCCAATGGCGTTCCCCATAGCGTTTCTAGACGCGGCTCGAGTTCCCGGAAGGGAAGTGTATTTTCTAACTTTATAAGTCTTTTCTATCACTTTTTATTAACACATCTTTGGTGAATAAAAGTTTTTTTTTTTTTTTTTTTTAAAGAAAGAATAAAAATGTACTGACCCCAAACTTTTAGATAGTAGTTCATATTGTTACAAAAGACTTATATTTTAAATAAACACTGTTCTTTTCAATTTTTTATTTGCTAAAGAATCCTGGGGAAAGCACAATTATTTCCAGCACTGATAATAAATCAGCATATTAGAATGATTTCTGAATGATCATGTGACACTGAAGACTGGTGTAATGATGCTGAAAATTCAGCTTTGTATCACAGTTCTTTTAAATTGAAATAATATTTCACAACATTACATTTTTCTGTATTTTTGATCAAATAAATGCAGCCTTAATGAGAATAAGATGCGTCTTTAAAAACCATTAAAAATCTTACAGATCCCAAATTCTTGTGCGGCAGTGTACATATAAATATACACAGCACACGCACATATGTTATGTAAACACAAACTTTTAATATGGATGTGATTAATCACGAACTAGTGAATGCATTAGTTTATATTAACCATTGACCAATCTACTTTCTAGAAGTCAGCATTGACATCTGCCATTGAAATCTCTTGTAATTACAACAATCGACAAGAAACTGTTTAGCATGCTGAAACAAAGTCATTCATTTAATGCAGCACTTCATTACCACTGGTTTATAGGATTTATTCAACAGTGACATTTTTTTTGTATTCACAAGGCAAGACCTGGGTCACATGGAGTGGAAGTCATTATCCAGTGAAAGCCCCTGAATAGAAAGCCACTTAATTCCATGTGTCATAAAAAACTGTGACAGCATCAGACTGGTTAACACTGGTTTAAGCATTGTAGCCATAAGACTTCTATAGATATGCAGTGTCTATGTATTTCAAATGTATTTCATGTTAGCACAGGGCAGTTTTTTTTCAATATCAAACCATCCCTATAAATCTTCATCTCTGTTTTAGATGGAAGACACACAGATGGCATCCGTGTACTCTGGTTCCAGATTCTGTCCAGCAGGGAATGACGGGAGCTAGTGAATCATGTGGTAAAGGATTAGAAATGAGAGGTAAGAGAAGTTTGCTTAATGTAAAAAGGTGGATTTTCATAGTATGCCAAACAGCAACCTGTTGTTGCTCTTTCTCTGAGCTATATGCATCACAGTGTGCATATATGGACGTGTTTATGGTTTTGACCTCTGCTTTGTTCTTTGGCACTGTACAATGTGTGAAGTGTTAATGCAGCTTGCTGCAACCCCCGTTGTGATTATGACAGACTGAAAGTGAAAGCTGTCAAACATCACAGATAATGAAAGAGGAACAGCTCTGCCTTTAGGGCACATGTGGCATGCTGGAAAAAATATGTCACATTACCATACTTTTTGATTTAAAGAGGTTTTGGTTTATATGTTTTTCTGTAATCTTGAATTATTTGATTATTTGAATATGTTTTACAAGAAAATTACTATTTCAGTCTTTCATCTTCAAAATTCCAACTGCAATTCCATGCATTTAACACCTTTTTTCCAGTGTAAACATATTCTGTGTAGAAATCTCAATGTACCCTGACATTTTTGTGCAAATGTCAGTATTATTCCATATATTAAAGCAGAAGTTCACTTCCAGAATAAATAAGTAAGGAATAATTGACGACGGGCCGTAGAATTCTTAGAAAATAAAACATTATTTTCGTAGAATTCTACGGACCGAAGTCAATTATTCCGCTTATACTACGGTTACCACAGCTCAAGACAAAGATCAGATGATATATTTCAAGACATTCGTCCCGTTTTATCCTTAAAATGCTACTGTGAGTAGGATTAATTTCTTACGCAGCTCATCCAACCCTTCGTTGCTAGTTCCAAAACGTCATTTTAGACCTAGTAACGACGCTTGAGCCGTTGATAGCAAACTAATGCAGTTAATAATGAAGTTTAGACCGACCCACAGACAAGCAGACAGACAGAAAAAGAGAGGGTGAGAGAGTTTAAGATCGTAAATTACCTCTCTCAAGTCTGTGTGTCTCTCAAAGGTGACTGGCAGCATCGTCTCTACTTACAGTTAAACTTTCAGTTCATTTTCTTCAAGAACACGCCGTTGTTACCTTGCGTGTGAGAACTCATGTCGTTTTTAAGTTGTTAATCGTCAGAGCAGTGCTAACAACATTAGCGCGAGTGCTAATTGTGTGTGTGTGCGTCTGTGAGTGAGAGAGAGAGCGAGAGAAATAGAGTTTGTGCTTTCCGTATATAATAAAACGTAATATTGTGGAAAATCATGGAATAAACTGTCGTTTTTTTATCCTGTTGTTTACTGTGTTTATTAGTTTGGCCAGTGTCATTGAAGGTTTTGGTTGTTTTACAGTTTAGGGCTGTAAGGACCTTTGAAATAACTGAAATCGTGTGGCGAAGTGATTTAGACATGTACTGCGGTCGAAAGCTGCCTGGAACTACGTTCGCTGTGCGTTTCCCTGAAAATAATGCACACCACTAGAACGTTCGTCAGCCAATCAGATTCAAGCATTCAACGGCCCCGTAGTATAATTCCTAATAATTTACTCACCCTCATGTGATTTAAGATGTTCATGTCTTTCTTTCTTCATTTGAAAAGAAATTAAGGTTTTTGAGGAGAACATTCCACGATTTTTCACCATATAGTAGACTTCAATGGGGATCAACGAGTTGAAGATCCAAATTGCAGTTTCAATGCAGCTTCAAAGGGCTCTACATGATCCCAGCCAAAGAATAAGCAGCCATTTTATTAAATACACTTTTTTGACACTGTTTTATTTTAATTACACTAACTGTAACAGGGAGTCGTTCTCTTTT
Organism: Garra rufa; assembly: GCF_049309525.1. Lineage (NCBI taxonomy): Eukaryota > Metazoa > Chordata > Actinopteri > Cypriniformes > Cyprinidae > Garra > Garra rufa. Next base: position 31,890,555 of record NC_133381.1, on the reverse strand, counting down.
GCTTGGATAATAAAAACAAAAAACGAGATATATATTTTGTATCACCATTCAGTGTGTAAAAAAAAAAGAAAGTAGCTCTCTGGTGAATGTTGTGTGTTGTATATACATACCTGTAATGACCGAGAACAGTGCAGTCTTTAATGCCTCCTTCTGCAGCGGACCACCCCCTTCATGTTGAGTTTGGGCATGAGGGAATTTTTAAAACCCTAAAATATAATACAGATTGAGGTGGTTAACAATTGTACATTTATGATTTGCGTTGTAATTTATTAAGTATTGACGCAACAATATTTGATTAATGTTACATGTTTTGAAGGCTTTACCTGTCCAGCATCCTTCTGGCACTGTCTCTGTCTCTGGCACTGGCAATGCCAGTGTCAGGCAGGTAGTATTATATGCGTCAGTGTACAAATGTCCAAAATTGTCTGGCACAACTGTTTTCATAACAACACAGCTGCTGTAACTAAAAAGTACACACATTAACCTCAAATGTATATGGCATAATAAGTTAACCCCTACCATATTTATTACATTGTTTTCTGATTGTAGCATTTAATTAGGTTTTATTTCTGCATTGCAGCTGAGCCTTTTGCATTATTTTAATACTGCCGCAAACATTTTAGAATTTAATAGTTTATATTGCCATTATTAATCATTTGTATTTTTTAAGATTTTGTAACAATTTGGAAGTTTCAAACTAAATCTTATTGTGCTTGTACGATGACAAAGATGTTCTATTCTATTAGCTCAGACATAAATTCAATATAATTGTTAAAATAAATGATTGACTTTGTCAAAGATGAGAGCATTAGTAAGGAAATGTTGTTATAGAGAGGGTTGTTTTTTCCATTGCTGCCCGGATTTCCTCATTTTCCAGGTGCTCTTCCAGATGTTGAAACTCCTCTTCAGTTTGTCCAAGTCTTCTGAGTGTGTTCACTTTTGCCTCTTCTTGCGCTTGAGCTTGTAAACACATACAAATGATAAACTTTACTCTATTATCTATTAAATTTTGCAGTTAATCCTCTGATCACATGCATGCCAAACCCTGAGGCCTAGTCACGGATACGATCTGCTCCCTTCACTAAAATGTCACGGTTCCTACACATGATAAATACTATAAACCATGAACACACAGATACTTACTGTCATGATCTGGGCTGTGGGGCTCCCCTCAGCCACCTGAGGTCGCTGTTTTCCCTTCCCTGCACACACATCCCTAATTGTACACTCCTGTCTAGTCGTTATCACTGATTACACGCACACCTGTTCACAATCACATCTGGTCTATAAGAACACTCATTTCCCACTACTCATCCTGGCTGCATTGTTTCCTGTTGGTTTGTATTTTGTGTCCCTTGAACTCTTGCTCCAGTTTTGCTCTTGTTTTTCGTGTCGTGTTGTGCCGTGTTGGCCTTTTGTTTGTTTGTTTGTTTGTTT